>NC_081851.1:27435562-27741619 GCF_963259705.1 Myotis daubentonii | reverse complement strand
CTAATATTTGTGAAATGTGAACTTTGAAGTTATGTGCTTTGAGCTGTCTAAAGCCATTTGTTCCTCTTTTGTTATTTTTTCCTTTTAAATTGTTTTAATCACCAAATAGAACTTGTATTTGATTTGTTCTAACCAATACATATTTTCTCAGAATGCCTCTCAAGTTATTAGATGCAGGCTTCTTAAATTTAATACCACATTGATTTCATAATGTATCCTATATTTGTGACAAAAGAAACAAGATTTAGAATTGATTGACTAGTTGATTTATACCTCGACTAACCTTGATAAATATCCTGGTTTGTAGATTACATCTCTCAGATTTGTTTGTGGCCTTTGTATTCTTTCCTGAGGAGGCATTCTCTTTCCATAAAGCTACCTGCTCCATGGGTTAATAATTGTCCCAACTGTAACTTTCCTACTGATGGTATTGAATGCTTCACTCTACCATGTCCTACATCCATATATGCTATCATCTGCTCTGACATCCCAACATGCTCCCATAACAGTATTGGGAATTCTGTTGTGTTTTTTTCTTTTCTATTCCCCTTTCATGGTCATTTTTCTATGGGATTTACTTAACTGACTCTGAAATCCTGGAGCATAAAAAAGACTACACAATGATAACAAAAAGTGGACACTGAAGACCAATCTTTATTAATGAATACTGCACAATTTGTTTGCTCAAAAATGTTTACTGCTCTTTGTATGTACGTATGAATATGTAATTCCAGGTCCTCAAAAGACCTTGTCAGATCTCTTCATGCTGCCATTTATAAGAAAACAAATGTTGAAGTTAAACCAGTTATTTCAAGACATAAAAAATCTGTGAGATGAAATAAGAGGGCTCCAATAGTTTATAATACTATCAGTATTGTAACGAATACCTCATAATCACAAATTTTTAAAAAATATATATTTTTATTGATTTCAGAGAGGAAGCAAGAGGGAGAGAGAGATAGAAACATCAATAATGAGAGAGAATCATTGATTGGCTGCCTCCTGCATGCCCCCCACTGGGGATCGAGCCTGCAACCCAGGCACATGCCCTTGACCGAAATCAAGCCTGGGACCCTTTAGTCCGCAGGCTGATCCTCTATTCACCATGCCAAACTGGCTAGGGCACCGCTTTTTAAAGTTAAATTTATTGGGGTGACATTGATTAATAAAGTTATATAGGCTTCAAGTGTACAACTTAATGACACATCATCTGTGTACTGCATTGTGTGCCCACCACCCATAGTCAAATCTTCTTCTGTCACCATATTTTTATCCCTTTACCCTTTACTCCCTCCCACACCTCTTCCTTCTAACAGAAAAGTAAAAAAAAAAAATCATATGATTTAACTCATATGTGGGACATAAAACTTAAAGCAACAAGTGAACAAACAAAAACAAAACCAAAACCTCAGACACAGACAACAATGCAGGGACAATTTAATTTATATTATTTATCCTAATAGTGACTTCATTCTCTTGCCATTTGTTTTAGATTTATAGAAATGGTCTCAAATTTAGAAGGAAATTTTAATAGTAGATATTACCCTAAGTAACAAAAATAACCTAATAGTGTTCATTTCACAACCATATCTTATTTTATTTGTTTATTTAATTAATTTTTTTGTTAATCCTGAGCCGAGGATATTTTTCCATTGATTTTTAGAGAGTGGAAGGGAGAGGGAGAGGCAGAGAGAAACATCGATGTGAGAGAGACACATTGATTGGTTGCCTCCTATATACACCCCAACCAAGGCTGGGAAACTGCAACTAGGTCCGTGTCCTGACTGGAATCAAGCCCAGGACCCTTCAGTCCACAGGCCCAGGCTCTATCCACTGAGAAAAACTGGCTAGGGCTCACAACCATATCAAATTAACTTCACAAGCTCTTTCCTATCAGAACATGATAGAGAATCTCCACCCTGACTGCACAGTATTTCCAGGAATCTATAGAGGGCATCCTAGAAGTATCCCTGATCCATCTGAGGTAGTCATCATGTAGTCACACTGTGCTTCCCTTAATCTTCTAGCTTTCATTTTCTTAGTCTGTGACATTTCTTGAATGTTATCTTCACTACTGCCATTGCTGTAAAGTCACATGTAAAATTATAGGGCTGCTCTCTCCAAGATTTGGACACTTGAGTGTTTAGAGATATCCTTGAAAACAGACAGATCACTTGTCTAAATCCCACTATGTCACGCTTTGTCACTTGGGAAAGTAAGTAGAGCCACTTGTGTACCTGGCTATCACAAAGTAATTCACAAATAAAGACCCTTCAGATTCTACCTGCAGTTCTCACTGTGCCACTCACACACTCCCCATAACATCAGGCCAGGTAGAGGATATTCTGCAATTCCTCTTTCTCCCTCCCCACATATTTTATCTCCATTCTTTCCCAATAATATTTTCAAATATCCTCTTTTCTATGCAAATGAAACAGATGCCTGATGTTGCCTGCATGGCCATTCAGTAGAAACATCCCAGACAGACAGACATCAACTTTAGCCTCTGTTAAGATCACTTCCTATATGTCTATTGCACTTTAGTAGGTGAGAACTACTAAGGCTGTTCATCATTCTATAGCAATTCTTTCATTTTCTACTCTGGATTTGAATCAGATTTGCCATATCTCTTTGTTATAAGATAATTTGGGGGGGAGAAGGGACGATTGGGTATCCCCCCAGCTATCAGTTGGCCCTGTGCTGCACTAGTAGCCCATATCCTCATGCACAAGCCTGCTACTCCACTTATCACTAACCCACCTACCCCACTTTCCTTAATTGACATCAAGTCAATCTCCTTGCTGGACACTTTCATTGACTTTTTTCCTTGCCCATCCATCAGCTACTGGAGCTATGTTTTCAAGGTGGGGCATAAGATCACAGGCTAACTGCTCCAAAAAAAAGGAGACAAATCTTAAAAAGGAACAAGGCCATGGTGTTTAGAATCAAAACTCTCAGCGGGGATTTTTCAAGTACTTGGAGGCTGGTCTTTGAACAAGAGCAACTTGAGATGGTGTTCCCATCCTACCAGTGGCTCTTCCGGTTTCAGCAGGAAACACTTAGAGTATGTTCTGCAGCTTTTAGAAAATAAATATGTTAATAACTTGGAAACACCCACCCCAGTCCTATTACTGACAGAAAGCAAGAATGCAAATGAAAGATATAGTGAGAACTCTG
This sequence comes from Myotis daubentonii, assembly GCF_963259705.1. Classification (NCBI taxonomy): domain Eukaryota; kingdom Metazoa; phylum Chordata; class Mammalia; order Chiroptera; family Vespertilionidae; genus Myotis; species Myotis daubentonii. The sequence goes on along the minus strand of NC_081851.1, from coordinate 27,738,442 downwards.
TTTCTGCACTCATGGGAAAAAAACACAACACTATGCAATGGAGATATTTTCTGAATATAATTTTCTATTTATTTGGAAAGAAAAATGCTAAATTCTGGCAAGAAATATCCTATCTTTGGATTCAAAAGGTTTATACATGGGAATCAACCATACATGAGAAACTGATATTTTTATACAGTTGCTGGTGAGAGGCATGCTTTATGAAAGTAAATGAAATTCTGTCTTGAGATAATTAGAATACATTTGCCAAGAGAAGCTGTGAAATATTCCCTATAGAATGTCCCCCCACTTGATCCCATATTATGCTATTTATTTTGGAAAACTTTCAAAGCGGTGATGATTTCAAAGCTATAAAATGAATAAAGGGAAAGGCAATAGTTCCCAGTTGAGATTGGAAGAGTAATAAGAATGTAAAGAATATGAAGGCCCTTCCAGCCAGTATTATATTTGAGGAGAAAATACTGAAGCTTTTTCTTTCAGATGCCAGCAATTACCTACAGCTCCCATACATAGTTGCCTGTCTTTAAAATCTTAAATTAGATATTTATGTAATACATATACAATGAACATAGACAAAAATAGTCTACCCTGCACATCGTTGCTCACATTCCTGCCCTTGAAAGTATCTCCCAAGGCTTTCTCATGGTCAGAATGTCTTCCTTCTGGATGGATGTGTCCAGTGATAAATATTATGATGGTAATTTCCTTTTGAAGATTGACACATGAGCCTTTGTGGTCCTAGTGCCAAAGGTTCTGGGTTTCTCAATTTTTGTTTTTGTTTCAGACATAAAATTTTTAGAGCAGTTTAAGTAAAATGGAGGAGAAGATAAAGGAATTTCCCATATGTAGTTTCTTTTTAGTTTTTTAGGGATTTTTAAAATCAGCTTGGTCTAGAACAGTGGTCGGAAAACTCATTAGTCAACAGAGCCAAATATCAACAGTACAATGATTGAAATTTCTTTTGAGAGCCAAATTTTTTAAACTTAAACTGTATAGGTAGGTACATTCTTATTAACTTAATTAGGGTACTCCTAAGGCTTAGGAAGAGCCACACTCAAGGGGCCAAAGATCCGCATGTGGCTCGCGAGCCACAGTTTGCCAAACACGGGTCTAGAACATTCTGTAGTTGTCATGTAAGGTATTCTCTTTTCAAACTTTTCTCTCTTCCTATCTTCCTTAATACCATAGTATACGCTTTCACATTTACCTTTCTGACTGCATTTGTGTCTTTCCCTAACTCCTATTCTATTCCTCACTTCTTAGATAAGGAGATATCCAGAGGTTTAGTCCTCAATTATCCACTATCATTTATTCATGGTCAGTATATCCTCTCAAAACATCATAAACTCTCTATGTGTTTGGGTTCTCAAACTTTATCTCTAATCACTCAACTTACTCAAAAATTTTTGGATGTCATTCCTTCTTTAGGATTTATTATTAGCTTAAATGTTTCTATCTAAGGAAACTTTACTGATCTCTCCTGATGCAAAAGAAGAATTTCTATGAAGCATTTTATGGCATTTTTGCATATATTACAATTCATTGTTTACAAGGCCATGAATGAGAAAAACGTGTTTAAGTGGATAGTGTGCGATTGTGAATCTGGTAACTGCCTAAACATACATGTATACAAAAAAGAAAAGGCATACCTTTAGATATTCATCATATTCAAGATTCAGTTATTTGGTATATATTTAGATAATCTTATTTGGGTACAGCATAAGTTGGTTGCTCTGCATGCTGTGATTCAGGCTTTACAGCATTGATAGAGATAGAAATAGAAAGATCAAAAATCACTTTACAGTAGCTAAATGTCAAGATTAAGAAACAAAATATTTATCTTCACTAGCTGATCAGAGCAGTGATGCAGATAATTCAGTTGGGAAGTCAAATTATAATAAAAATAATTAATGAGTAGTATAGAATTTCTACATTAAAATATATATCAATGCCCCTAGCCATTAAGATCCCTGCCAATGCCCAGCTAGTGTAACTCAGTGGTTGAACATCGAGCTATAAATCAGGAGACCATGATTTGATTCCTGCTCAGGGCATATGCCCAATTTGTAGGCTCAATCCTCAATGCAGAAGGCAGCCAATCAATGATTCTCTTCTCTCTCTCTTCTCTCTCTCTCTCTCTCTCTCTCTCTCTCTCTCTCTCTTTCTCTCCCCCTTCCTCTCTGAGATCAATAAAAAAATAAAAAAAATATCTGCCAATGTTTGTGTCTTTGATTTAACTTGTTTTACATTCCCACCTGAATTGTACATTTTCACTGTACTTACTGATGCATTAAATAAGACTAATGCCAAATATTATCCTGGGATGCATCCTACCTTTAAAAAAAAACTTTGACTATGGATGATCTACCCTTTCTAATGTCTATTTTATAGGTTAAAACTTGGAGAAACATCTTATTTTTATATTTTTAAATACTGCCAGAAGAAGGTAGTAAGAAGTGGGAAATGGTTTCAATGTACCTTCCCCATAGTTATTTTTTCCTATTACTAAGTAGCTCTTTATCATCTTGTTTAATACCTTGGTAAAAACATAGTATGAAATCAACATTTAAGGTTTGAAATTAATTTTAAAAAATGAAGAATTTAATGAATTTCATATTTTACTGTTAAACATGAAACTCTGGGGAAGTGTAGTCATGAAAATTACTGGAAAATACACTAATGGCATAGATTATGGTTCCATTTCTGCCACTTTATAGAGATAATTATGTTCACATTATATATTTGAAAACTGGGAATTGTATTTTTATGCTCAGATGGGGAGAAGTGAAACAGAGAACCTGTAACCTAGAGATAAGCTTCTTGGAAAGATGAACAGTGAGCTAATAAACTATAGAAAGAAATATTTCAAATGTTTTATTTGAATCCACAATTTAAACAAATAGACCTTACTCAAACAAAGGGAAAGCCTTATAATTTTGTCTACTTGTTGTAGTCTATTCTGAAACATAATTTTAAAAGGAGCAATAAGGGAAATGTGGGATAGGAAACATGTTTTTATATTTTCCTATCCTGACCCCATTATATTAATCTACCGTAATCCCATTAGTGCTGATAGAATTTCAGAGAATGAAAGAATCCTAGTGGAGCTCAGATACTCTGCAAAAATCCTATTAAATTGTTACCTGAAAGACTAATTTGCTTAGGTCTTATTTTAACAGCACATCTGTATTATTTAACAATAAAGATAAATTTGAAAAACAAAAAACAGCACAGGTCATTAAGGCAAGAGCACAACTATCTTTCTCTGAGCATCGGCTCAGCCCAGCAACTATTTAGCACTGTTACAGTGGGCAGCTAGTTAGATTTTAATGAAAGTGAAAGGACTCAGACACCTAAGTAAACCAGATTACCTGGAAGCTACAGTTTCACCAACATCCCAGGAACAGCATCCTCCCCCGCCGAAGGGACTTAATCCCAGGGCAGGCGGGAAAGACGGGCTTTCCAATCGCCCTGGTGAGTAACCACCCGTTAGCCCAATCGCAGTGGGGAGGAATAAAACTGTAAGGGAGAAACTCCTTCGCTGGGTGCGTGGGCATTAGAAGCTAAGCTGATACATTGAGAGGTCCTTCTGCTATGCGCATGTGCAGAAACCAGAAGCCAGAGCAGCGCAGCACTATGAGGCATGCGCAGTTGGAGCCCAAATGGCAACCATAAAAGGGTGGAGTCTAGCCTGGGAAAATCTGGGGGCAAGACAAGATAGGATGAGTCCACAAAACCCTGGACCATCCAGAAAAAGGATTTCCTAGGGGGAGGTACCAACACAAACCTGCAAAAAGCAAGGAAAGAGGTTGGATAGGTTGAAAGTAAGCCTAATCAGTCTGAACAAAGGCCCCAGGCGCATTCTCTCTCATAGCAGCTGTGCAGGCCTATGTGTGGAAGCCACAGGGGCTGAAGCACAGTGCTGACAGCTAGCCGGATGGGAACAGGTACATGATGGACTACTAAAGTGTCAGATGCAGGGCTAAAGGCAGGACGGCGCTGGGTCCTGGCCCTCCTTATGGGGTTGGTGAGGACAGGCCTATAGCCCCAAGAGGCTAGACTGCTTTGGCAGCAAAACAAAGCTGAGCCACCTGATGCTGGATGAGGCTGTGTGGCAGCCTCTTCGGAATATCTGTGCCCTGCGCACCTTTCCACCTCCAATGAATCTTGTCACTATACATCAAATCCTCCTACGCATGAGTTCCTGATATACTTTTCTCCTGACTTCACAAGAACCCATTTCCAGACCTGTCTATCATACCCACCTTGGTCTTAGCATTATTCCCTAAATGTAAGCATCTCTGAGATATCATTAAACCTATGTTCAAGCTGCCAAATGCATATACTGCCATAACTGGCAATCTTTCAGAGGCCCATCATAGAAGGTAAATGCATATCACTTTCATCTGGCATACTGACTTCTTCCCAGCAGCCTTAAAAATGTGCCAGACCACTGCACAACTTCTCTATGTCCACAAGAGATTGTCCCTTTTTGATTATTTTGTGTAATTCATTCTTGAATCATCCCAACTTCCCACCCCAAATAAAATGGAAAACAAAATCAGTTCTCTTGAGACCCAAAACATCCATGTTCTATGCCAGTTGTTATCAATATCTGGTCCCTGAATCAACAAAATCACTATTACCTCCTAATTCATTAAAATGCAAATTCTTGGGTCCCATTCTAGACCTAATAAATGGAAATGGCAGGGTAGGACCCAGATATCTATGTTCAAAAAGAAACCCAGGTGATTTTAATTTATGCAATTTTTTTTTTAGAATCACTGCTTTATACTATGTTAAATGATGGTGGACAATATATTATAGATGCATAAATAGCAGTAGATGATAAATATTGTTATAGGCATATTATCATATGTATGTGTCAGAGCAGCCAGGGCACAGCTTCTCTGAGTAAATATATTCTTCCGAATCCTACTAAAGGCTACATCCAGTGTCAGAGCATTCTTTCTTGAACACTGCTTACTGGACTAACTGTTGGGGCTGAGCCCCTCTGCCAAGAGCTGAGCCTTCTTTTTTAAAAAAAAAAAAATATATATATATATATATATATATATATATATATATATATATATATACATATATATATATATATATATATATATATTTTTTTTTTTTTTTTTGATTTTTTACAAGGAGGAAGGGAGAGGGATAGAGAATTAGAAACATTGATCAACTGCCTCCTGCACACCCCCTACTGGGGATATGCCCGCAACCAAGGTACATGCCCTTGACCAGAATCGAACCTGGGACCCTTCAGTCCACAGGCCGACGCTTAATCCACTGAGCCAAACCGGTCAGGGCAAGAGCTGAGCTTTCTTGAGACTCCAGATGGTAGATGAAGAAGCCATGAGAAGTTGTGGGTATATAAGAATGAGTCTTTATTGTAGGAACCAGTGGCCATTAACCATTAGGCAAAACAGTTCTTCACAGCAAAGTCTCATACAGGGAGCCACACACCAGCTGATAAACGAATACATCTTCCCTATAAAACAGCAGTAGCCTCTGTATCTACAGCCATTATCTAAGAAGCTGTGCGCTGCCTCTGGACCTACCACCTCAAGTAGCAGAGGCACCTGAACTCTCACCTAGAGCTATGGCCTCAGTAACCTCTCCAGCCTCTCTCACCTCTCCCTGCCTTTTCCCCCTTAACATCCAGCAGTAACAGTTCTCAGCTTTGTCTGAACTCTCTAGCCTTAATGATATACTTTAATACATAGACAAAAGTGGCTTCCCGCCAACAGTGACATCAATCATTTGGCTTATAAAAGGGCACAGTGTACCATGAGATTGCTGTGGCCTTGCATATGGGTATAGTCCATGGACACCCTGATTAAGATTCCCACGCTCAGAGTGGCCTTGGCCATCAGGCATACTAAGAAGTCCTCCATACTCTAATTAGCCTTGGCTATTCAGTGACTCTGACATGGTTCCTACAGTATGCAACTTTCAAGTATTAGTAAATCCAAAGACCTAGATTTGCAGAGATGACAAAGCCTAGCATTTGATAAAATTCAAGTATTTGCCAAACAATAAAAAAAGTGAAGTAAGTTCATGCTTCACATTTCATATTCTGGTCATGATCACATTAGATACTTAAAACAAATCCAATAAAAATTAAATCAATATTTTTTTTTAGAATGTTGAGAATCTATTTAAGCTTCAAACTTAAATAGATCAGACACAACATGTATTGAAAGGCAATGGAATGGAATTAGAATGAAGAGTTTGGACATTCAAAACCTACCTCAGTTACTTAAGATATGGGTGCCCTTGGGCAAGTTGAGGGATTTACAAGATTTTTGTAAGAGTGGCACGTGATTGCCTGTGAGAGCTCATAACAGATATCCTGGGACAGAATAAGTACTCAATGAGTTGCCAGATTAATGGTCTAATTGTAATGAAACAGGCACCTGCATTTTGAGTGGTTATTTTTTCATTTGCTGGCGTGAACCGAGGTTATTTTTTACTCCAGTTCTCTGCTTTGATCTGTATGAAATCCATAGCCATTTCACTGAAGTTGCAAAACAACCTTCTCTTGAATATTTACACATATTCTCAAGAGACTTATGCAAATACATAGGATGCCCTTGAGGATTTTGCATTTGGATCTGTGATTAAGATAAAATGAACCAAGCACATTTTGAGCGGCAGTACCCTTGAGGCAAAACATCTGAAGAAGCTAAAAAATTGATATTGTTGTTCTTTTCCTAAACCCTGGCACTGCATTTCTCTTACTAAAGAGCCTTGAAAACTACTGCAGATAAAAAAGTATGTGAGTAACTTCTTATTTACTCGTGCATACGTATTATTGAGCTTTCTAGAAGTAGGAGGTGATGGGAGGTCTAAAGGCCAGAAAGGTCTTTGCTTCCATTGCATGTGTTTCATAAATATAATAATGAGGTGGGATATTAAAATATGCTCAATTATTTTGAGATTGACTAAATGAATGTATATTATTATCTCTTTATAAAGATCAAAGTGATATTAAGCAATTAAATTTCTGCTTATTTTATAAGTAATATTCTGAATAACATTTATGTTTTAGGATTACTTTTTTTTTTGGTATGTATGTGTGTGTTTATATGTTAGAAGTGATATTGAGACTTTCTCATGGGAAATCTATCTAGCTAAGGAAAAGAGACAGAGGGATCTCCACAGAGATATGAAACACTGCCAAAAGGATCTAATACTATTGTTCAATCTTAAAGTGGTAGGAGGATAGAAAAGAAACCTAAAATAATAAAATGATACTTGGGTAGGTCATGAATAGCTACAAAGTGTTCAATAGTCTAAATCATAAATCTTTAGGAAGTCAGCGTTAATATATGTAAGTAGGTTAAATAGAGGTCAAATATTTAAAAGGAGGTAGGTAACAGGTGGGGCACCTAAAAATAAGAGATAGAATTAAAGTCACTGGCCTGAACATAGTGTAAGGGTCCAGTCCAAGGAAATTCAATATTATTTAATTAATTATTATTATTTTTTTTTGAGGAGGAAACAGGTTAAGAGAACTGTTATTTGGCTAAGGTCTTTCAAATAGAAGCAAAGTGTAGGAAATTTCTAGGACTTCTTAATAGTAATAAGAATGCTCTTATCTCCTTTACTACATTGCCTCAAAACTTAGGAAGGAGGTAAGGAATGATAGGTATGCCTCATCTAAAATAGGATTGAAATATTAATGACTTGGTTGCAGTAAGAATCCCAATAGGGTGCCAGACTAATGGTCTAACTGTAATGAAACAGGTACTGAATATTCATGGCGAGGCCCCTGATCTTGATTCAAGGAGCAGATTCATTCAATTTCCCAATCGATGAAATAGGTACCTCCAGGAATTTGTAGAGAAGGATATTAAAGATTATAAAAATAAGACAAAATTTAGGAAACTACGCTATCAAAATTATTATTTCTTTTCAAATATCAGGTAGGGGAAAATTAAATCCTACATGCCCATATATTTTTCATCACATGGTTTATATTATTACTCTACTCTTATATGTTATGGCTGAACTCCCTGCAACATTTTCCCCTCTACTTATCTTAGGTTTATTGTTGAGGGACCTGCAAAATGCACTAACAAAAGACAGATTAACAAAAGGAAAACAAACAAGTCTATTAACAGGAACATCATGCTCCTGGGAGCATCCATCAAGGAGTAAAGCAAATGGGTGGTTTAAATTTGGGCTTATATTTCACTTTAACAAATAAACAATACATTTTTAGAGAAATGAAAAGACAGGGGGAAAGAATTTTGAGCTTCTCCATGGGCAAATTCTAATAACTTAATTATATGGGGAAATGAATGATGGATAAGAGCTAGTTTCAGCAAGCTTTATTATGTAGACTCCTTGGCTGTTGTTTCTGGGCTGATAAGGGTCTAGAATGGTCTCAGGTGATTAACTTTTGTCCTTACTGTTAGAGAAGAAAGGGGGACACCATTGAAAATCTACATCCTGCTATTGAGCAAATAGGAGGAGAGCAGAAAACTTTTCTTGTATTTACTTCTCAAATGCCTTTAGCTCAAAATACTTTTAAACATACGTTATACAGAACATATGTCCCTAAATCTATTCTCTAACTCCACATCATCTTTTGCATCCCCTTCTCTTCATTCTTGCTTTTGCCATCATGACCAATATGTTCTTAACTACATGAATGTATTCAAACTCAACTATGTTATAATTTCTGATATCACCACATTATCTTTTCCACACATACACACACAAGCATCAAAGCTCCTTGAAACTTTGTGGCCAAGGTAATTTGGTGAAATGTAAAATTCAACATGCGAAATCATCACCTACTTGCAATTGCTAATCAGGCAGAAAACTATATAATTTTAAAATAAGATTAAAATATTTATGTGCACAGTAGAATGGCTTTATCATGGGTCAGAAGTTCACAAACTAGATCATTATCATAGAAGACATAGGTAATGCTATTCAATGTGTCATCTTAAAAGACATGTTTTCAAGTGATAAAACCCTTTGTCACTCTACATATAACCAAAACTCTGAGATACTTTTTAAGTGTTCATATTTACAAATTCATATATGTCAAATCTAATGTTTCCTAGCTACATTGTACACAAAAGCGAGAAAGGTATCATTCCTACTAGTATTGTTGTGAAAGAGTGAGCATCCAGATAACAGATGTAGTAATTCCAACTGGAGGAAAAAAGTCCCAGAGTTGAGGACTCATGCTTTCACTACCATGATCTCACCCTCTCAATGACTAAACATTTTTGAAGCAGGATGAACATATAAAAATGTTATTGACCTCTCATAAAAATAATTTGCATACTGTGAAAGGAAGTTAATATTAATTTATTGTCAAACTCTTCCAACTGGTTTGGCAAAATGTACAAGCCTTTTTCCCCAGTGGGTTGCCAAGTAAGTGAACACTTGTAAAAATAACTTTTTTCAATACAATTTAAAAAATTGATGAGAAATCAAGCAGTCAGACTAGCATTATTAGTTCTCTAGTGGGATTAAAACTAGATTATTGTGTTAGATAAATAAATAACATATTTATAAATTTGTGTGATTAGCAAAGAACAGCGCAGGGTAATGTTATACTTAAATTCCAAATGACGTTAGATGAGAGATGGATATATGGTAAGGATGTAGTGCATGTCAAAATACAATCCCTAATTTCCTGAAGGTAAGAATTCAATTTAGATCCTTAGGTTGACATTTTAAAAGGAGGTGGCTATTGCTACTTTATCAGTGAGCCTAACAGAGTGATAGGTAGAAGACTGGCAAATTGCTCAACTAAAGAATCATTTGCAAAATTTGTGACATGAACACTCTTAATTTATGATTACATTTTTCCTGTTGATTTATCTCTGCTTAGGAAAATCTAAGTATAAATCACAAGGGGTAATACATCATTAAATTGTTGTCATTCAAAAATAGGAAATTGGTTCATTTAAATACCCGCTGCCACTCATGTCAAATAGGGGCGGTGCACCTTCTGGGCTCTGGGAAGCTGTGCCCCGGGTCCAGGCCGCTGGGCCCCACCGCTGCTCCCCCAAAGAGGGGCTGTGCCTCCTTCTCCGGCTTCTCACTAACAGCAGATGGTAACAGAAGAGTCCCAGACAGGGCTTCTCCCCGGATTCCCACTTCATGCACTGATCTGCCCCTTCAGGTTACACCAAGGCTGCTATCCAGGGCTGTTGAAGAGGCATGAGAAAAGAGCAGGGAGAACACACTAGCCATATGCCCAGAGGGACAGCTGCCCTACATTCTCTGTGAGGATGTACGTTGGACCATGGAGTGTATAAATACCTACAAATCTCTTCAACGCCAAAGTAATAAAAGACTAAGTTAAAAATAAATAAAATAAATACCACTGCCACCCTGGCTGGTGTGCTCGCTCAGTGGTTAGAACCTCAGCCTGAGCACCAAAGAGTTTCTATACCCCTCCCCCGTGGGAGCAAGTGTGGGATGCACCTCTCTCTCTCTCTCTCTCCCTCACCTTTCTCTCTCTCTCTCTCTCTCTCTCTCTTCCACTCTCTAAAAATCAATGGGAAAATATCCTCAGGTGAGGATTAACAAAAACAACAAAAAGTACCTACTGCCTATCATCATATACATAATTATATATTCTTTCTTTCAATGCTCCTGTGTCTCCTATTAATTATAGCCTTTTCTCAAATGTAAGGGAACTTACAGACATTATCTGATGATTTTTCCAACAAAGCAGTGAAATAGTTACAGTAAAAATAAATATTTTTTATTTCCTAACACATCTACAGGTATTTTTGTTCTTATAATTAGTTTAGCTATTGCTATGGGGTACGTTCAGATTAAAATATTAAGATTGGGTGCTCTCCTTATTCTGGTCATATCAATTGAGTTAAAACAGGGTGCTGTGTGTTAGTCCCTACAAACTGCTAAGTTTAGTTTTGGTGGAGACTTTGAAAATAATTGGTGCCCTTTTCAAATAGTGACACTTAGCTCCTAATTGTCATTTGAGGTATGTCTAAAGTAGCCATGGAAAAATTTACTCCATAACTGTTATTAATTAATAATAATAGATCCCAGAGTTGGAAGGAAATTGAGAGTGGTCTACTTCATTATTAGACCTCCTCTTCTAATATAAGATTTTATGTTAGCTATAATATATACGTGTACATATTATTTCTCAGATGAGTCACAGCTTCCCTGTGATCTTCTTAATCCAAGTCAAATAAAAATTTTCCGGATTCTAAGGGAGGGAATGACTGAGATAAAAGTTCTAAAAAAAAATATATAGAACCAAACATAGAAAGTCAATTGTAGTAAATTAATGATAATAACTTTGAAACCAATACAAGATTAACTGCAAAGAGAAAGATTAACTAGAGAGCTACTGTTCTCTTAAATCTGGGCTTTTATTAGAATAACTAGGGGCCTAGTGCACAAATTTGTGCACCTTGAAAGGAACTGTGGGTTGCGAGGCCACGGTGGGCACAGAAACAGGTCTCCACCCACCCTCCATGCCACTGCTCTGCCCCTCCTGCTATGGCCCTGGTCCCCTGTGTGCTGGCAGTCCTACTCCCACCACTTCATGGAGCGATTTGGGCCAGTGCCAGCAGCAGGTGCAAGTGGGGCCAGTGCCGTCAGTGGGTGCAAGCAGCAGCTGCTGCCCCAATTGCCCCTCAGGAAGAGGGGGAGGTGGATAAGCCCTCAGGGGCAATCAGGGCCATCAACTGCCACTTGCACCTGCTGATGATGCTGAGTGATCGGGGCTGGCTCTGGGCACCGACAGCAGGTGCTAGCAGGGCCGGTTCCAGCAGCAGGTGCAAGCACTGGGCAGGACTGCTCGCCTGCCTACCTGATCTCCCCAGGCCCTCTGCCTGCCTGATCACCCCTAACCACTCTACCTGCCTGCCTGATCACCCCTAACTGCTTGCCTGCCTACCTGATCTCTCTACCCCCTCTGCCTGCCTGATCACCCCTAACTGCTTGCCTGCCTACCTGATCTCTCTACCCCCTCTGCCTGCCTGATCACCCCTAACCACACTGCCTGCCTGCCTGATCACCCCTAACTGCCTGTGCCTTGGCCCCCCACTGCCACGGCGTCATCTAAAGATGTCTGGAATGATGTCTGGAAGGTCGTCCAGCTGTCCAGTCTAATTAGCATATTACACTTTTATTATTATAGATAACTCATCAAACATTTTGTGTGGGTTTTTTTTCCCTTAGATGATTAGTACATTAAAATACAAACAAAAACTTTGGATGAATCAGAAAATTAAGCTCTATTCACTTTAATACCTACACCAAGTGTGTTCTATTTCCCAAAAGGGAACATTTTTTTAAAATCCTAGATTTAATGCAGTAAACTATCTCGGTGTCTGGCAAAGCAGTGATATATACCAGAGAGAGTTAGCTTCTAGAATGTTTTGACCGGTAAGTGTTTTAAAGAGCACCGATAAAATGCTAACGAAGAGCCATAAGTTACTCTGTATTTCATGCAAAGGATTTGGCACACATTGCATGTTTTTTATGAGGCCCCTCCTTAAAAACTAATCAAAGGTAGTATCTTTCCTGTCAGGTTCAAAATGTTGGAGGAAGGAGACTGGCATAACTGAAGGTCAGCTGGCAGCCAGACTGCATGATCCCTTGGAGGCCGGCCTTGTTCTGGTGCATTCCTAATCAAGCTTTGTCTGAGAGCTCTCGGCCTGGCTCCTCCTCCTGGCTGTAGCCATTCTCCTCCCTCCGCTTCAGCAGGACTCAGTCTGTTCATGTTGTTGGGCAGGCACTGAACCATTCATTACACAGGAGATGGGAGAGGCGAAAAGCAAAGATCAATCAGCTATGAACTTTGCCTTCACCGATCTTATAGTGTGGGAGGTGAGATAAGACAGTTATGTCAATATTTGGGCTATAAAAACTAAAGAAAGAAGAGATTATATCTATGTGAGAAGAATGGAACAATCCACAGTAGCCTTTGGGCAGCATTTTACAAATAAATATAATTTGGATTTTAAGATAAGCTCTGAGACTTTAAGGATTTGTCTAGGGATTTCTTCTTATCGACTATTATTTTTTTTTATTAATTCTATTTACCTGTTAATTCATCTTCTCATCTGTACTTAAGCACATTTGGACAAATAAGTAGCTGAAACATCTGCTTTGTCTTCACTGTTCTTTGATTCAATAAATATTCATCAACACTAATAAAAGAGAAAAATGGTAATTGGCGTACGAGCTACCCTTTTCATTGGCTAATCAGGGCTATCTGCAAATTAACTGCCAACTAAGATTGGCAGTTAACTGCCAACAAGATGGCGGTTAATTTGCATATGTAGGCACAATGCAGGGAGGCGAAAGGGAAAGCAGGAAGAAGCCCCCTGCCACTGACAGTGATTGGAAACCCAGGGGGGAGCTAAGAGCTGGGGGGCAGGGCAAAGGCAGCCCTGGGGCCGCCTTTGCCCTGCCCCCCAGCCATGATGGGAGAATCAGGTGCCTTTTCCGCCCTGGCCAGTGATAGCAGGAAGTAGGGGTGGAGCCAGCGATGGGAGCTGGGCACGGTCGAAGCTGGCAGTTCCAGGAGCTAGGGGTCCCTTGCTTGGGCATAAAGCGAAGCCCACGATCGTGGGGCCGCTGCAGCTGCGGGTCCCCGCTGCTTGGGCCTGACGCCTCAGCCAGAGGCGTCCGGCCTGGGCAAGGGGCCGATCCTGCGATTGGAGGGTGATGGGGGTCAATGCCTGAGGGCCTCCAGTATGTGAGAGGGGGCAGGCTGGGCTGAGGGACACTCCCCCCCGCCACCCAGTGCACGAATTTCATGCACCGGGCCCCTAGTCAAATATAATAAGAATAATCCACTGTAATAGGAACTAAGGTGAGAGACAAAAGAGACATATTCCCTTTCTTTCCTCATGGAGTTCCATCGACACAAAGATGAAGAGACATTGTTTGATTGTTGTTTGGAGTAAGTGAACTTGAGTAGTAGGAGAATGGCATTCAGGACACAGATCATTGCTTACCGTAATACAATGCCAGGCTACGTGATTAAGGAAAAACCTTAAATCCTTTAGGCTCTTAGGGAAGAAAAGGCAAGAGAGATTTAAAGTAAGATAAGAACTACTATTTCAATGGAATATTTGCAAAAAGATTTGGACTGTCAGGGTAACAAGATACTTGTTTTTTTGCAAGTGAATCATGCTAAGGGGACTTTATACAACAAATGGAATCTTAGTTTTAGTGATGATTTTAGGCCAAGGCACTCTTGAAAGCCAAGTCTCACTGTAGTCAAGGTCTCTGAGAGCTCTGGAATAGTAAATGAGCCATTGGCATTTATGTCCTATCCAATTAGCTAAAATATTTTCAAACTGGGCGCTGGAGTCACCTTTGTATGTGTAATGATTTATATGATTAGGAAAGCCTGTTAGAGAGGACTAAGGAGGTGGAGGTGTTAAGATGTCAGACAAGAAACAACGTGTTCTTATAAAATTACTTGAGCATTGGAGATATAGGCTTTCAGTGGCATGAAAGGTATGGAATTCATTCTTCATATTTGTCTTAAGTTCCTAAACTTCCAGTTGAAATATTGTTTTTTTCATATAACTTAAAGCTCATTCAGACCAGATAAAACTAAAATATTTTTTCTATATCACATCATTTTGCATATTTTGTTTTCTACATACATGTATACAGCCTTCTGACTATGCTATTGATTGAATGTACCTGTAGGAACAATTTATCCCGAACTTTGCTCAGCACTTGGAACAAGGCAAAGCTAGAAATAGACAATAGGTTGAGAATCAATGATTCATAAGTTTGTGATCAGCTGTATAACTAACTCTTAGTCTCTTATGTGCTGGTACCCGCAAAAGCGAAGAATCCACAGCAGGAGCAGAATTAGAGCCAGAAGCCCACAGGGCTTAGAGTCCAGTAAGAGCAGCTGATGGCAGCAGCCACAGGACTGACAGACTGTGATGCTGGCCTACGGCCAACTGGAAGATGTTTGTCAAGGAGGAATGTGTTTCCCTATCCCTTCCCAAACACCTGCACTGGCCTAATTTAACATGGTTTATTCAGCACTTAGCAGGCCACAGCTATGGCCAGCATTTAATATCCACAACCCCATTAAACCTTAATCAAGTAGGAAAAAATGAGAAAGAAAGAGAGATGGTATAATTTTTTTTTCCCTTTCTTGGCTCTTGGGGTCTAAAGTCAGCAGTTATATGAGAAACAACACTAATAGAGGTCAAATTGTGTACACAAATTAAACTCTTAGCCCTGTGACAACCTATTTAATTTTATGTCAGATTTCTGGCAATCTCAACATTCTGGAAGAGGGCCAACTACATGAAAGGTTAAAAGAGGCAAACTAGCCCAGCCAGCATGGCTCAGTGATTGAGCATCGACCTATGAACCAGGAGGTCACTGTTTGCGGGCTCAATCCCCAGTGTGGGGCATAGAGGAGGCAGCCAATCAATGACTGTCTCACCATTGATGACCCTATCTCTTTCCCTCTCACTTCCTCTCTGAAATCAATAAAACTATTTTTTTCAAAGAAAAAAAGAAGAAGCAAAACTGACGTGTGTGGTTCATTGTAGTTGATGGAGACTGTCACATACATTGTGGTCCTTGAGAATCACAGAGTGATGTGATGTTATTAGACTTTTAATATGTGCTTTTTCCTTGAGAGAATAAAAAGTAAACATAATAATAGGAATAATCATATCAGCTACTTTTTAGCACATTTTATAACCTCTAACAAACCTCATAAATGACAAACCTATAACTCAAACTAGCATTCTTCACTTCAAGCATAGGGTACCTCCTAAGGACTTTCCATCTTATAACATCCAAGATTCTAAACTATATATATCCCAAATACATTTTTCTGAGAAAGCAAATTCCATGTTCAAATAGAAGATGATAAAATAAAAAAAAATGTTTATTTACTGTAGGGTCTATAAATATTTTATATCTTCTTTTTAAATCTTAAGGTATTAAAATATTTTTTTAAAAAAATCAAGGTAAAGAGAATTGGTAAAGGCAGACATAGTAGCAAGAAAAAGCTATAGTTATAAGTGAGGAAGCTAAAAGTAACAATTGTACACTCATGCAAACAGAAATGCAAATACTACAATGAGGAGACACTGTGTCTTCTCAGATTATAAACAAGCTGCTTTACATACTGTAATAATATACACCATTGTCTTACCACACATTGTAATACCTTGTTCAAAAATAATGACCCCAAGGCAACAATAAAAATGGAAATTGAGTTTGGAGTGTTCCACCTAAAAAAAAGCAGGTAATTGTATTACATGGTTGAGACTTTTACCTACAAGAACAGCAACAGCAGCAACAAAATCATTAGGCTTTTGATGGGATGAGCTCCACTTCTTTGGTAAAAGCATTAATAAGACAGGTAAATGATGTGCAATTCATTTCAAATTAATGTTTTAAGAGCGAGCAAAACAAATTACAATCAAATATACACTAAAACAATAGCTTACCAAATCTCTATAAAAAATAACAAACCTTGCCCTAACCGGTTTGGCTCAGTGGATGGAGCGTTGGCCTGCAGACTGAGGGGTCCCAGGTTCGATTCCGGTCAAGGGCATGTACCTTGGTTGAGGGCACATCCCCAGTGGGGGGTATGCAGGGGGCAGACGATCGATGTTTCTGTCATCGATGTTTCTGACTCTCTATCCCTCTCCCTTCCTCTCTGCAAAAAAAATCAATAAAATATAATTTTAAAAAATAACAAACCTTAAGAACATAATGAAACTGCAAACTCTTATAAAGAAGTAGAATGAGCAATCTATGAAGTTCCCATTAAAACGTGCAGAGTTTAAAGGCTCGTAAGCAAGCCTGTCCAGCTGGAGGGGAAACATGCCCAGTGCCAGGTCCGAGCAAGTCAATGGTCCTCTCTGTTATGATTGTTCCTTTCCGAGAAAGGCCCTCCCTTGGGGTGTGTATGATTGATTTCACATACCCCTTCCGAGTTGGTGGACCCAAACTATGTGTCATTTGTTTATTCAAACATATGTTTTAAGTGACTGATATATTTTGGGAGATGTGAAGATGCAGTGTAATAAAAAAGATAAATAAGATTTGAACCATTTCTATGTATGTCTTCTGAGTGCAATGCAAATATAGTCACTTACTGAAACCTCCCCTATAACTTAAAGGCTTAAAATGTGTGCAAAGGGGTAGCAGTATTTTCTATTATGAACTTTCTTAGAATAAAGTGAAAATGATAACAATAAAGCACCTGTGTATAGAATATTCAGGGATTATATTAATAGGTGTAATATATAACCTTGGCTGAAAGGACTGGAATAACAGGGCTTTCTGAGTAACCAGGAGGGGAAGGCTGAGAGCAATGAGGAAGGGAACTGTGGTCATACAAGGGAGGCAAGTTAACAAGGAACGAGGAGCAGAGGGCCCCCAAGATACACTGTGTTGGCTCTGTTTTTTCTGGCAACCTGAACTCTAGAGTAATGTACAGCTGTGAATGAATCATTTCACACTTGACTAGAAATGCCAAGAAATGTGGACAATGGGTGCACTGTATTTCTATGTACATATCAACTTAAGAAGCTTCATGGAATATTGGAAAGAACATATGCTCAGGAGACAAACCGAAAATTAAATCCAGGTTGCTCTACTTTTTAAACCACTAAATCTGGGCCAAGTACTTACCTTTTTTCTTGTCTCAAAAATTGGCTACACCATTTCCCTGATTACAGTTACCCTTGGTGGAGATTATGACATGCCAAGTACTGTTTTAACCACATTAAGCATATCAGTTCATTCTTTCTTGCATAACCTTATGAGACAGATACTACCAGTAACCTTTTTATAGGGAGGAAACTGAGTCACAATGCTTTTATGCAATTCCCCTAAGATCATACAGCTAGCAAGTAAGAGAGACAAAATTCAACACTAAGAACTCTGGCTCCTTTAAAGCCCTTATTTTTAACTACCTTAATAGTTTAAAAAATTTACCCGAAAAATAGTATCAGTACATATGGCTTAGAATGGCTAAAATCCAAACCACTAACACCGCCCAATGAGGATGAAGATGAAGATCAACAGACATTTTCATTCATTACTAAGGCAAATGCAAACTGGTATAGCCATTTTAGAAGACAGTTGGCATTCCTTACAATGCTAAACAGGCGTATAACAATATCTAGCAATTACCTCCCTCGGTATTTATTTGTCCGAACGAGTTGAAAACTTATGTGCACACAAAATTCTACACATGCGTTTATATATTAGCTTTATTCATAATTGTCACAGATTGGAAGCAATTAAGGTGCCCTTCAAAAAGTGAATGGATAAACAAACTGTGGGACATCCATTCAGTGAAATAGTCAGTGATTAAAAGCAATGAGCTGTCAAGCCATGAAGCAAAAAACATAGAAATTAAACTGCATATTGTTAAGTAGAAGAAGCCAATTGGAAAAGGCCACTTACTATGTGAGTTCAACTATGCCTTATACTAAAAAAGCAAAACTATGGAGAAATGGAAAGATCAGGTGCTGTCTGGAGCTTGGGGGTAGGTGTAGAGGAATTGTCAGAGCACGGAGCCGTTTTAGTGTAATGAAATTATTTCAAATGATACCATAATGGTGAATACACGATATTACGCATTTGTCAAAACTCATAGCAAGTACAACACAAAATGTTAATCCTAATGTAAACTATGAACTTCAGTTAATAAAAATATACTAATAGGGTATCATCAATTGTAACAAATGTACTTTACTAATGCAAGATGTTAATAATAGGATAACCTTTCTGGGTAGAATAGAAAGGAAGTATATGGGAACTCTCAATTCCAACTGTGCAATTTTTTTGTAAGCCTAAAACTGCTGAAAAAGAAAACACTATTTTTGAAAATTATTTTTAAAGGCTACATTGTACTGTTTGAGGAATAAATAAAAAATAATTGTGTGAAACACTGAATATGACTTCCTGTAACTATTTAAGGACAGAAATCCTACAAAAGTCAGTCTAAGTTTTTTTTAATTACCATAGAGGATAATGTCAAATGCTGAAAACTTTTCCAAAATGCAGTTACCCAGTGCCTATCACTCATTGAAGCTGTTTCTTCTACCTGTAAAAGAAACTTCAATGCAACCCCCTAAAGGCGTTCTGATAAAGCAAACTTCAAATATTAAAAGCTGAAAGCTAAGACTTTTCTCCCTGTATGTCGTATCTATCTTTCTAATGCACGCTCACTAATTGTTTCCTCAGTAGCCTGCTGTGTCTCCTCAGGCTCTCCGGATGGTGATCTTTTCTAAAGCTAACAGTGCTTTATGGAAAAAAAAACACACACAAAAAAGCAAGAGTTTATTTTTCACTTAACATGATCGTTTTCCGAACAACAGTGTAATCCTGGAAAGGAATGCATTCGAGGCAGTCATCAAATGAATTCCCCTATTTTCAAATATGATCGTACATAAATTGGATACAAACATTATCTATCAATCATATCTTGACAGTGTTATGATGGTCTCTGAAATTATCCACTTTCAGGTGTTCGTAATATTGGTAAGGTATATTGAAAAGATAGTGAGTTTAGACTCTTTGATAAAAAAAAATAAACATGTTGCCCAGCCAGCATGGCTCAGTGGTTGAACATCGACCTATGAACCAGGAGGTCACGGTTCAATTCCAGGTCAGGGCACATGCCTGAATTTCTGGATCAATCCCCAGTGGGGGGCATGTAGGAGGCAGCCAATCAATGATTCTCTCTCATCATTGATGTTTCTATCTCTCTCTTTTTCTCCCTTCCTCTCTTAAATCAATAAAAATATATTTAAAAAATAAGAACAAATAAACATGTAATAACTCAATGTTGCAATTAGTATGTACTCGATAAATCCATTTACTGATCTGAGACTGTAATAATTTCTCCCTGAAATTTTAAAATTCCTTATCCAGTACATGTTTAAATACTCGCAGGATTAAAAAAAAAAAAAAAAAGGAAAGGAAAGGAAACAAAATGAAAAAAAGAAAGGAAAGAAAATGTTGCCTCCAAATGCTAAGGTTTAAGAATTCAGTAGAAGGAAAACAACCTTGAGGCTTTAAAATTGTGCTGCTTTTTGTCTCCTCTGTAAAGAGCTTGCTCTGTATGGAATTTTATTTTATTACTACCATATTTCTGATGTTAAGGATGGGAATACCTTGGTGTCACAGGTAGAATTAGATAACTTATGGACTTTAGAACCAGTTCTGTCTTTCATCAGGGAGTTCCAGCTCACAGGCACACATAGAAGGAACCTCAAAAATGACTCCTGAAACCTGGATCATTGACTCACCATCATCTGTTTATCTCATGTGCCAACTCTGACCTTATATCCCACTTTTACAGCTAGGGATGTGCTCTGGTCTTTGCAAGAAGTGCTCTAGGGATGTTGGAACATGATCACTTGTAAAACTTGCAGTATCCTAAAAGAATAAACACTTCAGATCCTCAGGAGGAACAAGAAATAGCACAATTTCTGACACTCAGAGCAGAGAGAACATGCCCGCAATGGTTCCAATAATAGTGTACATGATTTAATTGAGTGAAAATCATTCCCAGTAAACAAAGAAAAATTATTTTATAGAGCTGTTTCTCTATGGCACCACACCAAAGCAAAATGTAGTTTAAGCAATTATTTGTGGAACCAGAACTGTGTGCCCCTGGTGCAGTTTTCTCATGGTGGCAGGTTTTAAAATTAAAAGTATTTCAAATAGCCGTTATTTTTTCCTTTCTTTATTTCAGGTTCATTTGGGGTGAGGTAAGTGGGGGACAAGGGTAGTGTGGGGTCTTGGACATTTTAGAATTTAACTTATATGTATATATATATATAACCCTGATTTTTAAAAAATACAATTTCAGTGAGTTCGGGAAGCTATGAAATGCACCCATGAAAGCTTAAGGAGTCTATAAACCCAGTGGATGAATATATAGCATATCCTTCAAGGATTTTTATATGAAAGCTACTATCTCCCAATTGGGATCGTAGGAGTAATGGTTTTCAGTGAGTTCTAGGTTACTGTCGGCCACAAATACCTGGTCTGTCCTGAATGCCTAATGCTGTGGACTTCAGTCCATGATCTGAACGTGAACACATGGCCTCACACACAAGCTGCCGGAGGCTCTGGTGAATAAAGCAAGGTCTGGAAGGAAGTACAAGGTAAACTGCTCTCTCAAGAATATGAACTGTTTGATGACTTCCTTCTCCTCAGTTAAGAAAAAAACCCCTCCCCTAGTCCCACCCCATAGGCTCATTGGAAGCATTTGTCATCCCTCACACAGTGGAGGGAATGTCACAGTTGTCAAAGTGTATTCACTTTCTGGGATATGCCAGTTATGTCTCTTCAGTCTCCTCAGACTATAGTCTATGAATATATTTTCATACTTGGTAGTTTGGGAACTAGCCAAGGTAGTTTCCAAACAACCTACAGATAGGAACTACCTAGTCAGTTTTAACAATTGGATCTTGCACCTAGAAGACCTGATATGGTTAATCTGGAGAGGAACATAGGTATGGGAATTAGTGAAATCCCTTAGGTAGAGCCATACTTGACATCTGCTCCTATTGTCCCAAGCGTGTGTCCTATCCAAGGACCATGTGAAACCCCAAGGCCCATTTTCTCAATGTTAACTGTCTCCTTCGGGTT
This sequence comes from Myotis daubentonii, assembly GCF_963259705.1. Lineage (NCBI taxonomy): Eukaryota > Metazoa > Chordata > Mammalia > Chiroptera > Vespertilionidae > Myotis > Myotis daubentonii. Next base: position 27,716,782 of record NC_081851.1, on the reverse strand, counting down.
TGTTAGGAGTTAGGGCAAAATTTGAGTCTGAGTGTATTCTTGTTGCTGTTGACACACGCTTTATAAATTGCTGCATTATAGAATGATAAATTTGTGTTGTTTGAAGCCACTAAGTTGGTGGTAATTCGTAGCAGCAGCAGCAATAGCAAAACTAATACAAATAATGACAGGTTTATGGTTGTTGTTTCTTTGGTATTTTAAAGATCCTTGGATTTCCCAGAAATTGTGAATGAATAGTTTAAAATGGGTGATTATTTGAGGCTATCTTTATTTTCCAGTTGAGCTAGAGAGCATGTTCAAATCCAAGTTCAGATGTTATAGAGCTTATCTGAGTTGATGTATGTTTCCAACACTGTGATATAAAAAGTAAGAGCTGGCAGCAATACCTTAGCATCTGGAAAATGCTACAAATTGAGCTAATCTGATAAGCAGGATAGATGGTAAAGTTTTGAAGAAATGAGAACATAATCTTATAATATTAAAACTCCAACATCTAAAAGACTTCTTGGCATCTGCTGGCCAAAAATGATGCATTAAGTAAATGTGTAATTGAATCACCTGCTCTTCCCAGAAACATCCTGCTGTTTTTACCTTCAAGTATTCTCATTGGGTGCCTGTCAGAAACGGCGTCCATTCCCTATTGCACTCCTTTCACTGGCTTCCTTACAAACATCCTTTTAAAAAAGTATCCTCACTGGGAAGTATGTTTTTATTGATTTTTTTTTAAGAAAGAAAGGACAGGAGAGGAAGGGAGAGAGAGAGAGAGAGAGAGAGAGAGAGAGAGAGAGAGAGAGAAGAAGAGAGAGACATTGATGTTTTTGATTGGAAAAAGAAGACTTTTTCCATTTGTCGATAATACATATGAAGTTTCAGTGAGCATTCATGTACATGATTTTCTGTCTATACTTCAGTTGATTTCTTAGAACTGTTTTATAAGTCATAATAACATGTTAAATAATAGGACTATTATCAGGTTTTTAATCTATATTTCCAAACTGATCTACAGAGAATTTGAGTCAGTTTCCATGCCTTCACACATTGAATTGTTGTGTCTTAATGTTAAGCATAATGCATTCTTACTGTATATGCTATAGATCATCTCATTCTATAGAAATGTAGTGCAAACTACAAATGAGATCTGTATGTGCAATCTGAAAAGTTTTATTAGTTGTATTTAAAGAGTACAGAAAATGAGCTAAATTAATTTTAAAATATTTCATTTAATCCAATATATAAAATCATTATTATTTACCATCCAATTAATATAAGAGTATGAATGAAATGTTTTACATTATTTTCTCGTAGTAGGTCTTCAAAATTAAGAAGGTATTCTTGCCCTAACTGGTTTGGCTCAGTGGATAGAGAGTCGGCCTGCGGACTTAAGGGTCCCAGGTTCGATTCCGGTCAAGGGCATGTACCTTGGTTGCAGGCACATCCCCAGTTTGGGGTGTGCAGGAGGCAGCTGACCGATGTTTCTCTCTTATCGATGTTTCTAACTCTCTATACCTCTCCCTTCCTCTCTGTAAAAAATCAATGAAATATATTTTTAAAAAGAAGGTATTCTATACTTACATCACATGACAATTTCTACTTATTCCATTTCAACTGATTGATAGACATGTGTAGCTTATGGCTAACTCTTGAACAGAAAAATTATAGATGCTTAAATGTTGTTAACTTAAAGACCTTGTCTCTATGGTTTAAGTTGCTATAATTTTGAAACACTTCTACAAATTTTAAAACATGTGTGCACTTGTCTAAGAACATGAGATTCTTTGAGTGGTATGAAGTTGGTAATGATCTATCTCCTGGGATCCACAGGAGTTAATTCTAGAGGGAAATATTGTACTCAGAAGTCATCTATGAATAGTATGTATTAATTAGAACTTCAAAAATAATATTTTCCAAGCTACCCATAAAATAGCCCCATCTTAGTCTGTTTGGACTGCTTTAATAGAATACCATAGGTTGTGTGGTTTATAAACAACAGATTGTACCATCTTTTTTAAAATAGCTTTTTGATTTTTAGAGACAGAGGAAGGGAGAAGGAGAGAGAGAGAAACATTGATGTGACAGTGAAACATGATCAGACACCTCCTGCCTGCCCCCTACCAGGAATCTAGCCTACAACCTGGGCGTACGCCATGACCAGGAATCAAACTGGCAAAATTTCGGTACACGGGACGATGCCTAGCCAACTGAGCCACACCAGCCAAGACAAAGATTGTATCATCTTATGAAAGAAAAACCATGATAAATAAAAATACCTCAATTTTTATCAATGAGGATACTCTGAGAAGGAAAACTCACCTCACCCTTAAACATCCAACATGAATTAACTATAAATATGGATGATCAGTCTCATCAATTCCTGCTAGTTGCAGGGGCTACTCTTTCTACATTAAACCCTACCATCTTCACGATATCACTGTAGATAAGCCTGTTCCCCTGATTAAAAATACTGCAGAGATTTTCCCTACCTCCCATCCTTTAAATATAATCTTTGCAACCTTACTGAAAAAAATACTTGAAATAATCATTTCTCTTCTGTAATAACATCCCTGCAATTTTAATAGGAAGAGACTTACTTTGCAAATGGAATGTAATTATCAGATGGATCATTCCTTGACATTCCTGAAGACTCCCCTCTTCTTATTTCAGTTGTATATTCTCTGGATATACTGTTGCCTGTCCACTATGTCTGCTGTATATACCTCAGATAAAGAAAGATCTTGACACTTTATCTGACATTCTGAAGTAAAACTTCCCCTGACATACGAATAATGATTGGAGCAGAGCAAGAGAAAATCAAATATACTATACAAAGCAATCACATAAAATGCCAACAATTCCTATCTAAGTACAGCTGAGACTCCCCTTAATTTCACCATGAAGTTTCCTCACTACCTTGCCTGCCAAAGGCAAGTGATGTTGGCTAACTCCTTTGTGATAGAAAGCTCTAAAGAAATAGCTTCTACTCGTTCTCATTTGAGTGACTTTGTTTATTTCAATCCACTGAAGGTAAAATGGGTGGAAAGGTATTATCAATGAGAAGCTCAAATTAGAAAACATAGTTGAAAGTCTGCAAAGGAGAACGCTGAGAAAGGCACACTTTATCTTTCTGCTAGACTGGATGCTTGGATAAAAGAAAAGTTCTGCAAATAACAAATATGATGGGAATCCCAAAGATTTCCTATGAAAGAAAAAGAAGCTGGTATAAGAAAGGTTCATGAAATCGGCCCGAACCAATATGCTCATGACATATAATGAGGCACAAGAGTGTGGATGAAAACAGGCCACATGCTAACCTGACTAGCTCAGGGAAGGCCTGCATGTAAATCTTGCAAAGTCAGAGACCTAAAGTAACCACAAAGGATGGTCTGAAATTAAAAATTTTTAAACTAAAAATCAGTTTATGGTGGGTAGTCATGTCCTAGGCCAGTATATTCACTGAAAAAGGTGAATATTTACCTTAACTGAGCCTATTTTTTTTTTTTGCATCTAGAATAACATATTGTTGGAATGTCAAAGTAATTTTCTTTTCCAGACCCCTCAAAGCACAGGCATTGTTCTGTGGAGACCACAAATCCCTTCATTGTTATTGAGTTAATTGTTGAATGTTAATTAGAGGTATGTGTCTATCATTTTATTTTTATCCAATGTCAGAGGTTTCCCCATTTTGCTTTCTCCTGCTCCCTAATCTCTCACCAATGAAGTTTATGTAACTCACTTACCTCTTCTCTCTTGACTGTAATGTGTAAAACAAGGTGCAAATGCTATTCTCCAGAGCATTATCTCAACCCATTGAAATTCTTCTTCCTGGCATTTGTTGACAGTTTGACTCAAATAAACACAAAAATTCTTCACAGGCCTGAATGTTTCTTAAGTTAACAAGAGTTTCAGAAGATGCTGTTCTTTCAAGGATATATGTATGACCTTTAATAAAGTCAGTCTGACACAACCACACTTGGCTTTAAATGAATGCACATATTGTGACCAGACAACCAATGGGTCTGGGCTGCCTGTCACTACTTGAGCCCATTAAGCTGAGACAGGGCTGAATCATATGTGAGTGTTTATTGCAATACTGCAGCAGTATGGGAGAGCAGAAGGTCATCCACAAAAATCTGCTCTGCCCTCCCCATAAGCCAGCTGCTTATATTGGGTAGAAGGACAAAGATTGCATGGGAAAGTAGGCAAGGTGTAATGGTTACAGGTTATAGGCAATGCTGGCTGGGGGTGGGGGGCACAGAGGGCGTTTGCCTCCAGGACCAGATTACAGGCAATAGGGGCTGGAGGTTGCAAATAGTGGGTGCTTTCAGGACTTCATTGTTTCAGCCACTAGATTGTAAATCTTTCCATAATGATAGGCAGTTCTCAGGACAGTGTTAGCTCCCATGTTCCAGGGCATACAACTCCCAACCAGGTTAGAATGTGCTTTCTCTAATCATAACAGAACAATCACAGCTAACAGAGCATGATTAATATTTCTTATAATTATAGCTAGTCCCCAATATTCTATTTCTGCCCCCAACGATAACAGATAGAAAAAAAATAATGAAATTTCTATATAGCTTCTGTCCTAACTCAGGAAGAAAAGTAATTTGGCAGTTCAATTATTTTAAGATTGAAAGTTTGAGTTGGCATAAAACTCCTCGCTAGAATTTCTAAATTCATTGCAACTCAACTTTATTCTTCAACCCCACTCCCTTAGTTTAGTGATGGGTATTAATTTTTTCCCCCTCTCTGAATTCTCTATTCAAATGTTAAGTACAGCAATCAAGTCAGATAAAGCACTGAGAAAGTAGTCTTATAGAATCCAGTATTCCCTAAGTGTGAAGCTACAGTGCAGATAATGCTGCTTGAACTGAAGGATAGGAAGCATAAATTTGCTAGATAAATTCATCATTTTTAAACATTCAGGGCTCTCTGGTGTAAGAGTCTGTGTACTTAAATCTTTCCTTTACAGGACAATTCTGAATAAAGTGCCAGTTTCTTCAGTTCCATATGGAAATATTACACAATAGATTTAGAATAGTTTGGCTTTTTTTTTTTATTAGCAACATATTACAAAACTGATGTTCTTCAATTTTGAATGCAGAATGCTTTCTATCCAAACTCAGGACCATAGGACAAGAACAGTTTTTCCACCTGCAAAGAAAACATTCCATCTCTGTGAATGTTAATGTGCAGCCCGGGACTTCCTAATGTGATTTTATTCCCCAGTTCTTCTCTTCTAGTTCTCTCAGGTTCAGTCTTAAAGTTGTTTGCCAAATTCAGCTTACAATTACAATCACAGTATATTTTAATAGCATAAAGAGCAACCAAAATAGACATTCCCCAAGGTTTGGATTTATGTCAGACATGCCAGAAGGCCCACAGTTCACTGGGATACAGTGAAAGAAGTTAGTGGAGGACTCAGTTTCTTAACTGTTTCTCTGTTCTCTCTGCTTCCCCCTAAATATGCCCTGAATCTGACTGAGTGGCAAATGCAGAAATGTGCTTAGGTCCTTTGGTGGAGTGTCAGGTTGATGAGTTCTTGCCTGTTATGTTACAGGACACCAAAGGAAAAAAGTGACTAAGCAAACATCAAATCCAGTACAGTCTTTTTTTGAGTGAACATATGTTCATGGCCAAATACTCAGGAGTCAGGTACAACAGATGTTAAATGTGCAAGTAAGGAGCAACACTATTAAGATATCTGCCTTCAGGGAGTTGAGATTCTAGTGGGGGAAGCAGAAGTCAAAGTCTCTCACCTTGAAATATATACATTTTCCCCTCGTTTTAGCAAATCTTCATCCAATCAATGTGCTCCAATTTACAGCGAAATTGTTACAGAAGACCGGAGAAGACCAAGCAATGCTTAGAGAGATGGAGTTACATTTATTATTATTATTATTATTATTATTATTATTATTACTACTACGCGTGGGCCCAGAGAAAAATGTCTCTAGAATTCTGGGCGAAGTCACACAGGAAGTTTCCTGTATTTATAACTTTTTACCCTCTTTGTCTCCCAAATATGGGCTTTTCCAGTCCCCTCTGCAAGTTCTTAAAGAGACCCTATGTGCTGGGGCTTTGAGACATCAACCAAAGGTTTGGCCTGGTGCCAGCACTGATAACCTTGTCTGGGGAAGGTTTAATGGCCTCTCTGAAATGGGAGTAGTCTTATTTTCCTTATTATTTAAGCAAACAGGCATTTATAGAAGCCAAAATAGCAGGGTTAAAATTTCAAACAGCAGTTTTTTTATAAGATGGATGCTTCAAAATTATATAGTTATTGATGATAACCTCTATTTTCATTTCCTATTCTCCACACTACAATCAGACCCTTATTTCTAACACTGCTGATACTATGATCAATTTTGCTAATGACTTCCACATTGCCAAATGCAATGAATATTTTTCTCATTTTTACCTTACTCAACTATTAGCAGCAATTAACCCATTTATTAGTTCATTTTCCTTTAATTTTTATTTTTTTAAAACATGTTCCTATTGATTTTTTAGAGAGAAAGAAAGGGAGAGGGCTAGAGGGATAGAAACATCCATGAGAGAGTCATGCACACTCCCCCCTACAGGGACTCTAACCTGAGACCCGGGCATGTGCCCTGACCTGGAATCAAACAGTGGCCTCTGGGTTCCTGGGTCAATGCTCATCCTCTGAGCTATACTGATAGGCTCCTTTTTCCTTTACATATGATCTTTACTTGAGCACCAGTGTAAGTCAATCTATAATTTATCATCTATCTATCTATCTATCTATCTATCTATCTATCTATCTATCTATCAATCATCTATCTATCTACCTGTATCCATCATCTACCTATTTATCTCTATATCTACCATATCTATCTGTCTGTCTGTCTATCTATGCATCTATTATCTATCTTTTCCATCACCCTTTCTCTGTGTCCTCATTCCATACTGGGAACTTCAGGTGCCTTTGCTGTTTCCTTCTCACTTACCTTATCTCTAAACCTGAGCCTGCCCCAGGATTCAGTCCTTGCCCAGAATTCATTCTATGCTCACTTCTCTTGAGGTCTTATCCAGCATCATTTTAAAATATTATGTGCAAAGGATACACAACATTTTAAGTTCATATCTGACCATTCCCCTAAAGTAAATCTAAGAAGTATTTCAAACTAAATATGCCTATAATCAAACTCTTGTTTTGATTTCCACTACCAGTTTTATTTCCAATATCCAAATCTTCCAAAATTAAAAAATAAATAAGTAAAGCAGCCACTTTTAGTCTTTCCCAGCTCAGCAAGTGCAGCATCACTCAACTAATTGGCATGCATCTAATTCTTGGCCAGTGTGGCTCAGTTGTTGAGCATCAACCCATCAACCAGGAGGTCAGGGTTCAATTCCCTATTAGATCACATTCCCGGGTTTTGGGAATGCAGGAGGCAGTCAATCAATGATTCTCTCTCATCATTGATGTTTCTATGTCTCTCTCCCTCTCCCTTCCTCTTTGAAATCAACTAAAAAAATAAAATAAAATAAAATAATGCTGCCCTAGACAGTTTGGTTCAGTGGATAGAGCATAGGCCTGCGGACTGAAGTGTCCTGGGTTCGATTCTGCTCAAGGGCACATGCCTGGGGTTGCGAGCTTGGTCCCCAGTAGGGGGCATGCAGGAGGCAGCCGATCAATGATTCACTCTCATCATTGATGTTTCCATCTCTCCCTCCCTCTCCCTTCCTCTGAAATCAATGAAAATATATTTAAAAAAATAATAATACTGTTGGTGCTGCTTCAGTATAAATCCAGAATCTGACCCCTACTCTACTGTCCTTTGCCAGTGCCTAATGACTGAGATTGAGACCCATTGTGTTTGTTGTAAATAGTCTCCTGGTCGTTCCTTTTCCCCCACCATTCATTTCCTATATAGGGACAAGAATAATGTCCTAAAACTCAAGTCAAATTCTAACATTCCTCTGACCATAACCTGCTGTTTGTTTCTAAATTCACTCAAAGGTTAAAAAAAGAAAATCACGAATATAGTCTTTATTAACTTTTGTGTTCTAGTTGCAGACTAGCTCCCTTCCCTCATTCCCCAACCCTCCCACCAGGTGTCCTTCTCACCAGCCACATAGGCCTCCTTTTTCTCCTTGAAACACTGAGTACACTCTCATGTTAGGATATTTGTATTTGATATATTCCTTCCTTAAAAAAATAGCATCAAAAAGAAAATAGCATCCCTGAGTACCTGAATACCCGTATGCCCCCCCTTCCTGATTCCTTTCAGGTCTTGGCTCAGATGTGACTTTTTCAGGGAGAACATAACTCTTAACATAGATGACATGTTGTGATAAAAGACTATTGGCCCTAACTGCAAATTCATTATAGCTGACTGGTCTCCTTTTTAAAAATTCTCTTTAAGGCGCATTCTCTTCATGTGAGCTTAGTAAAAATGGAACTTTAAGGACCTGATTTTAGTTCCTTTCTTTCAAGTCTATAGGCAATACCAGTCAGGTTCTAGTTTTTATTTTACCTCAGCTCCTGCTGTACCCTCTATCAGCTCTCTCATACCCACCTCCCCCGCCCCAAAAGAAACTCTTACAAGCAAAAAATATCTCTCTTTTGTGGCCTTCAGACCACAAAGAGAGAAGAAAGGGGAATTAAAGGGAGGAAAGAGAATTTTGTCATTTCTTCACTCCTCTCAAAACTCAGTTCTATGTTATTGAAATAACAACTCTCATATGCTATTGAAAATTAGGAGAATCTAACGTTAAATATATTGGCATGAGGGCAAAGAGAATTGCACATGCAGCAGGGGAATTGTTGTACTATCATTCAATAGTTTGTGATAGAGAAGTAAAAGATGTTGGAAATAGAATAGCTGGACGAAAGAGGATTTGTTTCATTTCCTGAAACTAAGTCTGTATAGCATCAAGGGATATCTCCTATTGAAAAATAAGTGCAATATATTTAAAAGCAGCCCTAGCTGGCTTGGCTCAGTGGATAGAGCATCGGTCTGTGGACTGAGGGGTCCCGGGTTCAATTCTGGCCAAGGGCACATGCCTGGGTTGCAAGCTCAATCCCCGGTGTCGGGGGGTGGGGGGTGTAGGAGGCAGCCAACCGGTGATTCTCTCTCATCATTGATGTTTCTATCTCTCCTTCTCCCTTCCTCTCTGAAATCAATAAAGAAATATATTTAAAAACCTTGCAAGTACATGTCACAGGGTATCCCTCTGCTCTTTCACAACTATAACCATAACTAACTATAACTATACAACTATCATGGACAAATAAATCTATTTGTTTAAGTTGCAGAAAAATATTTAAAAGACAAGTGAATTGTTCATCTGAACTTACTCTTTTTATTGGATAAAACAGAAATGTAAGTCTCAGGTATACAATATAATGATTCGGCATTTGCATATACTGTAAAATGTCCGCCACATAAGTCTAGTTAACATCTGGCACCATATATAGTTACAGATTTTTCTCGTGAGAAGAACTTTTATGATCTACTTAGCAACTTTCAAATAGCAAAAGAGTAATATTAACTCTAGTCACCGTGCTGTACATTACATCCCCATGACTTACTTATCTTATAACTAGAAGTTGGTACCTTGTAACTCTCTTTACTCATGTCACCAATCCCTTACCCATGCCTCTGGCAACACCCAATCTGTTCTCTGTATACATAAGCTCATTTTGTTGTTGTTTTTGTTTGTTTGTTTTAATATTCTACATAAAAATGAGATCATTATGATATTTGTCTTTGACTTACTCCACTTCGTATAATATTCCTCAAGGTCCATCCATTTTGTCAAAGTGGTAACATTTGCTTCTTTTTTAAGTATGAATAATAGTTAATTATATTTTGTTTATCCATTCATTCATCCATCAATAGTCACTTAGTTTGTTTTTATATCTTGGTTATTGTAAATACTGTGGCAATAAATATGAGAGTGCATATGAAGTTTCAAGTTAGGGTTTTTGTTTCCTTTGAATATCTTCTCATAAGTGGGATTGCTGTGTCATATGGTAGTTCAATTTTTCATTTTTTAAGAAACTGCCATACTGTTTTTCTGTAGTGGCTGCACCAACTTACCTTTGCACCAATAGTGCAGAGTGCACAAGGTTTCCCCTTCTCCACATCCTTGACAACACTTGTATTTCTTTTCTTTTTCTTTTTCCTATTTGATAATAGCCATCCTAACAGGTGTGAGGTGATATCTCATGGTTTTGAGCTGTGCTTTTCTGATAATTAATGATGTTGCGTGCCTTTTAATGTACCTCTTGGCCATCGGAATGTCTTCTTTGGAAAAATGTCTTCAGATTATCTGCCCACTTTTAATTGGATTTTTTGTTTTTGCTATTGAGTTCTTGAATGAATCTGCACTTTCAACAAAATAACTCTATAAGTGCTTTTGTGCTATGAGTCTCATTATAGGCTATGAGACGAACCCTCAGAATCTGACAAATCATCAAGCTTTAAAAACTGGAGAAACCTTAAAGACCATATAATACAACTATTAAAATCTTGCTGTTGAAGATGTTATGCTAGTTTCTTTAAATACATTGCTTACCTAATGTGATGAAGCAGCCAATTGGGTGTCTATCAGTGATATTAGGGAGGAAATACATATAGACTATTTAGTGATCACTTTTGAGATTAGTTATTATATGATATTTTATTCTTTTATTTTGTATCCAAATGTTTGAGCACATAGAAACTTTTACTTGTGGCAAACTTAATTCCAAAGCTCCAAATGTGACAGCTTTTAACAATTCTTTTTAAATGCTTTTAAACCAGGGGTGGGCAAACTTTTTGACTCGAGGGCCACAATGGGTTCTTAAACTGGACCGGAGGGCCGGAACAAAAGCATGGATGGAGTGTTTGTGTGAACTAATATAAATTCAAAGTAAACATCATTACATAAAAGGGTACGGTCTTTTTTTTTTTTTAGTTTTATTCATTTTAAACGGGTCGGATCCAGCCCGCGGGCCGTAGTTTGCCCACGGCTGTTTTAAACCATTATAGATGAGGATACAATAGAAATAACTGAAATTAATAGGACTGATTGAATCTATAGTTCACAGTAAATTCAGAGTCATCGCAAAATGCAAGAACTGCCAAACCTCAGTAGGAAGTAGCTAACAAATATTTGTTGACTTCTTGATATGTTTACTGTGGGAAAGTTATTTTTTCTCTCTTTTTAACAAAGATAAAGAACAAATTCCCTAGTCTGTTCATTTTGGCAGAGCTGTTTTCCTTACTTTTCAACCTTCTATTTTAAACATTAAAACTGTTCTAGTAAGCAATAGCATCTAATTAAGGCCTCCAAATGTTATGTGAGTTTATGATTCAAAAAAATCAACTGGGGCATGAGTAATAGGTTATATGCAACCTGGGATTTTAATCTAATGCAAACATATGTAAGACAGTGACAAGGGAAATGCAGATAGCTCAGTTAGTCTCTACAGCAGTTAGCATGGAACATATGTCTAAAGCTGATCTATCTGCTCATTTTATTGTCAATTAAACACTCAAATATTCAAACACTTAATACCAAAAAATATTTGAGCCGAATTTGATTCCAGTGTTTTAATGTAATACCTTTTGACAGTTTCCATTAAATGTTTTCAAGCAGTAAAAGATGAGGGTATAGAAAAGCTTTAATCAATAGGGTTAATTAAAGCTGTTGCTCTCAATGAGTTCTTAACATCATTGTCAAAATTAGAATTATTTTATAAGTGTGCACTGTTATGGAAGGTCCAAGTAAATCTTTTTCAAATGTTGACTAATAAAAAATTTGGTAGTTTTTAATTGAGGACTCATAAGTCTTCTTAAAGAAGAGCACCTTCATATATATATATATATATATATATATATATATATATATATATATATATAAACATTTATTTTTCAGTTACAGTTGACATACAATATTTTAGTTTCAGGTAAGATACCCAATTTTTTCAGATGGATGACATTTTTATTAAATGTATTGGGGGTAACATTGGTTAATAAAATTATATGTTTCAAGTGTATGATTCTATCATACATCATCTGTATATTGCATTGTGTGCCCACCACCCAAAATCAAATCTTCCTCCATCAACATATATTTGATCACCACCTTTACCTTTTACTACTACATCATTCCTATTTCCTCTGGTAACTACCATATTGTTGCCTGTGTCTCTGAGTTTTTGTTTCTTTGTTTTTCTTGTTTGTTCATTTATTGCTTTCAAAGACAAGAACTATATCATTTCACTCAGATGTGGACTATAAAACTGAATACCCTATTCTTTAGCAGTGGTATTCTAGGCTCACCACTGGCTATCGTATATGTTTATGAATTAGAAATAGTGAACTTGTCAGTATAATACTTATTTTTGTGATAATGTAAGAAAGAACTTTGCACAAAATTCTAATGTTTTAAAATCTACACTGTGCTTTAAAAATTTTTAAAGCTAGAAACTCAAGTTTGCAAAGGCAATATGTTCTCTAATAAGGGTAGTTTTTGAAGTCTAACAGCTTTAGATTCATGTATTTGCTTGAACTCTTTGAGTCCATGTGACCACGGAAACATTATTCATCTACTGAGAAGAGGCTTAATCTGTCTCATGAATAATTATAAAGTCAACTTTAAATACTTATGATGAGGAATAAATATAATCATATATGTTTCCTTTCACAAAGCAAACACTCCAAACTAGCTTTATTGTTGTTATTGCTCTTTGTCACTTTTCCCCTTCACCCTCACTGTGAAAAGCTAGTTAGTCATCTCTGCAACATCACCACCAAGTGATCCGTCCTCAGCATCTGATACAGTTTCACCAGTACCAGGAAATCCGCCAGTGGGTAGAAATTGTATTGAAATAAGATAGAGTAAAAGGCAATTTCTACATGGGCCAAAACACATATTATCTAGACCACAGCATAAGGAATAATCTGAAAATGTGCCAGAATTTTCTGACCTTTAGCAAATAATCCACTTTACATTTTCAGAAATGGACAGGGGAAGACAAGTTGGCCTTGGGAGGAACTCCTCTGTATTGAAATGAGCTTATAAAGTACTGAGAACAGGAGTGTTTCCTTGATCACATATCAGGGAATAGTGAAAATTACTAACTGGCCATATGCAAATATTACAACATATACTATGTTCTTTATTCTGGCCTCCACAGTAGAAAATGAATGGCTCTTGGACAAGCTTCAGTTCTTTCCCTGGAGTCTATACATTTCTCTTCTTTGCTGACAATTTCTCAAAAGTTCAGGGCAGAGATATTGACTTTCATTGGATGAAGTGCTAATCATTACCCATTTTTGGAAAATATCCAAGGTTATAAATTAGAGCAAGCTATCTGCTATGGTTGACTTGTAACACTGAACTGGGAGATTAAAAACCTACATGCAAAAATAACCTTGAACATATTAGATGGGAAATAAACTTGGAAACCAAATGAAGTGGCCTCAACGTGTAAAGCCTGATTTAAAAAGTGATAAAACAGATGGCTAATGAAAGTTCAGAGCTTGATACAAAGAGAAAAATCTGAAAATCAATTACACTGAATTTTTATTTTTAAATTTATTTCTCAAAGATTTGTTACTTGTCTCAAGCGATATATGCTTAAAACATTAAAATATTGCCCTTTTCTCAGATAATAAGTTCATGATAGGAACACATGCAAACAAAGATTACAATGAAACACATTAATTGCCATAACTTAAATATGACCAAACTGATAGTAATGCTACATGAATAAATTAGTTAAGGTTTTATCGGGGATAAGGGATGAGAAATGAATATTAAAAGGGTACATCACACACAATGTGGAAAAGAAATCATTCAAGAGTGATAGAAGTGTGTATGAAAATGTTTCCAGGTGTGCTCATTGAGCAATTTCTAAATGCCTACAAAATGTGGAGGCCTTCTCAGGGCAAGGAGGTTGGAACATGATTGGAAGAATGTTATGTGTAATGAAACATAAATTGCAAGTAAATAAAAGTAAAATAAATCGAGATATTTGGGGAAATGCCTGGTTAGTGGGGCCCCGTAGTTGAGCCTCGACCCATGAACCATAAGGTCACAGTTCAATTCCCAGACAGGACATATGACCAAGTTGTGGGCTCAATCCCCAGTAGGGGGAATGCAATGATCCTCTCTCATTATTGTTGTTTCTATCTCTTTCTCCCTCTCCCTTTCTCTCTTAAATCAGCAAAAAAAAAAAATATTTTTAAGTGATATTTTGGGAAATTTCTAAAAAGAGAAATGGTAGACTGCCTTACTTTTGGAAGTCCTATCTAGTTTTTTCAACATGTAGATATGCTACTTGTCAATAGGTAAATGGACAGATAAATTATAAAGACCTTGCCAAGCATGAAAACAAGGAATGGATAGGTCCAGGGGCAAAATAGAAAATGAATCACAGCTTAAAAGTGGGAGTGTTAATGCCTCATAGGACAGCAATAAAAGCTACAGGGATGGCTTGGAATTTGATACCCAGCCTGAAGCTGGAACCTGCAAAACAATAGTTGCATCTGAAAAATTTGTACAATAGCATGTAAAATACACATTAGCTATACTTTGTTCTGCATTGTTTGGCCATTACCACCAAAATAGAAAATACATCCCCTTTGGAGAACCTTCAGATTTTTCCCCTTGGAGGACATACATTTCTCTTCTTTAGGCATACGAAGGGTCATGGAAGGAAATCAAGCAAAGGAATTCAAGTCTTAGTCTAAAGCACATAAAGTTATGTTCCCCGATCTTCTCAGGATTTGAAAAAAACATAAATTCTTAAAAACATGCTGTTAAAGTATAAAGCAAAGTACAAACTGCTGCCAGAACAATGACTATCTTAGAACTCAGAAAATTTAGAAATCAAGTATTACTATCCCAGCATCAGTTGTGTTCACTCTATAACCCAAGGATTATAGAGTTAATGGGACTTCTGAAGAAAGCCATTCATGTGATAAGTAAAAACAAAATAATGTCGCCGAACTGGTTTGGCTCAGTGGATAGAGCGTCGTCCTGCGGACTGAAGGGTCCCAGGTTCGATTCCGGTCAAGGGCATGTACCTGGGTTGTGGGCACATCCCTATAAGGTGTGCAGGAGGCAGCTGATCGATGTTTCTCTCTCATTGATGTTTCTAACTCTCTATCCCTCTCCCTTCCTCTCTGTAAAAAATCAATAAAATATATTTATAAAAAAAAAACAAAAACAAAATAATGTCAGAGAAAAAAAAACACCAATCTAATAAATGTCCAACACAATAAAAATAAGTCAGCAAACATTATGAGCTATATATACCCTAGGAACTAAGATACTGATAAATTATAAAATTGATCCAAAATTGTTGAAAACCTGGATGAAATGGACAATTACTATGAAAAGGAATAACCTTGATTTAAGAATAAATGAAAAAGCCAATTTGACCAAAATAATCAAAGCATATAAATTTTATTGCCAAAAAATATTCCATTAAAATAAGTATCAGGCCCAGAAACATGTAGAGGCAAGTTCTATAAAACTTTTAAGAAATGGATAAATGGCAGTTTATATAATCCAGAGAAATCCATGAAGTAACAATACTCAAATCATTCTATGAGACTAAAATAACCATGATAGAAAAACAGAAATGAGAGAGTAAAAGACAAGTTAAATTAGGCTAATCTCACTAATGCAAAGACATACATACACATATCCCAGGAAAATATTATTAATATTACCAACAAATATATTAACACCATGGCAAATTAGGGTTTTCTCAGAAATACAAAGGCATTGGGAAGTATAAGGAGCTAACCAATAGGTGTGAATAATTATCAAGTTTAGGAAATATAAAGAACATAGAATCTAATGGAAAAGACGACTAGTAAAATACAGCATAATATTGAATTCAGAAACAAACACATGTGAATATGGAAAGTGCTTTGTGGAGAACTTTTCCAAAATCCATGAAGCTGTGTGTGTATTTCACCAAGTTTCAATTGCATATCAAGTTCAATATTAATTTGTGTAATCCTTGTTCACATATGCAAGGTTCTTCTTTTCACCATTGATTATAATAATAATAAAGAATAATCAAAGTTCTGTTATTAAGGGAAAAGAAAAATGGATTCTAATATTTTACATTGCTGAACATCTTCAAAAAGGTAAAAGCAGTGATCTTGAAGTACATTGATAAATCTGAAAACTGCATTAACAAGTAAAAATTAATTGTAAGCCCTTGAATATAGTGTTTTAACTGATACACTTTTTAATTCCCAGACCCTGATATTTTATGGCTTCCTATATGTACTACATATATAAACATATAACTTAGAAGTACATATAAAATATTCATACATGACCTTTATTTAGGGAGGAATGGAAAAAGAATTGCAGTTGTTTATAAAAAGGAAGTAAATAGTAACCACCTTTATATTTTTTAAGAAAAATGAACAAATACAATAAAACAATATCCATATATTTTGCAGCTTAATTTTCTTAAAATTAAAACAAGAAACAAAAACTTTGAATATAAAGTGCTCTAGCCTCCATGTTAGAGGTAACAGCAGTGATTAAGGTGAGCATTTGAACAAACCAATGGTTTAGGATTTGTAAGTAAGGGGATGATTTGAAAACACTTTCTGAGAATAATTAAGGAGGTATAGTGATTGATTGGATACAGAAGTTCAGAGGGCATAAAGCAATTGAATGGACAGTGAAAAAATTGAAAAACAAAGGTTAAGTCAGATATAGTCTTTAAATCCAGATTACAATACGGTAAAGTCTTAGAGTAGAAAATAACTTTAGGACATAACTACTTCAAGTCCTATGGAACACTTGGTCCACAAACACATTAACATAGATGGGATGCAGGAAGAGGAATAGCAGGTGTATGGAGGAAAGATATGCATCTAATGCATGAATAAAACTAATGCATGTATGTCTGTGTGTAAGTGTATATGCATGTAAGCATCTAAGATTTTATATGCAAAGTAAAATTTACAAAACATAGAATTAACCATTTAAAGTGTAAAATTAGCAGCATTTAACACATTCGCAATGTTGTTCGCATTTAACACGTTCTAAATGTTGTTCAGTCATCATCTCTACCCATTCCCAAGCAGCCACTAATCTGCTTTCTTCTCCATGGGGTTACCTAATCAGATTATCCTATCTAATAAAAGAGAAACATGGTAATTAGCTACCCTTCCCACTGACTAATCAGGGCAATATGCAAATTAACTGCCAGCCAAGATGGCGGCCGGCAGCCAGGCAGCTGGAAGATAACATGAGGCTTGCTTACTTCAGTGACGGAGGAAAACAACATTCCCTGCCTGCCTTGCCAACCTCGGAGCTTGCAGTTTGAAACATTGTTACAAATATAGAAGCAAAACAAAACCCCAGAAACCTGCTTTCAGCCAGCCGGGATCTCAGAGCTGGAGTTGATACAATGTTTCTCAATTATAGAACCCAAACAAAACAGATACCTGCTTTCAGCAGCAGAGGCCTCAGAGCTGGAGCCAGAGCTAAAGCTGGCCCAGAATAAAAGAAAAAAGAAAAAAAAGGAGCACTTGGGAGTTTCAGTACCCGCCAGCCTGAAAACAGCCCTCAGCCCCTCACCCAGACTGGCAAGGCACCCCAGTCGGGACCCCCACCCTGAAGGGGGTGTGACCAGCTGCAAACAGCCATCATCCCCTCATCCAGGCTGGCCAGGCACCCAAGCGGGACCCCCACCCTGATCCAGGACACCCTTCAGGGCAAACCAGCTTGCCCCACCCATGCACCAGGCCTCTATCCTATATAGTAAAAGGGTCATATGCCTCCCAGCACCGGGATCAGCATGAGAGGGGGCAGTGCCCAAACCCCCTGATTGCCCTGGGGCTCTGTGTGTGACAGGGGGTGGGGCCACAACCTCCCTATCCACCCTGCTCTGTTCGTGACAGGGGAAGGCGCCCCAACCCCCTGATCAGCCCTGCTCTGTACCTGATAGGGGGGAGCTCCTCAACCCCCTGATTGCCCTGCGGCTCTGTGTGTGACAGGGTGCGGCGCCCCAACCCCCTGATCGGCCCTGCTCTGTGTGTGACAGGGTGCGGTGCCCCAACCCCCTCCCCCCACGGGCCCTGCTCTGTGTGTGACAGGGTAGAGCCATAACCACCCCATCGGCCCTGCCCTGAGTGTGAGAGTGGCAGCACCCCAACCCACAGATCGGCCCTGCTCTGTGTGTGACAGTGGGCGGTGCCCCAACTCCCCTATTGGCCCTTCTCTGTGCGTGACAGGGGGGAGCTCCTCAACCCCCTGATCGGCCCTGCTCTGTGCATGACAGGGGGGAGCTCCCCAACCCCCTGATTGACCCTGCTCTGTGCGTGACAGGGGGGAGCTCGCCAACCCCCTGATTGACCTTGCTCTGTGCGTGACAGGGTACAGAGCCCCAACCCCCTTGATGGGCCCTGCTCTGTGAGTGACAGGGGGCAGCACCCCAACCCCCTGATTGGCCCCGCTCTGGGCATGACAGGGGGCGGCACCCCAACTCCCCAATCGGCCCTGCTCTGAGCCCGACCAGGGGCTGCACCTAGGGATTGGGCCTTCCCTCTGCCACCCGGGAGCAGGCCTAAGCCAGCAGGTCATTATCTCCTGAGGGGTCTCAGACTGCAAGAGGGCACAGGCCGGGCTGAGGGACCCTTCCCAACCCCGTGAGTGCACAAATTTTTGTGCACCGGGCCTCTAGTTTTATATAAATAGAGTTATGTGACAAGGGACCGTATATGCCTGGCTTTTTTCACTGAGCATAATGGTTTTTATTTTTATCCAATTTGATGCAAGTACTTCATTCCTTCTTATGACCAAACAGTACCCCATTGTATGGATGTGCCAAATTCTGTTTATCCTTCATCAGTTAGTGGACATTTGGTTTGCTTCTACCTTTGGGCTATTACAAATAGGGCTGCTGTAAACACTTGTGTGTAAGGTTCAAATACCTGTTTTTAGTTCTTTGTGTTTGTCTAGAAAGGAAGTTAGATGTCCTTTTCTTGTGCCCTAACTTCCTGGAAAATCAATTAATGATACCTGTTAAGAGAAAAATACTCTGTCTATTGGATTTCCTTAGTACCATGCCTCTGGCTAAATTATTACTGATAATAAATTAACCAGACTCTATGAATGCTTTTTGAAACAAGAGTTAGATTTGGAATTCCTTCTTCAGTTTGGCTTCTGAAATATTATGCAAACTGCATGTGGATTTTTTAGGACTATGCTTACCGAAATGGAGACTTCTGTTCAGTTCCTCTCTCTCCCTTTCCCATTTCTTTCTCTCTCTCTCTCTCTCTCTCTCTCTCTCACTTTAACTCAAAGCAATGGGATCTATCCTCTATTAACCTTATACTCTATTCCAAAACCAAATAATCTCATTAAATTGAAACTTTTTCTGCCTTACCTAAAACTGCAAACAAGTTGTCACTAAATTATTTAATTTCTGTCTAGGGGCACCTCATTATATTCTCTAACAGCTGTAAATACCCCTTAGTGTAAGTACCTCTGGAGGTGATATAAATATTTGTTATCCTTTTTTGTTTTAGTCTTAGGTACCAAAACATTTATTTGAATATAATAAGTGCAAACAACGATTGAATACATAATAGCTTTCTAAACATGAACACAGTATAATCATCTCAGAACTAGCGATCGATTTTCAGCAATAAAAAGCCTCAGATTAAAGGTTACATTTTCAGAGGGGATTTTTAAATTGTTGTTTTTGAATTCAGGTGGAAACCTGTGTCAACAAAGGCTCTTTATAATGGAATTTTAAGGTCCTTCTTTTCCTGAATTAATTGTGTAGCTTTAACTGTGGACCTAAAACCCGAAAATTGACCCCGACAAACACATTTCCTAAGGTGAAAAACTTCAATTACCTAGTTTTACAGTTAAAAGGATTAGTATTTTTCAAAATACATTTTCATACACACACACACAAAAATAAATCAATACAAAAAATATATATATAACCCTCTCCGTAACAGATGCTTCTGGAGAGCGTCGGTAATACAAGTTTGGCGGGATAGAAAATTAAGTGCTCACTACCAAGGTGGTTTCTTTATTCATGTAGCACTCATTGTGGTGGGGATTTCAAACATGTGTGTTGGTTCAGGTATTCTAATTGTAAATAATGACTGCTTCCAGATTTGCTGTATTCATATAAGCTCTTAGAAGTCATTACTATACCTGCTTCCAGATTTGCTGTATTCATATCAGCTCTTAGAAGTCATTACTACCTAACAGGTTTCTCTCTCCACTTAGTTCCTCCAAGTCTATTCATGCAAAATGTAAGATTTCCTCTTTTTTTGTGGCTGCATAGAATTCCATTGTGCAAATGTACCACAGCTTTTTTATGCAGTAATCTACTGATGGGCACTTGGGCTCTTTGTAGATCTTGGCTATTGTAAATAATGCTGCAATGAACATAGGAGTGCATATATTCTTTTGAAGTACTGCTTTAGATTTCTTCAGATATATTCCCAGAATTGGGATTGCTGGGCCAAAAGGCAGTCCCATTTTTAATTTTTTGAAGACCCCCCACATTTTTTTTTAAGTTCTTAATTGTGAAGAGCTAGCAAAGCCAAAAAGTTTGGTCAATATAAGGTTTCAAAAATGAGCTTAAATGTTAAAAGAATTTAAAGAATGAGCTAGACTCTATTTGACACCATACACAAAAATTAACTCAAAATAGATTAAATATTTAAATATTAAGACTTGAAACAATAAAATATATAGAAGTAAACAGATACGAAAATTATGGACCTTGGGCTCAGAGAGGCTTTTATGAACTTGACCCCAAAGGAAAAATAAATGAATGGGACTAAATCAAACCAAAAAACTTCTGCACAGAAAAAGAGAGGCAACCAACCAAAATAGAACAAGGTATTTGCAAATAATACCTCTGATAAAGAGATATTATTCAAAATATATCAAGAATTCATACAACTCAACAATTAATTAGCAATCCTATTAAAAAAGGGCAGATGACTTGAACAGACAATTTTTCCAAAAAAAAAACACATATAAATGGACAACATACATATGAAAAGATACTCAACTTCACTAGCTATAGAGGAAATGCAAATCAAAACCACAATGAGATACCACCTCACACATCTTAGAATGGCTATTATCAATAAGACAAGAAATAACAAGTGTTGAGGAAGTTGTGGAGTAAAAGGAACTCTCATTCACTCCTGGTGGAAATGTAAATTGGCACAGCCACTGTGGAAACCTGTATAGAGGTTCTTCAACAAAAGACAAATAGAGCTATCATATGACTCAGCAATCCCTCTTCTGGGTATCTACCTAAAATTTTGAAAACACTTGTTCATATATTCATTGTAGCATTATTCATAGTTGCCAAGACATGGAAACAGCCTAAGTGTCCTTTGATGGATGGTTAGATTAAGATGTGGTACATACCTACAATGGAACATTATTCAGCCAAGAGAAAGAATGACATAATGCCATTTGAAACAACATGCTTGGATCTTGAGAGTATCATACTAAACAAAATAAGTCAGATGGAAAAAGACATGAACTACATCATTATGTGGGATGTAAAATAGAAAGCAACAAATGAACAAACAAAACAAACAAGCTCATAGACACAGACAAGAGTATGAGGCTAAAAGAGAGGAAGGGGTGAGGGGCAGGATGAAAGGGGTATAGGGAGTCACATATAGTTATGGAGGGAGACTAGACTGTGAGTGGTGAGCACACAATGGAATACACAGATGATGTAATATAGAATTGTAACTTGAAACATATATAATATTATTAACTAGTGTCACCCCTACAAATTTAATTTTCAAAAAAAGGACTTGAGGCTTGTGATATATGTAGAATATATCACTAATGTATCAGCAACAACAAAAATATGGCATTAGCCCTAGCTGGTTTGGCTCAGTGGACAGAGCATTGACTTGCAGACTGAAGGGTCCCAGATTCAATTCTGGTCAAGGATAAAAGCCTGGGTTGTGGGCTTGATCCCCAGTGAAGGGTATGCAGAAGGTAGCCGATCAATGATTCTCTCTCATCATTGATGCTTCTATCTCTCTCTCCCTCTCCCTTCCTCTCTGAAATCAATAAAAATATATTAAAAAATATGGCATTAAAAGTACAATATAAAAATTACATAAGTCATCAATTCCACTGCAACGCCTTTGCTTTAAAACCTGTGCTTTAGATGACAACTTTCCACATTGTCTAGGATTTTTATACTGTCTATTATTTGTATACTAGAGACCCAATGCATGAAAATTCATACAAGAGTAGGCCTTCCTTCCCCCGGCTGTAGGCACTGACTTCCCTCCGGCACCCAGGACCTGGGCTGCTTCCCTCGGGCTGCCCGCAGGCACCCGGGACACGGGCTGGCTTCCCTCTGGCCTTGGTTTTGTCAGGAAGGACGTCTGGAATGACGTCCAGAAGACATCTGATCTAATTAGCATGTTACCCTTTTATTATTGTTATAGATGCCTACAGTTTTATGAACCTCTCTCCACATTTTTAAAATGTTCCCATGTTCAATCTATTTTCCCATGTGGAAGGAAACATACATCCACACACCCTCCCTCCATGGTACAGTGAGTATGCTGACCTGTGACATGGCAGCCATCTGCCGGGTGCAGATAAAGACAGAGTCAGCTCAGTGGATTGGGAACTGATAGGGGGCTCTGAGGTTCACAGCAGCAGCTTTTGTATCCTAACAGATTTGCTATGGTTTAAAGCTGAGTAGAAGCAGCAGCTTCCTTATCTTGCTTCTTGGGCAAGGAGTTTCCAATAATTGGTGATAGAAGCTCAAAAAAAAAGAAGCTCAGACATAACTAGTTTCTTCATTACTCCTAAGGAATGTGCAGGTTAACTAATATTCTTTAATAAATGTCTTTATAATGAACTAGCTAGTGCCAACTCAGCTGCAACTAAATACCCAAACCTATGTTGAAGTGCTTCACCTGCTAGAACTTTCCATGACTATTCAGGCCCTTCTCCTGCATTATTTGACCTGGGTTTTTGAATCTTTAAGTTATCCCAATGTTTCATATCTCCTTTGATGAGTTATCACCATCATTAAAATATTGCTGTGTTCCACCATTTATTTCCTCTATACCGTTTCCCCCTTATAGTTTCTACTTCTGAAACTGCTCTGGGAAAAAAAAATTACCAGAGATATACTGCTGATCAACTTAAAGGAACACTTTATAGTTCTTGCTCTGATTGACTTTATATATATTAAGTCAGAATTACAGACTATCCCTTCCTTCCAAATGTCTTAGTTTCCCCATTCCTCTTGGTTCCCCGCCCTGATCTCTATTTTTGTTTCTTGCATGCTCCTAGATCTTATGTTAAGGGCACTCATTTCCTCATTTTAATACTGCCAGATAGTAATATCTACATCAAAAATTATTATAAAGATTGGGAATATTGATTATCATTCACCTGGCACATCGGAGGCACATGGTGCATGCTCAATAAGTAACACCAATCACATTGCAAGTCATCTTTCTCCTCTCCTCCTCCTTGCTTATTCTCTCTGATAGTCTAATATTAAACTGTACTTAGCATTGTTGTTTTATATGAAACAGATTGTTTCTAATTTAAAGTAACAAAAGTTCAGCTTAAACATGCTTAACACCAATAAAGCTTTTATGCGTCCACATAATTAGAAACGCTGTGTTATATTAGGTTCCAAGCCACTGGCTCCATATCTCTGTAGTTGTGTGTTGATGCTTTCCCTGGTTTCTCTTGTAGTTGTAGGTTACTTGCTGGTAGACATGATGTCAGTGTTTCCTTGGTCATACCTAGACACGTGTGTGTATGTGTGTGCAGGGGATGGGTGCAGGGGGGAGTCTCCCCTGACTTTTGCCTAAGAACAAAACATGTCTACTAGCATTCCCAAATGCTTCTGGTCTAACTCCTCGTCTCAGTGGCTCCCCTTCGGTTTACTTTCACTGATAATGGAGAAGAGAATACAATGAGTAGCTAAGCTAATTAGGAATCATCTCTGAAGCCAGTTTCAGACAACTTAGATGCTGATTCCACTGGTCCCCAAGCTACAACGAAACTGCCATCACCATCCACACCCAATCCCTCCAGCCCTGCAATCAGGTTGCCTCTGTTTCCGCTGTCCCCTTAACCACATTGCAGCACACCTGAGGCAGGTGAGGAGTGACTCTTGATGAAACATCTATAAAGCCCGTTCTATCATGCTTCTGAAGTTTAAATCCATATCCCAATACATTATCATAGAGGCATAAAAGGTATTTTCAAATTGCTCAGAATGAAGTCTATGCACATACCCATATACCTAATAATCCCCCTTTTCTCCAGTATAACAGTAATAGTAATAATAATAGTAATAATAATGATACTGAAGGAATCATGTGTTTTACCGGTATCTGTCCCCACATCTTCATCTGTCATTCAACCTTTCTGGTACTTATACATAGCCCTTCCAATGTGTGTTAAGCTTAGTAGCATAATACAATATGATACTATAAGTGACTTACAGAAATTGTAGGTTCTGAACCTTTTAGAACAATGAAGTCACTACAAAATTATGAAGGGACAATACCTTGTCTATTTGTTTTAATATTTTTATTTATTTATGTATTTATTTATTTATTTTCTTTATTGATTAAGATATTACATATGTGTCCTTATCCCCCCATTGACCCCCCACCCTACCACTCAATGCCCTCACACCCCTAGTGTCTGTGTCCATTGGTTAGGCTTATATGTATGCATACAAATCCTTTGGTCGATCTCTCCTTCTTCCCCCCACCCTCTCCTGCCTTCCCTCTGAGATTTAATGGTCTGATCGATGCTTCTCTGTCTCTGGATGTGTTTTTGTTCATCAGTTTATTCCACAAATGAGTGAGATCATGTGATTTTATCTTTCTCCAACTGACTTATTTTGCTTAGCATAATGCTCTTCAGGTCCATCCATGCTGTTGCAAATGGTAAGAGTTCCTTCCTTTTTACAGCAGCATAGTATTACATTCTGTAGATGTACCACAGATTTTGAATCCACTCATCTGCTTATGGGCACTTAGGCTGTTTCCAAATCTTAGCTATGGTGAATTGTGCTGCTATGAACATATGGGTACATATATCCTTTCTAATTGATATTTCTAGTTTCTTGGGACATATTCCTAGAAGTGGGATCACTGGCTCAAATGGGAGTTCCATTTTTAGTTTTTTGAGGAAACTCCAATAACTATGGAGGAAATGGAAGCAGTCATCAAAAAGCTTCCAGCAAACAAAAGCCTGGGGCCAGATGGTTTCACAGGAGAGTTTTACCAAACATTCAAGGAAGAACTAAAACCTATCCTCCTCAGACTATTCCAAAAAATTCAAGAAGAAGGAACACTTCCAAGTTCATTCTATGAAGCTAGCATCACCCTAATACCAAAACCAATAGAGACAACACAATGAAAGAGAATTATAGGCCAATATCCCTCATAAACATAGATGCCAAAATCCTCAACAAAATCCTAGCAAATCGGATCCAACATTACATCAGAAAGATCATACACCGTGATCAAGTAGGATTTATCCCAGGGATGCAAGGATGGTATAATATCTGCAAATCAATAAACGTAATACAACACATAAACAAATGGAGAGATAAAAAAAATATATAGTCATATCAATTGATGCAGAAAAAGCATTTGACAAAACCCAAAACCCTCTCTTGATAAAAACCCTCAGCAAAGTGGGAATAAAGGTATAATACCTCAACACAATAAAAACCTTATATGACAAACCTACAGCCAACATCATCCTCAATGGGCAAAAACTAAAACCTTGTCTATTTTGATGCAAGTTAAATCTTATAAAAGTAATTTAATTATCCAGTAGGGGAAAGACTCCCTTGTTGTGACTTGAATTTCTATCCTGCTTATCTTTCTATTGTTTAACCATAAGCCTTGGCTTTTGTTATTTGTGATAACAAAATCAATTTGGATCAAACATAAGTCAAAGAAACAAATATTTTTAAAAGGTTAGTCTAAAATAGCACTCAGAAAACAATTCCCTGCCTACTGTAATTTCTTGCTTGGCTGCACAACAATTTTCTATCAACAACTGAACTGGTGGGGGAGCTAAAATATTTCTGGGGTTGGTCATACACCTAAATTCATCTCTCTCTTTTTTAAAAAAAACTTACTTTTACATTATCTATAGAATTGTCATTTTCCTTTCTTGGTGGGTATTTTTTTTTTTTTGGATGCTTTGCTTTCTCTATGTAGTACATTTAAAAAAAACACACAAAACAGAGAGTAGCCTACATTTAAAAAAAATAACATTTAATCTCTACTGTAGACTCTGAAATTAAAAATACTCCTCAGTTCACAGTACATTAATATACTAGTAACCTATACATGTAAGATTCCTCTACCTTTCTCTCAGAGTCACCAATTCTAAAGTTTTTTTTTTAATCTTTCCTTCTTCATTTTTTCACTTCTTTCGCACTATATTACGTATTTTATGATATGAAAATATTCTTAGATCCTGGCTTCCATCTGTGGCAGATAGGACATCCCGTGGAACACATCACTTAGGATGGAGGCATGGGCTCCTGTCGTCTTCCCACTTCCACAGCCAATGCCACATGGGCATTTTCTTGGTGATCTATGTGGAAATACATGTGGGACCACTTTACATGACTTAACACCTGTAATTTCACTAAGTGTAGCCAATCTGCTTGTTGGTATTGTTTTTTACCTTGTTATTGAATTTATAGGGGTGACCCTGGTTAACATTATTATACAGGTTTCGGATGCACAATTCCACAACAGATCATCTGCACATTGTACCACGATGATCTAAAATGCAAGCCTCCTTCATGCCAGCACTTGTTATTATGTACTTTCCTACTTTTGCCTTTTGGGTGAGTGTAAAGTTCAGAAAGATGCAGCGTTCAACTGTTGTGTGAAACGTATCTAACAACCTCCTCATCTTATGAATTCCGTATTAACTTTCATGTGTGTGATCAATGCTTTCTGCCAAAAGAAACTGTAGTAATTTCCAAACGAAAAAGGAAAGCTGAGACAGTGAGATTTCAAAGGGTTCAGAGGAGAAAGAAAAAAGCTGTAGCTATAAATGTTATTTTTTTGTTTCTCCCCATTATTTTGTACCGATACTCCCATTGTGTTAGGCTGTGAATGTGCCTAATTGATTATCAAACAGTATCCCACCACCAAGGATACTGTGGGTCCTGGTGTTGACGCTGTCATCCACATCAGCGCTGCCAGTGCTTCTGGCAGAAACATGAATACCAACTGATAACCGGAACGGTGCAAGGTGTTTCCCACTCTGGGGTCGTGTCTCGAGACACCGAAGAATGAGCTACTCGGATCAGAAGATTTAAGCAAAAGTGTAGAAAATCTATTACAAGCAGATTGAGACTCCCCGCAAGGGGAAGGGGACCCAAGAATGGGCTGCCCGCTAAAGCCTTGTAGTCAGGGGTATATATTTGCTACAAGCCTGCTCTATGTCTATCTGTGTTGTCACCCTATTGACTCAATTGTTTTTGCCCTGTTTCTATGTGCTCTTCCTCTGTTCCCATGCTGAACTTTTTCTGTTCCTATGTGTTCGTACATCTTGTTTACTGCAGGCCCTCCCTTGGTTTCCCATGCCTCCTGCTTTGAGTCCAGAAACGTTTTATTACTAATATTTCTGCTTGGTTAGTTCCTGTAGTTAGGCTGCTCAAATGGCCATGTCTGGCCCTGCCCAAGTCCCTCCTGCCTTTGTTCTCCGCTGGAGCCCCGCCCTATCTGCCTGAATTTCAAGCTTTCTCCTCTCACAACCAGTGTTATGACCTTCACAGCCAGCCTTAGTGCCATACATGACTGTCATACCACCATACAGGTGTGCTCACCCCCAGTGCCCCTGCTGTCCACCATGTCATCAACAGCACTGAAAGGTCAGTCAGTGCTGAGTCATGCTTGCCACTACCACCACTGGAGCAGATGTTTGAGTCACTTTTCACCTAATCACCCTAGAGCCTAATGCTCCCCAGATTCATAGAAAATTTTTTAAATTAATTTTTAATTTAGGTTTTAATTGTATTTCCTAAGCTAAGAGGCCTTTTGAGCATAGGTTTGTAATATATTCAAAATTAATTTGGTCTTGAAACAAATTTGCTTTCCAAGTTCCTGGGTCGCATAGGAAAATATAGTTTCCATTATGCTCCTTATTTTGTTACATAATTAGCTCTGAAGTTGATAAATGCCAAGGTAGACTTGGTTAACAAAACTGTTTCTCAGAGGAGGCCCTTGCTACAAAAGGTGGTAAGAATTAATAAATACTATAGGAGTGCTACAGAAAAAAAGTATTCTTCAAAAGGCAGAAAGTGTTTTAAGTGTTTTTTTTTCATCTTTAGAAAGGAGTAAAAATGTTAATATTTCATAGATAAAATGAAAAACAGCAGCAACTTTTATATAAAATATTAATAATAACATACCAAATAAGTCATAAAAATTTAAATCAATGTGACCAAGGTTATCCTTTTATTTGGAATATTAGGTCAGAGATAAATAGAAATAAAAAGGTGACAATAACATACTTAAATAAAACACAGTATAGTCTCTGGTAGGAGAAATAGGCTTTTCACAGTTTGGACCTTGCTTTTTAGTGCTGTTTAAACGTTTGACTTTGGAAATAATGATACAATAGTCTAAGATACTGTTTCTCCAATTTGATTTTAATATCGATGACCCTATTAAAAGGGAAATAGCTCCAGTCTTCCAATGTTGAGTTAAATGACCTTGGTTATGTTACCTAAATATGTATAAACATAAAGCAAAATGTAAACTTCTGATGTTATAGCTTATATACAACCATAAAACTAAGACCAATGCATACATTAAATAAAAGAAAAAATACGATAAAATTCAAATGAACATTTATCTAAAGTGTCAGTGGAGGGTTTTCTGGACTAGATTGCCACTCATTACAGAAATACGCTGTTGACTGCTATGGAGCAGATTCTTCTGAGTCAACACTTCTCTGCTTCCCTAGACCCTAGGAGGACTCAATTTCTCACCACATTTCTCTATTCCGGGCATGATGGAAACTTTATTTGTAAAGCATGCTTTGAATCAATTGGACATCACTTGGCACAAAGTCATGTTTTAATTATTCAATTTATTTTTTTCTTTTTTAATTACCCTGAGACAATTAAAGTTATCCTTTTGGTGCCAGCATATTTTCAGGCACCAACGAAAACACCGGTCCTGAAACAGTATGGAGTCACTGGCAATAAGATAGCCATATAAATAATCTGTTTGTACATCAATTTGTTTATGTCATTGAAATAAAAACACCTTCCTCTTACCCCACGCATGTTAAACCCCTAGTTAAATCTCAAGATTACTTCATTACTTATTTTGATTTAGGTAAGAGGCAGAGGATATGCAAAACGTTAATATGCACCAAAAACTAAAGCACTAATACTGAATAATCATGGAGGACAGGAAAAAATTTTAACATATGAAGCTGGGAAAGTTTATTAAAGGCATCCTATTGTATTCTGTTTATTATAATATATCTTTATTGAGCATCAGTCCTTTATTGCATATAGTCCCACACAGAAACTGGCATATAAAGATAAATGATTCATTTTGTGTATACTCAACAACAACAAAAAAACCTACTGTAAGACAGTTACTCAAAATATTAAATATTATATAAAGCTGTGATGATCCTAACAGTGATATATAAGCTACATTCAGAAATTAGAATAGAGGCCTTGGTAAATAACACTTAGTGTGTAAATTTGCTGTAACAAATACATCTCTGGCTTATTAAAGTGACTCTTGGGAAAAAGATGTTAAGCTTTTATCTGAATTTTACATTTGAAACAAGGGAAAGTTTAAAATCATCTCACCCTCCAACGTTCCATTAGTTGATTGCCCTCAGAACTATTTTAACACTGTGTTGATTAGAGTACTTTGCATACAAACAACGAAGTCCAACTCTAGATAATGTTAGGGAAAAGAAATTGATAGATAGGCTATTGTGTAACTCACAAAATCAAGCATAGAGGAGAACAATTCAGCCATCACACAGAACTAAAAATCAAAGGATCTCTGACTATAGAGGACTAAAGAATCCCTAACCCTAGTAAGTTCCAACTATTTTTTGTCCTTGCCTTGTTTTACGCAATATTCATGTTCCTGGGAGAGTCCATCTAAATTTCCTAACTTAAATCTTAAATCCTCTTATCTACCTGGAGGTCTAGTTACATAAGCTGTTTATCTGTTTTATATCTGACCTAGAGGCCCTGTGCATGAGATTTGTGCACTTGGAGGGGGGTGGGGGATCCCTCAGCCTGGCCTGTGCCCTCTTGCAGTCCGGGAGCCCTCAGGGGATGTCCGGCTGGTGGCAGTTGACATCCTTAGTGCTGCCGTGGAGGCGGAATAGGCTCCCGCCACTGCCGCTGCACTCACCAGCCGTGAGCCCAGCTCAGGGCTTCTGGCTGAGTGGCGCTCCCCCTGTGGGAGCACACTGACCACCAGAGGACAGCTCCCGGATTGAGCACCTGCCCCCTGATGGTGAGGGTGTGTCATAGAGACTAGTGGATCTGCTGTTTGGTCAATTTGCATATTAGCTTTTTATTATATTGGATACCACATTACAATGTAAGTGCAATTAGGAAATAATATTTTCTGTTTGGTTTACTACTGGATCTCCAGTGCCTGTATCAGTGTCTGAGATATAGTTTCAGCTTAATAAGGAATGGTTGGCTACACTAATGAGCAAATGCTTCATCCTCTGCACTAGGGAAAGAATTTGACATCCTTACAAACTGATTCTCTGTGGTAAAATCAGAAGACTGATATCAGAGGTCAGGAAAATTGATGCTGGAAAGGCAACAAAAGAAGGGGAAAAACAAATGTTTCGTAAAAACAACTACAGATTGATGTAGAGGTAAAAGTGATATTTTAGAGACTACTTACTCTTGTCTTCAGTATAGTTTTTAAGCATATTTTTCCTTTACTTCAGCATTAAAGATAATATTTAAAAAGACGTAAGAATTCAAATCAATTATGTAAGACTCCAGCTCAAGAAATTAGGAAAAAAGAGCATTTTTAAATAGCAAGTAAAGCCCTGGCTGGTTGCTCAAAGGTTAGAGCACCAGCCTGAAAACTGAAGGGTCTGAGATTTTATTCTGATCAAGGGCTGGTACCTAAGTTGCAGGCTCCATCCAAAGCCCTGGTTGGGACATGTTAGAGAGGCACCAATCCATGTGCTCTCTCACATCGATGTTTCTCTCTCTGTCTCTCCCCCTTTCTTCCATTCTCTCTAAAAATCAATGGAAAAATATCCTCTGGTAAAGATTAACAAAAATACATACATACATACATACATACATACATACATACATACATACATAAAGTAAAATAAAGGAAGTAATAAAGAGAAAAAATAATTAAAAATTACAATAGAAAAAATGTGATCAAAATCTGTTTCTTTAAAAAGACAAATAAAATTGATATATCTATGTCTAGTTGTTAGGTCAATGGAACCAAAAATAGTGCCCGGAAGTACACTCATACAAATATAGTTACCTGATTTTTAACAAAGGAGCAAAGGTAATTCAATGGAGAAGGAATAGTCTTTCAACAAATGATGCCATAACATTTGAATATTACATGTAAAAAAATAAATTTAGACACAAATGTTAATAGTTAAAAATTAATACAAAATGTATCTTAGCTCTAAATGCAATATGCAAAATTATAAAACTTCTAAAAGATAGTATAGGAGAAAACGTAGGTGATCATTGGTTTGATGGTAAGTATTTTAATACAACATGGAAACAGTAATTCATGAAAAAGTTGAAAAGTTGAATATTAAAAAGAAAATCTTTTGCTCCAGTACTATAAAATATAGAACTTTTAAAACTCAATAATAAAATAAATCTAAATTAAAGTGGGCTAAAATGTCTTCATCAAAGAAGATGTTAAAATGGCAAATAAACATAAGAAATTGTAAATTAAAATAACTTTAGAAATTTCATTAGAAATTGCAAATTAAAATAGCAGTGAAATACTACTACATACCTATGAGAATGGCTAAAATTCAAAACTCTAATGGAACTTGGTGCATTGATATTGATCTTCTGAAATGAGACTAAATTTAACAAGAATGTGAAGTAACAGGTACTCTTATTTACTGCTGGTGAAAATTAGAAAAGATACAGCCACTTTGGAAGACAGTGTAGCAGTCTGTTAGAAAGCTAAACACAGTCTCCGCATAGGATTCAACAATTGCTTTCCAGGTATTTAACAAGTTAGTTGAAAATGATCACATAAAAGCCAGCTCACAAATGTTTGTAGCAACTTTTTATATTACTCCCAAAACTTCAAGAAACCAAGATGCCTTTCAATAGGTGAATGGATAAAAAAAAACACAAAAAAACCCCACTGTGGTACATCCTTACAATAAAATATTATTCAGCAATAAAAATAAATGAGCTGCCAAGTCATAAAAAGACATGAAGAAAATTTAAGTATATGTCGCTAAATGAAAGAGGTCAGTATGAAGAAGCTATGTATTATATGACTCCATTTATTTTTACATCCTGGAAAAGACAAAATTGTAAAAAATAAAATATTTAGTGGCATCTGGAGGTTTTGGTGGGAGTGGGTGGGGATGACTAGGTAGAGGAAAGGCATTTTCAAGGTAGTAGAACTATTCTGCATGATAGTGTAATGGTGGTGTTATGCATTTGTCAAAACTACAGCACCGGGTGAACTCTATTGTACTAGTATAGACTTTAGTTAATGATACATATCAATACTGGACAATTGTAACAAATCCACCATGCTAATTCAAGATATTACTTAAGCCCTAGCTGGTTTGGCTCAGTGGATAGTCAGCTTGCAGACTGAAGGGTCCCAGATTCAATTCCAGTCAAGGGCACATGCTCAGATGGCAGGCTCGATCCCCAGTGGGGGGTGTGCAGGAGGCAGCTAATCAATGATTTCCTCTCATCATTGATGTTTCTATCTCTCTCTCCCTTCCTATCTGAAATAAATAAAAGTATATTTAAAAAAAAAAAAGATGTTAGTTAATAAGAAACTGTGTCAGAGAAAAGGCATGTATATAGGAACTTTATAATCCTTTTTAAATTTTCTGTAAACCAAAATGTTTTTATTTATTTGTTTTATATTTTAATTAAATTTATTGAGGTGACATTGGTTAATAAAATTATATTGGTTTCAAGTGTATAATTGTATGATACATCTGTATATTTCATCATGTGTTTACCACCCAAAATCAAATCTTTTTCTGTCACCATATATTTGACTCCTTTACCCTTCATGATCTATAATTGATATTGATCTTCTGAAATGAGACTAAATTTTAAAAGTTACAGTTAGATGGTACTTGGTTATATAAATTAATTTTAATGCTTCTATGAGGATTTATAATATTTGATAAATACTGTAGTGCTAGAGATTTCAGAATTGTGGATGAAAACATACCCAGTCTATTTCTTAAAAAAATATTTTATGGAATGCTGGTAGATTTAGGATATCTGACTTTGTCTAATGCATTCTTCTCCTCTCATTGCCACTTTCATTTGATAGCTACACCAGACTGCATGCAGTCATCCACTTCAGTACTGTGGGCATTATCACCTGTGTCTTCCACAATATATTCATATAGTTGAGGGTTGTTGTGTTTTTTTTGTTGTTGTTGTTTTTTGGGTTTTTTTTGGTAGAATCTTATCAAAACTTGAAATATCATGATGTGTTAATTCAAGAAAAAATATTCTGAGAGATACATTATCAAGCTTGGTAAGATCACCCACCTAATTAATTATAGGGGCCTCCGTTGTGGCTTAGCTACATTGGCACTAATTATTTCAAGGAAAGACATCCCCTTGTTGCATTCCTCACAGACCCATTAGTGATATGCTATAACAGAACCAAATATCTATTAAGAGTCTCAGTAAGTAGGAAGTGATTCTCTGTAATTTTTCAACAGTAATTCTGATGCCAAGCACTTCCTTTTCCAAAGGTGATTTCTCATGTAAATATCCTACTCAGCTCCAAAGCACCTAGAAAAATGAAAGTGGTCATTCTTGAAATTCATGACCCGTGCTTGACTGACTCTTTCTCAAAAATCACTTTAATATGAACACCTGTAGTCTCAGAAGTTAATTAATATCAAAGGCCATCAGAGTATGGGTGACTGACATCACCTTGAGGCTACCATCAAATGATCTCTTACTACAGTTTCTTTAACTTGTGTTGTGGGTCAGGCAATTTTCAAACTGAGAATGTTTGTTTTTCTCTTTTTCCATTTGTTCTCGTTCTCTCTCTCTCTCTCTCTCTCTCTCTCTCTCTCTCTCTCTCTCGATTATATATATAGACTAGACCCAGTGCAAGAAATTCATGCATGGGGGGGGTCCCTCAGCCCGGCCTGCACCCTCTCCAATCTGGGACCCCTCGGGGGATGGCCTAAACCGGCAGTCGGACATTCCCCTCGCAATCCGGGACTGCTGGTTCCTATCCACTCACCTGCCTGCCTGCCTAATCACCCCTAAACCCCCTGCCTGCCTCCATGATCACCCCTAACTGCCCCTCCATGTTGGCCTGATCACCCCGAACTTCCCCCCCAGCTGGCTTGATTGCCCCTAACTGCCTCCCCCACTGGCCTGATTTCCCCTAACTGTCTCCCGCCCCACCCCCTCAGCCTGATTGCCCCTAAATGCCCTCTGCCCCCTGCTGGCCTGATCACCCCTAACCGCCTCTGCCTCAGCCCTGGCCACTGTGGCTTTTTCTGGAAGGAAGGCAGGATGACTGGAAGATGTCCAGTTGGCCCGGTCTAATTAGTGTATTACCCTTTTATATATATACTAGAGACCCGGTGCACAAAAATTTGTGCACTCGGGGGGATGGTGAGGGTCCCTCAGCCCGGCCTGTGCCCTCTCGCAGTCTGGGACCCCTCAGGAGATAAAGGCCTGCTGGCTTAGGCCTGCTCCCAGGTGGCAGAGGGCAGGCCCAATCCCTAGGTTCAGCCCCTGGTAAGGCTCAGAGCAGAGCCGATTGGGGAGTTGGGGCGCCGCCCCCTGTCATGCACAGAGCAGGGCGGATTGGGAGGTTGCGATGCCACCCTCAGTCACGCTCAGGGTAGGGCTGATTGAGGGGTTGGGGTACCGCCCCTTGTCACACTCAAGGCAGGGTCGATGGGGAGGTTGTGGCGCCACCCCCTGTCACGCACAGAGCAGGGCCAATCAGGGGGTTGGGGCACCTTCCCCTGTCGGGAACAGAGCAGGGCTGATAGGGAGGTTGTGGCCCCGGCCCCTGTCACACACAGAGCCGCAGGGCGATCAGGGGGTTTGGGCGCTGACCCCTGTCATGATGATCCTGGTGCCGGGAGGCCTCGCAGCTCCGCTGATCCCGGTGCTGGGAGGCATATTATCCTTTTACTATATAGAATAGAGGCCTGGTACATGGTTGGGGGCCGGCTGGTTTGCCCTGAAGGGTGTCCTGGATCAGGGTGGGGGTCCCCACTGGGGTGCCTGGCCAGCCTGGGTGAGGGGATGATGGCTCTTTGCAGCTGGTCACACACCCTTCAGGGTGGGGGTCCTCACTGGGGTGCCTGGCCAGTCTGGGTGAGGGGCTGAGGGCTGTTTTCAGGCTGTGACTGAAGCTCCCAACTGCTCTTTTTTTTTTTTTTTTTTTTTTATTCTGGGCCAGCTTTAGCCTGGCTCCAGCTCTGAGGCTTCTGCTTCTGAAAGCAGGTATCTGGTTTGTTTTGGTTCTACAATCGAAACTCTGTATCAACTCCAGCTCTGAGATCCCAGCTCCCTGAAAGCTGGTTTCTGGCTTTTTTTTAAACTTCTATTTGTTACTATGTTTCTTAAACTGCAGGCTGAGAGGCCGGCAAGGCAGGCGGGGAATGTTGCAGTCCTCCGTCACTGAGGCAAGCCAGCCTCATGTTCAGTTTAAGCTTCCTGGCTGCCAGCCGCCATCTTGGCTGACAGTTAATTTGCATATCACCCCTGATTAGCCAATGGGAAGGGTAGCGGTCGTACGCCAATTACCATGTTTCTCTTTTATTAGATAAGAGTATATATATATATATACTTCATATATATATTTCATCCTTTTTTTCAGTGAATTACTTAAATTTTACCTGTATATAAATGTCCTTGATAGATTTTCATTTAATTAATTGTTGAAAATCACTCAGGTGATCATATTTCTTGGGTGCCAAAATCTGTTTTAGGATGTTTAAGGATATGCAAGGAAACAAATTAATTATCTGTGAAACCCACTTGCATTTTATGAAACAATCTGCAGTACAAGGGCTCAACATAAATTTGATTCAAATGCTACATATTGTATCTCTTTCGATTTTGCATATCAGCATAGATAGTAATAAAGCCTTCATATTATTAGATTCAGAAACTGATAGTCAAAGAGCCCAATACATTTTTTTTCCTGTGTCTTCATTGTTTTGAAGAAAAGAGAACATGGATCCAAAGGAAAAATAAGTGTAGTCATTTCAGGAGGAATTAGAGGGTGTTTCTACACTTTAATCATCCTCAGACTATTTTCCTTTCTCCCATTGTCACAAAAAATCAATGAAGGCTCTTTTGAAATCGGGAACCTAGTAGATATTGTTTTTCTTGGTTGTGGAGACTAAGCTTCTAATCAGTAGGCGTTACAAGTCTTCCAAGACTTTTGAGCAGAGAAATATCCCCTTGATCTTCTGTATTTCACATAGGTGATCATTAGCATGAGAAAAAAAAATTAGGAAAATGACAAGCAATAAAGGAGAGATAGTTGGACTTGTAATTGATTAGAAAACTCCTCTGCTTCAAGATGGTATGTGCAAAAGAAGAGTGCACTTTTTGGACACTTTGACAATCTGTATATATAAAACCCTAATATGCAAATAGACCAGAGAGCAGAAACCAGTCACTATGATGTGTGCTGACCACTAGTGGGTATGCGAGGAACATGGCAGGCATCGACAGCAGGCAGCAGAGCGCAGAACATGGTGGGCATCGTCTGCGGTGGGATGGTGGAGCAGGTGAGGGAGGGCACCAGACCAAGGTGGACGCCGGTCACTGTCATCAGGGCGAGCCTCTGGTGGTTGCTAAAATTTCTTTGCTTTCGCACTGTGGTCCCACCCAGCACTCGCAACGGCTGCCAGCGCTGGCCCTACTCGCACCTGCTGCTGGTGCTTGTTGCCAGGCCCAATTGCTCAGTGCCATCAGCGGTGCAAGAGGCAGCTGCTATCCCTGATTGTCCCTGAGGGTTTCTCCACCTTCCCCTGTGCCTGAGGCATGATCGGGGCAGCAACCGCCACTCACACGCAATGACAGCACCAGCTTGCTCACACCCACTGCTGACACTGGCCCCAATCACTCTACAGACAGAGGGTGCAAGCCGGACTGGCACAATCAGTGCATGGGAGAGGTGGCAACAGGAGTGGAGTTGCTGGCAGACAGGGGACCAGGAGCCGTGGCATGAGAGGCCGGGAAGGGGCACAGAGGATGGGCTGAGACCTGCCCCTGTGCCCACTGCAGCCTCACAGCCCACAGTTCCTTTCAAGGTGCACAAATTTGTGCACTGGGTCCCTAGTCCAATATAAGCTCAGTGTCAGCCATGACAGTTACGCCAAGTACTATGTCAAGACTGAGGTAATGGGGTACAATGGGAACACTTTTAGGAGGTGCCTGGATATGCAAAACCACAAGTCGGGACACTTAAATAAGGACTCCATTTATGAGTGGGACCTCTACTCTGTGTGGGATTTAAGAATTCAAACTTGCCGAAACCGGTTTGGCTCAGTGGATAGAGCGTCGGCCTGCGGACTGAAGGGTCCCAGGTTCAATTCCGGTCAAGGGCATGTACCTGGGTTTCGGGCACATCCCCAATGGGAGATGTGCAAGAGGCAGCTGATCGATGTTTCTCTCTCATCGATGTTTCTAACTCTCTATCTCTCTCCCTTCCACTCTGTAAAAAATCAATAAAATATTAAAAAAAAAAAAAGAATTCAGACTTTCCAACACTGGCCATGAGCTAACTGGCCAGCATGTCGTCCTGATATGCCAAGGTTGTGGGTTTGATCCCTGGTCAGGACACATACAAGAATTAACCAATAAAGGCATTAATAAGTGGAACAACAACATAGCTCTCTCTCTCTCTCATATATATATATATATATATATATATATATATATATACACACACACACACACACACACACACTAGTGGCCCGGTGCATAAAATTCGTGCAAAGGGGGGGTCCCTCAGCTTGGCCTGCATCCTCTCCAATCTGGGACCCCTCGAAGGATGTCCTACTGCCAGTTTTCAGGGATCGGGCCTAAACCAGCAGTCAGACAGCCCTCTCACAATCCAGGACTGCTGACACCTAACCACTCACATGCCTGTCTGCCTGATTGCCCCTAACTACTCTGCTTGCCGGCCTGCTCACCCCCTATTGCCCCCCATGCTAGTGTGCTCATCTCCACCTTCCCTCCCCACTGGTCTGCTTACCCCCAACTTCCCCCCTGCTGGCCTACTCACTCCAAATTGCCTCCCCCACTATCCTGATCACCTCCAACTGACCCCCACTGATGGCCTGCTCACCCCCAACTGGCCCCCCTGCTGGTCTGCTTACCCCCAATGGCCCCACCCCCATCAGCCTGATCACCCACAACTGCCCTCCCCTCTTGGCTTCTAACCACCTCTGCCTCAGCCCCACCACCATGGCATTGTCCAGAAGAACATCTGGAAGGTCTCCTGGAAGGTCTCCCAGTCTAATTAGCATATTACCCTTTCATTAGTATAGAGGCCTGGTGCACGGGTGGGGGCCGGCTGGTTTGCCCTGCAGGGTGTCCTGGATTAGAGTGGGCATCCTGCTGGAGCGCCTGGCCAGCCTGGGTGAGGGGCTGATGCATGTTTGCAGGCTGGCCAACCTCCCCAGCAGGGACCCTCATACCATGAGGGTGTGGCCAGCCTGGTTGAGGGGCTGAGGGCCATTTTCAGGCTGCTCATAGCCCCTTCAGAGTGCAGGGGGTCTCTCTGGGGGTGCCTGGCCAGCCTGGGTGAGCGGCTGATGACCGTTTTTAGGCTGGGCATGCCCCCCGGCGAACCAAGCTCTCAGCTTCTCCTTTTTTTTTTTCAGCGCCTCCTTGAGCGGAGGCCAGGTCAGGCTGGAAGCAGATATCTAGGATTTATTTATCTTCTATAATTAAAATTCTGTAGCCTTGAGCGGAGCCCAGGGCCGGCCAGGGTAGGCGGGAAGATTGGCTTCCTCCATTGTCGGGGGCAATCCAAGCCTCCTGCTCACTCCAGCTCCGTGGCTGCCACCATCTTAGTTGGGTTATTTTGCATACTCACTCCTGATTGGCTGGTGGGTGTAGCAGAGTGGTGGTTAATTTTCATCTTTCTCTTTTATTAGTGTAGATTTTCAAAGCACTCAGAACTCTGACCACCCAATGTGCTTGAGGCTTCAGCTTGGCTGTATCTGTCAGATTCAGGGCCCTGCTAGACTTCTACCCCACAGGAGGCATGCCACCACGTAGCTGCCTGGCTTGACACCTACACTTCACTCAATCTACAGATGGCCTCCAGTGACCACAGCTTTGCACTGGATGCTAGCTCTGCTCACTTCTATCATGTAAGTTCCCCCTCTCTGTGTGCAACCTGCATGTGACTCTTGGCTAACTGGGGGGGTCTCCCCTAATAAACCTGGCTTGTGGGAACAAACAAATGTGTGAGTGACTCCTTTTGGGGATGCTCCTTTGCTCATGACAAAAATCACCTGCATTATACACGCACGTATATACATATAAACATATTCAGACGATAGATACATGCATGCAAACATACATACATATATGCACATACATATGGGGGAGTACATGTATTCTGTGTATAAAAGACAATATATATGTTCTGTGCATGAAAGACACACTTCAGAGGATAAAGAGCAAATATATTATAAGCCTTGCTTTTAAGAAGGCAGTCATCTACTAAGGGACACATGGAACTAACCTAAAATTATAATAAAATGCCTAATAGAAGACCTGCAAACTAGATTCAAGAATAGCACTGAATGATGAAATTTCACCTAAGGTTAAGGAAAGAATCATTGAAAGAGGAGAAATGTTTTGGGTAGAAGGTGAATAAAAGTTTTTAAAGGGGGTGTATAGTGGAACAGTCGTGTTGTGGGAATAGAGTTCTGTGAATTATTCTGGCAAATCATCATACCTGAGGAGTATCATTAAACCCTGGTTTTATAGTCACTTGATCAGAAGTGCAGGGAGCAGGGGACCCACATGTGGCTGGCTTCTGAAGATGGCAGTCTTGTAGGACCATGTCCTTCAACCTAGGAATTCTAGCACCATTTTCAAGTGGTTAGGATCAGAACTGAATTGTGTTTCGGCACAGCAGTTGCTATCTTATAGTTGACAGTATTAGACTGTGAAGATATGAGAATAAATCTGGCTGACCTTCAAAATATCAGAAACACTGACAATTTATGTTTTGTTGTACTTTAATATTTTAATTGTCATTAGATTGGACACATTGCCTCTGAATATGACGAACACCTCTGAAACATGGAAAGTACTCATTGAAAAAAATTAAAACATGGGATATATAACAAGTAGCTTTATTTAGATTATAAAGATAAACTACAGGGAAGTAGGATAAATTTGTCAGATAAATATAATCAAATATAATAAATAAATATAATCAAATACAAATCAGCACCACAATGAGATAGCACCTCATACTTGTTAGAATGGCTTTTTTTTTTAACTTACGTTGAATTTATTGGGTGATGCTGGTTAATAAAAAGTATATAGGTTTCAACTATATAATTGTATAATATACCATTTGTAAATTGTATTGTGTGTTCACCCCAAGTCAAGTCTATTTCCATCACCAATTATCCCCCGGATACCCTATTCTACCTCCTCCAACCTCTCTTTCCCTCTCATAATCACCTTACTGTTGTGTCTGTGAGGTTTTGAGGTTGTTTTTGTTTTTGCTTAATCCCTTACACTTTTTCACACAGACCCCAAAACCTCCTCTCTTCTGACTACTGTCAGTCTATTCTCTGTATCTATGAGTCAGGTTTTTTTTGTTAGTTTTGTTTATTAGATTCCAAATATAAGTACCAAAATCATATGGTGCTTGTCTTTCTCTGACTGGCTTATTTCACTTAGCATAATGCTCTCTAGGACCATCCACACTGTCACAAATTGTAAGATTTCCTTCCTTTTTGGAGCTGAGTAACATTCCATTGGCACCAATGCTTTTTTAGTCACTCATCTAATGATGGGCGCTTGGGTTGCTTCCAAATCTTGGCTAATTTAAATAACGCTGCAATGAACATAGGGGTGCATATATTCTTTCAAAGTAGTGTTTCATATTTGTTTGGATATATTTCCAGAAGTGGAATCAGTGGTTCACCAGGCAGCAGCACATCAATGTTTCTCTTTCTCTCCCCCCTCCCCACTTCATCTCTCTGTAAAATCAATTAAAAATCCTATTTAAAACAAGTTTGACATATGTTTAACAAAAACACACTGACAGCCTTGAACAATGATCCCATCTGATTCTAATGTGTGTCCCAAGTAATAGCATCACCAGCACAGTCTTAGGAGTTATTACTTTGGAAAGTAAAAATAGCACAGTTACTACATGGAATCAATGTTTTCCAGATTAAAACATTTATTAATGTGAACATTAAAAACGGGTCACCATTTACGTCCTGTCTGGCACTTCTCAGCGCGCCCCTGCGCAGATCTCTGTGGCACTGCTGGTGGGCGGGGTCGCCATGCGGGTTCCATCCATCAGCTGGGGGTGGCTGTGCATCAGGCAGGGCTGCTCAGCTGTCCTCAAAGGTGTCAGAAAGCAGCACTTTGCCTGTGCGGACACCTCTCTGCGCCTGCGCACACAGTGGAGACTCCCCCAACATGGCATCCTTCCCTTCCCTTAAGAGGCCTGTAAGGTAAACAGGAGGGAAGGAGGCTTGTCCAAGGTTGCTCAAGGGACCTCGGACCCCAAGTTCTTCTCATCACTGTGTGCCCAGCGGCCTCGTGGGAGCAAGAGATCAGGTAGCCTGAGCACGTCCCACCACGGTTCTGTGTGTAAGACCTGGCCTATTTTTTTGTTGTTGCTGTTTGTTTTTTGAATATTTTTATCACAGTCAAATATACACAATAAAATTTACCATTTTAACTATTTTTGATGCACAATTCAGTGGTATTGAGCTCACAGTGTGGTTGTCACCACCATCACCTCCATCACTGCTCCCATCTTCTCCAACTGAAACTCTGTCCCCACTAAATAATGCCCCATCCTCCTCCCCCAACCCTGGTGCCCTCTATCTTACCTCCGTCTCTATGACTGACAGCTCCAGAGGCCTCATGTGAGTGGGATCACACAGTATTTGTCTTTCTGTGACTGCCTTCTTTGACTGAGCATCATGTCTTCAGGTTTCCATCATGTATCACAATGTTCTTCCTTTTTTAAAAATTGAATGTATTATGGGCGAGATCGGTTAATAAAATTATATAGCGTCCAGGTACACATTCTATAATACATCATCTGTATATTGTACTGTGTGTTCACCACCCCCAGTCAGGTCTCCTTTCATCACCATTATCTTTTCTATACCCTCTTCTACCAACACCTTTCCCTGTGGTAATCTCCATACTGCTGTCTGTGTCTATGAGATTTTTTTTTCTTAGCATAATCCCTTTACCTTTTTCACCCAGTTCCCAACCCCCTTCTCCTCTGAAAGCTGTCAGTTCGTTCTCTGTATCAATGAGTCTGTTTCTATTTTTTTGTTCTTTTATTTTTGTGCATTAGATTCCACATATAATTGAAATCATAAGGTACTTGTTTTTCTCTAACTGGCTTATTTCACTTCACTTAGCATAATACTCACCAGGTCCATCCATGCTGTTGCAAAGGGTAAGATTTCCTTCATTTCCATCCTTTTTACGGCTCAGTAGTATTCCATTGTGTTAATGTACTATAGCTTTTTTATCCACTCATCTACTGATGGGTATCTATCCTATTGAATCAGTGTTTCAGGTTCCTTCAGGTATATTCTCATTAGTGGAATTGAAGGGTCATAAGGCAGTTCCATTTTTAATTTTTTGAAGTAACTCCATCATGCTTTCCACAGTGACTACACCAATCTTCATTCCCACCAATAGTGCACAAGGGTTCCCTCTTCTCCACTTCCCACCAGCACTGGTTGATTTATTGATGATCGCCATTCTGACAGGTACAAGGTGATACCTCATTGCAGTTTTCCTTCCCATTTCTGTAATGATTAGCAATACTGAGCATCTCTTTATATGTCTGTGGGTCACCTGTGTGTCCCTCTTGGAGAAGTGTCTATTCGCGTCCTTTGCTCATTTTTAAATTGGATTGTTTGTTTTGTGTGAGTTTTGTCAGTTCTTTATAAATTTTGGGTATTAACCCTTTATCAAATATATCATTAGTGAACATGTTTTCTCATTCAGTGGGTTTTCTTTTCATCTTGTTGATGGATTCCTTTGCTGTGTAAAAGAATTTAGTTTTATGTAGTTCCATTTGTTTATTATTTTTTATTGTTTCCTTTGCCTAAGGATATATATCAGAAAAAAATATTGCTATAAGAAATGTCCAAGATCTTACTGCTTATATTTTCTTCAAAGATTCTTATGGTTTTCAAATCTTACATTTTAGTCTTTAATCCATTTTTAGTTTATTATTTTGTGTGGTGTTAGAAGGTGGTCTAATTTTTCTTTTTCTTTCTCTTTCTTTCTTTCCTCCTTTCTTTCTTCTTTTTTATGGCATATATCTGTTGAATTTCCCCATCACTTATTGAATAGACTATCTCTACTCCATTGTATGTGCTTGTGTCCTTTGTCAAATATTAACCAAAAAGACATTGGTTTATTTGGGGGCTCTCTATTCT
The DNA here is from genome assembly GCF_963259705.1 of Myotis daubentonii. Taxonomy (NCBI): domain Eukaryota; kingdom Metazoa; phylum Chordata; class Mammalia; order Chiroptera; family Vespertilionidae; genus Myotis; species Myotis daubentonii. Next base: position 27,672,820 of record NC_081851.1, on the reverse strand, counting down.
ATTCCATTGATCTACATGTCTATTTTTATTCCAGTACCAGGCTGTTTTATTATGGCCTGTAGTTAATTTGATATCAGATAGTGTGATTCCTCCAACTTTGTTCTTCTTTTTCCAGATTGCTGTGGCTAGGTCTTTTATGGTTCCATATAAATTTTTGGAATATTTGTTATAGTTCTGTGAAATATGCCATTGGAATCTTGATAGAAATTGCATTGAGACTGTAGGTTCCTCTAGGAGGAACATTTTAATGATGTTAATTCTTTCTATCCATGAACTCAGTATGTTCATCAACTTATTTGTATCTTCATCCATTTATTTATTCAGTGTCTTGTAATTTTCTGAGTACAGGTCTTTGAGTCCTGGCTTACAGTGATTCCTAGGTGTTTTGCTTTATTTTATTTTTATAGAAGAGACAATGTCTTCTTTTTTTAAATCCTCACTTGAGGATATGCTTTTATTTATTTGAGAGAGAGAGAGAGAGAGAGAGAGAGAGAGAGAGAGAGAGAGAGAGAGATCAATCGGTTTCCTTCCAAACACACCCTGACAAGGGATGGAACCCACAACCTACGTATGCGCCCTGACCAGGAACTGATCCCGTGATATCATTAGGCATACAGGATGATGCTCCAGTCAATTGAGCCACACAGTCAGGATCTTAGGTGTTTTTTTTGTTTTTGTTTTTGGCGTGTTTTTTTTTTTTTTCTGATGCAATTTTAACTGGGATTGTCCTCTTAGTTTCCCTTTCTGATAGTTTATTATTGGTGTATAGAAATGCAACTGCTTTCTCAATATTTAGCTTGCATCCTCCTACTTTACTGAATTCATTGATGAATTCTAGTAGTTTTTTGGTGGAATCTTTAGGTTTCTTTATATACAGTAAAATGTCATCCACAAATAATGAGTTTTTCTTCCCCTTTCCGATTTGGTTGTTTTTTATTTCTTCTTCTTGTCTGACTGCTGTGGCTAGGACTTCCAGTACTATGTTGAATAAGAGTGGTGAAAACAGACATCCCTATATTGTTTCTGATCAGAAGAGAAATGCTTTTATTTTTTCTGGTTGAGAATGATGCTGGCTGTGGGCTTGTTATATTTGGCTTTTGTTATGTTGAGGTGTGTTGGCTCTATTCCTACTTTGCTGAGAGCTTTTATCGTAAACGGGTGCTGGATTTTACCAAATGCTTTTTCTGCACCTGTTGATATATGTTCAGGTGGATTTTACCCTTCATTTTGTGTATATGGTGCGTCATGTTTATTGATCTGCGGATATTGTACCAATCTTGCATCTCTGGAATAAAGATCATAGTGTATGGTCTTTTTAATGTATTGCTGGATTCAGTTTGGTAAGAATTTTGAGGATGTTAGAATCTATGTTCATCAGAGATATTGGCATGAATTTTTCTTTATTTGTAATGTCTTTATCTGGTTTTGGAACGACAATAATGCTGACCTTATACATGAGTTTGGGAGTCTTCCCTAGTCTTGAATTTTTTTGGAATAATTTGAGAAGAACAGGTATTAGTTCTTGGAAAGTTTGGTAAAATTCACCTGTAATTCCATCTGGCCCAGCAATTTTGTTTGTTAGTAGTTTTTGTATCACTGCTTGGGTTTCATGAGTTGTAATAGGTCTATTCAGATCTTCTTCTTCCTGACTGAGTTTTGAAAGATTGTATATTTCTAGGAATTCATCCATTATGTTCAGATTGTCCAATGTGTTGCATACAGTTGCTTGTAATGTTTTCTTAAAATCCTTTTATTTCTGTTGAGTCAGTTGTTATTTCTCCTCTTTCATTTCTGATTTCATTAACAGGGGTCCTCACTTTTTTTTTTTTCTTGATGAGTCTGGATAAAAGTTTGTCAATCATGTATTTTATTTTTGTTGTTGTTGTTGCTGTTAATCATCACCGGAGGATATCTTTTTCCATTGAATTTTTTTAGAGAGAATGGGAGGGAGGGAGAAAAAAAGGAGGAGGAAGAGGAGAAGAGATAGGGAGAGAGAGAGAGATTAGTTTTCTTCCTTCTTTTAGAGAGACTCTTCAATTGGTTCCCTTCTGCACATGCACAACTAGGTTCAGGGATTGAACCTGCAAGCCAAGTACATGCCCTTGACCAGAAATCAAACCCATACTCCTTTGGTGTGTGGACGCTCTAACCACTGAAGAACTCTAGCTTCTTTGATCTTTTGTATTTTTTAGACTCTTTTTTTTATTTATTACTGTTCTGCTATTCATTATTTCCTTTGTTCTCATTTTCAGCTGTTTGTTTTTCTCTCTTCTAGTTCCTCTAAGTGTAAAGTTAGATTATTTATTTGAGATTTTTCTTGTTTTTGAGATAGGCCTGTAATGTTTTGAAATTTCCTTCTTAGAACTACTTTTGCTGTGTCCAATAGATTTTGAGTTGTTATGCTCCCATTTTCATTTGTTTCAAGTTATCGTTTGATTTTGTTTTTTGATCTCATTGTTAACCCATTCATCAGTTACATGTTATTTAGTCTCTATGTCTTTGTGTGTGTTTACATTTTCTTCTTTTTTCATTTTTTATCCTATAAATAATAACTTTTATTATGGCAAAATGCATATATCGTAAGATTTACAATTTTAACCACATGTAAGTATACAATTCAGTTGTATTAAATACATTGATGTTGTGGAACGATCACCACTATCCAACTGCAGAATTGTTTGTTTGTTTGTTTGTTTGTTTTGCTTCTCATTGTTTTTCTTTTCTTCTTCATTGAATTTATTGGGGTGACAGGTTTTAGGTGTGTACAATTCCATAATATATCACCTGTATATCAGTTTTTTTCTTCTGATTTCGAGTTTTATGTCATTATGGTTAGAGAACATTCATGATATAAATTCAATCTTCTTAAATTTATTCATACTTGTTTTGTGTTCTAACATGTGGTCTATCCTAGAAAATATTCCATGTGCATTTGAAAAGAATATATTCTGCTGCTTTGCAGTGAAATGCTCTGCAGATACCAATTAAATCTACCTGATCTAGTATGTCATTTCAGGTCACTATTTCCTTTTAGATTTTCTGTCTGGCATATATATCCATTGATGTCAATGGGGTATTAAGATCCCCTACTATGCCCATATTGCTGTCAATCCGGTATTAAGATCCCCTACTATGCCCATATTGCTGTCAATTGCTCCCTTTACATCATCATTTTTTTTTTATATATATTTAGGTGCTCTTATGTCAGGGACATAAATGTTTAAAGGGGTATATCCTCATATTGGATTGCTCCTTTTATCATTATGTAGGGTCCTTCTTTGTCTCTTAAGACAGTCTTTATTTTAAGTCTGTTTTGTCACATATAGGTATTGCTACCCCAGTATTTTTTTTTTCATTCTCATTTGCATGAAATATATTTTTCCTCCCCTTTACTTTTAGTCTGTATATTCCATTCTGAGGTAGGTCTTGTTTTCTTACCCATTCAGTTACCATGTTTTTTAATTGGAACATGGGAGCCATTTACATTTAAAGTGATTATTGATAGGTAAGTATATTTTGCCATTCTATTCTTTTAAATCTGTTCCTATTTTTTTCCCTTCTTCTTGATGCTTTAACAATTCTTGAAATGCTGGTTTGGTGATAATGAGCTTCGTTAGCTGTTGGTTGTCTGGGAAGCTCTTTATTTCTCTGTCAGTTTTCAATGACAGCCTTGCTAGGCAGAGTAGTCTTAATTGCAGTTCATTGCTTTCCATCACTTTGAATATTTCGTGCCAATCCCCTCTGGCCTGCAATATTTCTGTTGAGAAATTAGTTGACACTCTTATGGGAGCTCCCTTGTACGTAACTAGGTACCTTTCTCTTTCTGCTTTTAAGATTTTCTCTTTGTTTTTAATCTTTGCCATTTTAATTATGGTGTGTTTTGGTGTGAGCCTTTTTGAGTTCATCTTGTTTGGGACTCTCTTTGCTTCTTGGACATGTCTTTTTCCTTCACCAGGTTAGGGAAGTTTCTGTCATTATTTATTTCCATGGGGTCTCCATCTGCTGCTCTTTATTTCCTCTTTCTTGTACTTCTTTGATGCAATTCATGTTCTTAGGATTCATGTTGTCCCAAAGATCCCTTAAACAGTCCTCATTTATTTTTTTTTCTTTTTGCTGCTCTCATTGTCTTCTGCTCCCCTGTCTGCCAAATCACTGATCTGATCTTCTGCTTCATCCAATTGCCTATTTCTTCTAGTGTATTCTTCATTTCAGACATTGTATCCTTTACTTCTAACTTGTTTTTTTATGGCTTATATATTCATTTTCATGCTTACCATCTCTTTATTGAAGTTCACACCGATTTCATCCATTCTTAAGTTCCTTTAGAACCCTTATAACCATTTTCTTCTTTAATGCTGTGTCTGTTGTTGTTTGCCTCTACTTCATTTAGCTTCATTTTTTTTTAAAGTGTCTTCTGTGTTTTAATTTGGGGCATGTTTCTTTGTCTACCCATTTTGGCTGTCTCTGTGTGTTTGTTTCTATGTATTGCACTATTAGACACCCAATCTTGGCAGTGTGGGCTTATGTAGTAGGTGTCCTGTGAGACCTAGTGGCACTGTCTTCTTTTTTCCAGAGCTGAGTGTTATAGGAATCTCCCTTGTGTGTGTTATGTGGGTCCTCCTGTTGTCGTTGAGTCCACAATGCTGTTGGCCTATTCATGGTTGACCTTCAGGCTGACTGACTCTGAGGATCAACCCTGACCTCACATTGTATGAGCTGCTGTTCACATGGTGCTGACCATGAGGTGCTGACCACATGGAGCTGAAGTGTTCTCATCCTGTTCTGGTGCCTGCCAAGCTCTCTCTTTGGACATGCTGCATATTAAGCTAATTGGATCATGCTCTGATGTCATCTAAAGTTGGCCACTGTGTGTTTGTCCTGGGAGGGATTCTGGTGCCGGCCAATTTCAGATGCTTTCTGTGACTGGCCCTGGGCATTCTATTTGGAGCTGCAAAGCAATTCGCAGTTTGTGGCTGCCGCTGCTGGGTCAGAGTGAGTTCAGGAAGTCCAAGCAGTGCACCAAGGCTGACTTTTACCTGCAGTGGGACTGGGGGAAGTTCATCAAAAGTCCCAAGACACCCCTGATATCTGCCTCTGCCTGCCTGCATCTGCCATGTGCCTGTTAAGCTCAGTCACTGAAAGAGTCTCTGGAGGTATTCAAGTAGCATGAGGTAACTTCTCAGTGAGTTCTCAGGTAGAGTGAGCGGTGTTCACCAGATTGATGCAGGTTCAAACTTGTTGTCTGTGCTGGGTTTGAGGGCACTCAGCAAATGTTCCAAGGTATACCAGGTCTAGCTTCCACCTACTGGGTCTCACACACCTCTGAGAAGGCTACAAAAGACCCAGGCCTGGCCTTCTTTGTAGGAGTAGAACTAAAATGTCAAAAGAGGCTACTTCGTAGGGTTTAAGATTTCTGAGATTCATAAGATTTCTGAGATCAGCCATGTGAGCTCAAGTGCTTTGCAGAGGGTCAGTGGGTTGTCCGAGGCCATGGAGCTGCTTCTTGCTGAGGGTGGTTCATGGTCCCCTAGGATGCAGTGGGAGAGTGAGATGGTGGTGATGTCCTGCAGCTCTGATGCCATCACTGTGTCACAAAAAGTTTAGTCCTCTGGTGTGTACCTGATCCTCACAGATGCGTCCCTCCATTTCCATCCTAAGGTAACTGCAGTTCTCTTCAGATGTCTGGCCAGATGCATGTTCACTGGCTGCATGGGCAGCACCATTCCTGCCTTCTTTCCTCAGGTGGGTGAGCCAGGTTGGCTGGGTGCAGGAAAGGGCAGATAAATGGCCCTTGGGTGGGTTGAAATGCTATTAGAACCATTAAGATTTTTTAAAATGTTTTTTCTGTGTCTGCACCTTCACTAGAACAAAGCAACCAAAGTGATGCTTAGCTCACTCTCATGGAAGCACAGTTCTGCCCTGTACCAGTGCCACATGTCACCAGAGCAGTGAAGTGGGCAACTGAAGGAAGAAGACAGGGCATTCCTCTCCCAGCAGTGTAACACCCTCACAGGCATGATGCTGTCTGGAGAGCTGACCCCTGCTGGAGTGCTTAAGGCTTTTAGGCACCGAGTGTACTGATCTGATTTATATTTTTTAAAGATCACTCTGATTTGCATTTTTATTTTTATTAAAAATTATTTTACTAATTTAATTTTTTTCAATTAGAGATGACATTCAATATTAGTTTCAAGTGTATATAATAGTGGTTTGACATTAATATAACATATAGAGTGATCCCCTGATAAGTATAGCATGGGGGATCTTTTAAAAGGGTAATAATGAAATTCATGAGGGCTCCACTCTCATAACTTAATCACCCTCAATAGACCCACTTTTTATTTATTTTAATCAAACTTATTTGGGTGACATTCATTAATAAAATTGCATAGGTCAGGTGTGCCATTCTATAATGCATCGTTTGTATATCGCATTGTGTGCTCACTGCCTTCAAGTCAAGTCTCCTTCCATCACCATTAATCACCCCTATGCCCTCTTCTTCCTCCACCCACGCTTCACCCGCCAACCCTATCACCACTCCAAACACGCCACCCCCAGCTGCCAGCCCACACCCACCAGCCCCTCCTGCTACCCACACACCACACCCCCAGTCCTCACTCTCCACCTCCCACCAGCCTGCCCCTACACCCCAATACTACCCCTCACCCCCCATACCTCTCTTACCCCCTACTCCCACCAGCCACCCCACATCCCACACCCCATATCACACAGCCCCCACCCACCACCCACCAGCCCCCAACCCCCACCCCTACCGCCCACCCTTTACCCCCCACCCCCCACCCCCACCCCCCACCCCCCTTCCCCTGCTTGTGATTTGACATTTGAAATGATATTTGAGATGTGTCCTGAGGGCTCAGGTAGGATTTAGACAGATGAAGAGGGTGAGAATGTGCTTCAGGTACAGACAGTAGCCACAGCCTGGAGGCAGGAGAGATGAACACTGGACAGACCAGAGCATATGCCCCTCAGATGCCTGTGAGTGAGGGGTCAGGACAGGGAAACAGAAGACCCTGCATGGAGGGAAAAGGCAGAGGGGAAAGGGGACCAACCACAGAGTGGTCAGAGCAGGGGAGACAGGGGCCCCTCCATGGGAAGGCAGGGCAGGGGGACAGGGCACCATGAGAGGGGGTGGGCAGTGGGGATAGGAGACCTTGGGAAGGGGCAGGGATGCAGAAGAGTGTATAGGGGACTTTCCACTGAAGCAACAGGACAGGGAAAAGGAAGACCTCCGCCCTAACCAGTTTGGCGCAGTGGATTGAGCGTCAGCCTGTGGACTCACAGGTCCCAGGTCAGATTCCAGTCAAGGGCATGTAACTTTGTTGAGGCCACATCCCCAGTAGGTAGTGTGCAGGAGGCAGCTGATCGATGTTTCTCTCTCATCGATGTTTCTAACTCTCTATCCCTCTCCCTTCCTCTCTGTAAAAAAACAATAAAATATATTCCAAAAAAAATCATCAATCTCCCCTTAAAAAAAAAAAAAAAAAGGAAGACCCTTCGTAGCTGTGCCAGGGCTTGGGGGACAGTGGACCCTTCTTGGTAAGGACAGGGGATCATCCATGGAGGGGTCAGTGTCCCCACCTACTGTCCCTTTTGCCCTGGCCCTCCTGCCCTATCCCATCCATGGATGGCGCCCTGTCCTTACCAAGCAGGGTCCACTGTCCTCCCTGCCCAGACACAGCCACGAAGGGTCTTCTTTTCCCTGCCCTGTTGCTTCAATGGAGAGTCCCTTATCCACACCGCCTTGTGGGGACAGAGCCGGGGGAGAGGTACTCCTCCATGGAGTGGGGAGAGCAGACCTTCTGTGGAGGGACATGGCAGAGGGATAGGGGTCCCCCCTTTGAGGGGGCAAGGAAAGGGTGAAATGGACTGTCCATGGCAGGAGCAAGACATGGAGGACAGGGAGCCATCCATGGAGGGGAAAGTGCAGGGGCACAGGAAACCCCTGTCATGGTCCCCCTGGTCCCCCTTCTCTGCCCCTTCAAATGGGGGTTCTTTATCTCCTGCCATGTTCTCCATGGATGGTCCCCTGTTTCCTCTACTCTGTTCCCTGCATGGAGGGTCCCTGTGCTCCCTGCACTGCTCCATCCCTGGAGAATCCCTTGTTCACCCTTTCCTGACCCCTCAAAAGGTGGGGTGCCCTACCCCTCTGCTCATTTTCCTCCACAGGCAGAGGGGAGGGGCACCCTCCATGAAGGGAGCAGGACATTGTTTTTCTTGCCCATCTTCCTCCAAGGAGGGTGCCCTCCCCTCTCTGCCCTGTCCCCACTCCATGGAGGGTGCCTCTTTCCCTGTCCTGTCCCCTAAAAGGGGGTTTCTTTGTACCCCTGCCAATTCCCCTCCATGTAGAATGCCCTGTTCCCCCTGTACTGGCCCCTCCATGGAGAGTTCCCTGTAACTAATCCATGGAAGGTGCTTTCTTCCTCTGCTCCGTCCCTTCCAAGAGGGATCCCTATACCCCTGCTCATTCCCCTCCATGAAGACTCCCCTTTCTCCCTTGCCCTAACTCTCCATGAAGGGTGCCTTCCTCCTCTGCCCTGCCCTCAGTGTGGGGGGTCCCTCCTCTGCCCATTCTCCTCCATGGAGGGTATTCTCTCAACCCTTCCCTTTCCTCTCCATTGAGATGAATGGGTAGGGGTACCAGGAACCTCCACTTTGATGGGCAGGACAGGGATGAAGGGGGAACCCTACATGAAAATAGGACAGGAGGACCCACCATGGAAGGACACGGTTAGAGGGAAAGGAGACCCTCCATGGCAGTGAGTGGGCAGGGATACAAAGAACCCCTCTTTGAGGAGCCAGGGGAGGGGGAGGGGAAACCCTCCATGGAGTAGAGACAGACACCCTCAATGGAGAGGACTGGAGGAGGGAAGATGACCCTCCATGAAGGAGAATGGGCAGGGGAATAGGGATCCCCCCCTTTGAGGAGCCAGGGGAGGGGGAGGGAAACCCTCCATGGAGTGGAGACAGAACACCCTCAATGGAGAGGACTGGAGGAGGGAAGATGATCCTCCATGAAGGAGAATGGGCAGGGGAATAGGGATCCCCCCCTTTGAGGAGACAGGGCAGTAGAGAAGGGGCACCCTTCATGGACTGGGGACAGGGGACCCTTAGTGGAGGTACAGGGCAGGGGGCAAAGGGTCCTCTCCATGGAGGGGAATGGTCAGGGGATAGAAATCCCCCTTTGAGGGGCAGGGAAGGGGGGGAGCACCCTCCATAGAGTGGGGTCAGGGATCACACCATGGAGGGGACAAACAGAGGAGATAGGGGACCCTCCATGATGGTTCCCCTGTCCCCATCCCAAGGAGGGTGCCCCTCCCTCCTGCCCTGTCCCCTCAAAGAGGGATCCCTCTCCCCCTGCCCATTCCTCTTTAAGAAGAGTCCCCTTTCCCCAGCCCTGTCCCCTCCATTGAGAATCCCTTGTCCCACTCCATATGGAGGGTGCCCCATCCATCCTGCCCTGTTCCCTCAAAGGGTGGAATACCTAACCCTCTGCCCACTCCTCTCCAGGGAGAATCGCCTTTCTTCTGCCCTGTCCCCTCCATTGAGAGTCCTTTGTCACCACTCCATGGAGGGTGCCCCCTCCCCCTGCTCTGTCTTCTCAAAGGGGGGTTCCTTGTACCCTTGCCCATTCACCATTATGGAAGGTCCCCTAACTCCCCTTCTTGTCTCTCCATGGAGGATCCCCTTTCCCCACTTTATGGAGAATGCTCTCTCCCCATTGCCCTGTCCCTCAAAGGAGGCGTCCCTATCCCCCTGCCCATTCCCCTTCATGGAGGGTCTCTGTGATCCCTACCATGGAGATTCCCTTTTTCTACCTTTCCTGGCTCCTGAAATGAGGGGTGCTCTATGCCCTTTCCCAACCACCCCAGGCAGAGGGGAGAGGGCAGCCTCCATGGAGGGAGCTTGGCATTGCCCTTCTTCCTCCATGGAGGTTCCCCTATCCCCCATGCTCTGACCCTCAAAGCGAGGCTCCTTGTCCCCCTGCCCTTTCCCCTCCAGGGACGGTCCTCTTCCCTCCGCTCCCGTCCCATGCATGGAGGGTCCCCTATAACCCCTCCATGCCTGTTCCCTCAAAGGGAGGACCTTTGATCGCCTGCCCATATCTCAGGGGACCCTCCGTGGAGGTACAGGACAAGGAGGAAAGGGGACTCTCCATGGCAGTGAATGAGCAAGGGTACAAGGAACCTCCCTTTGAGGGGCCGGGGAGAGGAAGGGGATACCCTCCATAGAGTGGGGGCAGGGGACTAGTCGTGGAGGGTCCCCTATCTCCCCTCCTTGTCCCCTCCATGGCATGTCCCTTGTTCCCACTCTATGGAGGGTGCTTTCTGCCTGCTCTTTCCCCTCAAAGGGGGAGGGGATACCTATCCCCCTGACCATTCTCCTCCATGGAGGGTCCCCTTCCCTTCTGCCTGGTCTGTCCATGGAGGGTCCTCTGTCCCCACTTCATGGAGGGTGCCCCCTCCCTTCCTGCTCTACCCCCTCAAGGGGGGATTCCTATCTCCCTGCCCATTCCCCTCCATGGAGGGTCCCTGTGGTCCCAACCATGCTCACTCCATGGAGATTCCCTTGTTCTCCCTTTCCTGGCCCTGACATGAGGTGTGCCCTATACTCCTGTCCCACACCCCCAGGAAGAGAGGAGAGGGCAGCCTCCATGGATGGAGCATGGCATTGCCCTTCTTGCCCTTCTTCCTCCATGGAGGGTCCCCTATCCCCCTTCCATGAGGATTGTCCCCCCCACCTCCATGCCTGTATCCTCAAAGGGAGGTTCTTTGATCCCCTGCCCATGTCCCAGGGGACCTTCCATGGAGGGTCAGGAAAAGGGGGAAACGGGACCATCCATAGCAGTGAATGGGCAAGGGTACAAGGAACCTGGGAGAGGGAGAGGATGCCCTCCATGGAGTGGGGACAGGAGAATAGTCATAGAGGGTTCCCTATACCCTCCTTGTCCCCTCCATGGCATGTCCCTTGTTCCCACTCTATGGAGGGTGCTCTGCGCCTGCTCTTTCCCGTCAAAAGGGGGGTACCTATCCTCCTGACCATTCTCTTTCATGGAGGAACACCCTTCTCCAGTCTTTTCCCTCCATGGAGAGTCCCCTGTCCCCACTTTATGGAGAGTGCTCTCTCCCCCATGCCCTGCCTCTCAAAGGGGGGTTCCCTATGCCCCTTCCCATTCCCCTCCATGGCGGGTCCCTGTGGTCCCTACTGTGCTCACTCCATGGAGAATCCCTTGTTATCCATTTCCTGCCCCCTGAAATGAGGGTGCTTATGCTCCTGCCCGTTCCTCCTGCCCACCCCCAGGAGGGGAGAGGGCAGCCTCCATGGAGGGAGCATGGCATTTCCCTTCTTGCCCTTCTTCCTCCATGGAGGGTCCCCTTGTGCCCCTGTCCTTTCTCCTCCAGGGTTGATCCTCTTTCCCACTCGCTGACCCCTACATGGAGTGTTCTCTATCCCCCTCCATGGGGGGGTCCCCACCTCCATGCCTGTCCAATCAAAGGAGGTTTCTTTGTTCCTCTTGCCATGTTCCAGGGGACCCTCCATGGAGGGACAGGACAAGGGGAATAGGGGACCCTCCATGCCAGTGAATGGGCAGGGGTACAAGGAACCTCCCTTTGAGGGGCCAGGGGAGTATGAGGGGACACCTTCCATGGAGTGGGAACAGATGACCCTCAATGGAGAGTATGAGGAGGTGGGAAAAGCGATGCTCCATGGAAGGGAATGGGCAGGGGTACAAAGGACCTTTCCTTGAGGGGCTGGGGGAGGAAGAGGGGGACACCCTGCATGGAGTGGGAACAGAGGACCCTCAATTGAAAGTATGGGGAGGGGGGAAAGGAGATTTCCCCATGGAAGGTCCCCTGTCCTCACTCCGTGGAAGGTGCCCCCACCCCAATACCTGTCCCCTCATAGAGGGTTCCTTGCACCCTTGACCATGTCCCATGGGACCCTCATGGAGAGATAGGACAGGGGGTAAAGAGAACCCTCCAGGATAGTGAATGGGCAAGAGTACAAGGAACCCCCCTTTGAGGGGGAGGGGATACCCTCCATGGACTAGGACAGGGTACCCTCAGTGGAGTGAATGGGGAGAGGGAAGTGGATCCTCCATGGAGGAGAATGGTCAGGGGAATAGGGATCCCACCTTTAAGGAGACAGGGCAGGAGGGAGGGGGCACCTTCCATTGAGTGGGGACCAGAGACTCTGCATGGGGGGGCAGGGCAGGAGGCAAAGGGTCCTCTCCATGGAGGGGATGGTTAGAGGGATAGGGGTCCTCCCTTTGAGGGGCAGGGCAGGGGGAGAGCACTCTCCTTAGAGCAGGGGTTTGGGACATGCCATGGAGGGGACAAGAAGAGGAGGTCGGGGACCCTCCGTGATGGGTCCCGTGTCCCCATTCCATGGAGAGTGCTCCTTCCCTCCTGCCCTCTCCCCTCAAAGGGAAGATGCCCATCCCCTTGACCATACCCCTTCATGGAGGGTCCCTTCCCCCCCTGCCCTGTCCCTCCATGAATGATACCTTCTCCCCTGCCCTGTCCCCTCCTAGGGGGATTCCTTATACCCTTGCCCATATCTCCACTGGGACAGGGGTCCCTCCATGGAGGGACAGGACAGGGGGTAAAGTGGACCCTCCATGGCAGTGAATGTGCAGGGGTTGAAGGAACACCCCCTTTGAGGGGAAAGGGAAGAGAGAGGAACTAGCTCCATGGAGTGGTGTCAGAGGACCTTCAATGGAGAGGACAGGGAGGGGGGAAAGGGGATTCACCATGGAGGGGAATTGACAGAGGAATAGGGATCCCCCTTGAAGGGGACAGTGCAGGGCGGTGAGAGCACCCTCCATAGAGTGGGGAAAGGGGATGCGCCATGAAACGGACAAGGAGAGGAGATAAGAGACCCTCCTCTTATCTGGTTTGGAGAGTCACCTATCTCCCCTCCCTGTCCCCTTCATGGAGGGTCCCCTGTCCCCGCTTTATGGAGCGTGCTCTCTCCCTGCTGCCCTGTCGCTTCAGAGAGGGGACCCCTATACCCCTGCTCATTTCCCTCCATAGGGAGGACCCTTTGCTCCATGCCCTGTCCCTCCATTGCTGGTCTCCTCTCCCCACTCCATGGAGGGTACCCCCTCCCTCCTACCCTGTCCCCTCAAAGGTGGGATTCCTATTCCTGTGTCCTGCCCCCTCCATGAAGAGTCCCTTCTCCTCCCTGCCCTGCCCTGCCCCCTCCATGAAGGGTCCCCTCTCCTCCCTACCCTGCCCCCTCCATGGAGAGTCCCCTCTCCTCCCTGCCCTGCTCCCTCCATGGAGAGTCCCCTCTCCTCCCTACCCTGCCCCCTCCATGGAGGGTCCCCTCTCCTCCCTACCCTGCCCCCTCCATGGAGGGCTCCCTGCCTCCCCTGCCCTGACCCTCCATGGAGAGTCCCCTCCCCCCTCTGCCCTGTCCCCTCCATGCAGGGTCTTCTGTTTCCCTGCCCTGTCCCATCACTCACAGGCTCTGAGAGGCATGTGCTCTGGTCCCCAGTGTTCATCTGTCCTGCTCCAGGCCGTGTCCACTGTCTGCACCTGAAGCACATCTCACCGTCTTCATCTGCCCAAATCCTGCCTGGCTCTCAGGACACATGTCAAATATCATTTCAAATGTCAAATCACCGAGTGATCTTTAAAAAATATAAACCAGATCCCCCTATTCTGGTGCCTAAAAGCCTTCCTGCTGTGACAGCATTTCCAACCCACCCTTTATCTGCCCGCCCGCCCTCTCCTGCCCGCCCTCTCCTGCCCGCCCTCTCCTGCCTGCCCTCTCCTGCCCGCCCTCTCCTGCCTGCCCTCTCCTGCACCAGCCTGGCTCTCCCTGCCCTGGAGGCACTTGCTGTCCCTTTGGTGGTGGCTTCCTGAGTTCTCCTTGTGGCGAGCTCTGTCTCAACAGCCAAGTCTGAGTTAAATATGACAAGATCTTGGGGAGCCCTTCCCTGAGTCTCTTAGGGCCTCACACTGAAGGGGTCTCAACCCAGGCGTGTGGGGTATAAGCTGGCAACAGGTCACAGAGCTGACAGGTCACAATGGTGAGACAGGTCATAGAGGTAACCTGGCAACCACTGGAGGTCAGCCAGGGGGGCCAATGTAACCAGGGGTTCTTGTGTGGCTGTTTTAAGTCACTGACTGAACATTTATTTAGCACCAACAAACCCCAGACCCTCTACAGAATGTACAGAAGGTGCAGCTCGCCCTCCATGGATGATACCTTCTCCCCTGCCCTGTCCCCTCCTAGCTCTTGGCCCTCAGTAACCATGTGCTCTTGAAAGTGGGATGTGGGTGAGAGGGTGGGTCACAGATGCCGTGGGAGGGGCTCAGTCTGAGTTGCTGGCTGCAGGAAGTTGAGGCTGGAGGAAGGGACCAGGAGCCAAGGTTTTCTGGAGGCCTGGAACTGGGAGTGGCTCTGGCAGGGACAGCAGGAAACTGCTCTGCAAGGAGAGGGCTCTTCTAGTTCCCCAGGAGCCAGGAGCAGGGTCTCTGACCTACCAGGGAGGAGCTCAGCTGGATGCACCTGCCTCAGGCTTCTGACCCACAGCCCCTGGGATCACACACTTTGTGGTGAGGGCCACTCCGTTTGAGTCATTTGTTAGGGCAGCAATAGGAGACCATGTAGTCCCTGTCACCCCCTCTTCATATCACCAAGCCTGTGTTCTCCATGGCTTTGGGTATCTTCTGAAATAAAATGTGGTTCTTGTTCTCCTGTCTGTCTCCCAGCCCCTCTCAGCTCCTGAAAGGTAAACTGTGAAGGCCCTGCCCCCAAAGACCCAGGTCCAGGGAGGGACATGGAGGGGCACACATGTGTTCAATGAGTTCGGGAGTGAAGGGCTCTTTTCTGATTTTATAAAATGTTATTTTTGTAATAAACCTGATTGATTCACATATAAATACATATGATTTTTATTTTTTAAGAAATATTTTTATTGATTTCAAAGAGGAAGGGGGAGAGAGAGAGAGAGAGAGAGAGAGAGAGAGAGAGAGAGAGAGAAACATCAATGATGAAATAGAATCATTGATTGACTGCCTTTTGCACACGCCCTGCTGGGGATGGAGCCTGCAACCCAGGCATGCGCTCTTGGCCAGAATCGAACCTGGGACCTTTTGGTCCACAGGCTGACGCTCTATCCACTGAGCCAAACCAGCTAGGGCTACATATGATTTTTAAAACCTCTTTAGGACATCCCAAATATATAAATTCACAAATGACAAAAAAATATATTTTTTGTCAAAACCTGTGTGTTAATTTTTGGTTCAGAAATGCAGTAGTTGCTCTGTGAGCTGCCTCAGAAGGGGAGAGGATCCTGACAGCAGACCCGGTTCACACTAGGATGTGCCTCCTGTCCACCTTTCCCCACTAGCCTGCCCTCAGGCCTCTGGTGGCCAGTTGACTGGCAGTGGTCCTGACACCTCATCTCATGTTCACCCGCCTGGTACTACTTCCGGTGGTGCCAGGGGACCCCATCTCAGGGCTGTGCATGCTCTGATGATCCTAATCCTTGAGCTCTGGTTCATTTCTTACTTGGGGACCAGGAATTTTGACCATTGAATGTGGGGCAGCCCCATGCTCTTTGCTCCTGGCTTCAAGCCTGCGGGGGGAGAGGGGCAGCTGGTGTGGGTCAACCCCTCCCAAAGCCCCCCACTAACTGGCCTGCTGCCCGGCTACCCCTCTGGATGGCAGCTCCCCTCCTGGTTGCCTTTGAGGTTCAGGGAGAGGCTGATGTCGGGTGTCTGGATGGTCCCCTGGAATTAAGAAAGCAGATGCTTTGGAAATAGAAGAGGCAGACATGCTGTCCATAGGGGAGGGCTGTTTCTTGGTCAGGAAACTCCAGCAAATCAAACAGCAAATCTGCAAAGAGATGAGTTGTGTCTTCCAAACAGTGTGAGCTGTGTTGAGAAAATCCAAATACAACTGTTCTGCAGATGGGTCTGTTTGATGAGTCCTGCACCATGTGACCCTGACTGGGAAGTGTATGACAGGCCTGGGCGGACGTCAGGCACAAAGTGTCCATTGTGCTCGCTGGCAGTTCAGGTGGTGCTACCTAGGACTCTGTGACTCCAGGCCGGAGGTCTGGTGGCCCAGGAAAGCTGGAGAGGATGTCCTTCCTGCCAGGCCCGGTGTTGGTTTCTTTTGTGTGGCTGGGCCTGGTTTAGCGGAGGCCAGGTGCCCTCAGCTGTCCCCATGTCACTGAGGACTGAGGTGCTGAGCTCAGACAAGAGCAGGGCCCAGGGCCCCCTTCAGACTCTGTTATCAGCAAAGGGTCAACCTTTGTTTCAAATAAATCACTTCCCAGTCAGCAGCCCAGGGATTGGGCCCTCATTTCCTCCCCTAGGTTGATAAAAATAGTCTCTGGTTTACTGTACAAAGCAAATAACTCCAGCAAAATTAAAGGAGTCATATCTCTAGGAAAATAATATTGTATTCTCACTCAGCCTCACCTCCAGCATGAATCACACATTTTATGTTTCTGCATCTCTCCCACCTGGAGTAGCTTTTCACTTCCTCTCTGCCTGTTTCTGTCCCTTCACGCCATAAAGCAGGTTGTGATCCTCACAAGTCCCGGGTATGACCTGCACAACCCCTCTGACCTGCACAACCTCCCTCTCAGATGCACAACTTCATTGGGAAGAGACAGCAGTAGCAATGTCGGCCCATTTTACAGATGAAGTGTTATAATCAATTTATATACTTTGGCCCAGCTAGGGTCATTAGATGGCAATGAAAGAGCCCAGAGGGAACCTTGTTCCTCTTGTACAAATCCTTTGACGCCAGGACATTTAACTTTCCCTCTTTCTCCTCCTGCCTTCCCCTAGAATTGACACCATGTCCAGTCGGGGCCTCGCCTGTCTTGTGCCATGGGACAGTGCTGCCCTCCCCAGGCCCTCTCTGGTCCTTGCTGAGAGGATGGTCTGAAGGACTGAATTTGTCATTCACCCTCATTTCTCAGCCCTGATGGTCCCTAATCTACATACAATAGGTCCCTGATGGAAGAGGGAGAGAAGAGTCCTGTTTGGGTGGGGCCAAGTCCAGAGCAGGGTTGCAGGGTCAGAGTCAGAAGAGAGAAGGTGCTGTCACCATGGGTGAGACCGGAGGTCATGGCAGTGCTGGGCTCTGGGACAGGGGTCTCCTTCCTAGCATCACCATGATGGAGGGCTGGGATGAACTCTTTTTCGCCCTCTGATTCCTGTTAAGGGGAGCAAATATGCCTTGGCTGGGTGCTGGGCACATCTGGCCATTATTCTTCATGGAGCTTTAGTTTATTTACCTGTGAATCGGGGCTGGCAGCCCTGCTGACCTCACCATCACTGTGATGGGAGGATGTATGTGAAGCTTCTGCTATCATCTCTGTTTTTATGTCAAGTCTTCAATTGCACAATAAGTCATTTGGGTGGCGCACCACCTGCTGCATGGGCTGGGATGAAGGCTGGAGGTGGTGGGGGGTAGAATGTACCAGAAACACTTTCCCACTTGCCCCTTTGCCTAGTGATAAGCTGATGCTTAGTTATTTTTAGAATCCTCCATCTTTTTCCTTCACCAGATTAGGGAAGTTTCCAATCATTATTTCCTTAAATAGGCTATCAAAGTGTTGCTCTCTCTTTTCTTCTTCTGGAACCTTGTGGTGTGGATGTTGTTATGTTTTATGTTGTCACAAGCATCCCTTACACTATTCTCATTTTTTCCAATTTGTTTCTTTTTTTAAATTTTTTCTGCTACCTTGTCTTCCAAATCACTGATTTGATACTCTGCTTCATCTACCTGCTGTTTATTCCTTCTTATGTAGTCTTCATTTCAGGTATTGTATTTTTCATTTCTGACTGGTTAGTTTTTATGTTTGCTATGGCATTTTTCATGCTGTGGTATTTCTCACTAAATTCCTTAAGCATACTTGTAATGATTTCTTTAAAAACTCTATACATAGTAAATACATTGCCTCCATTTCATTTACCTCTTTTTCTGGTAATTTCTTTTGTTATTTCATTTGGGGTGTATCTCCTTGTCTCCTCATGTAGGCAGCCTCTTTGTGTTTGTTTTTGTGTATTAGATAGGCCTGTTGTATATCCAAGTCTTGGTAGTTGTTCTTTGGAAATCAGTGGCGCATTCTCCTTAAACACCTCAGCAGGGTGCTCCAGCAGTGTCCCTTGGGTGGATTATTTGAGCCTTCCTGTGGCAATTGAGTCTCGATTACTATTGGCCCATTTGTGCATGGGGTCAACCCTCAGGTTGGATGACTGTGAGAATGGACTTCAACCACAGTGTACAAGCTGCTGTGTAGGTACTGGCCACGCTAAGCAGAATGTGTCTCAACAGGGTGCCTTTTGAGATCTTCCTTTGGATATGTATTTTGTGATGCTAATTGGGTCCTGCTCTGATGTTATTTGAAGCTGTCCACTAGGTGCATTGGTTCTAGGTCCTCTTGGGACGCTCTCTGGTGCAGGTAATGTCAGACACTACCTGTGATTGGCCTGGGCCACCTGTTTGAAGCCACAAAGCAATCCAATTTGTGACTGCCTCTAAAGGCGTGTGTGTGTGTGTGTGTGTGTGTGTGTGTGTGTGTGTGTGCGCACGGGGGGGCGGGGGTTGGGGGGAGGGAAAACCAAGCTGTGCACCAAAGTCAGCTTTCACCAGCACCAAACCCAAGAGACCCAGAGATACGCCTCCACCCTACTCAGCCTGCTGGTAGCCTGTTAGTTTCAGTCGTTGATAGAGCCTCTGGGTACCTGAGTTGCATGAGGTAGCTTTTCAATGAGTCACCAGGTAGTGGTGTTCACCAGACTGGAATAGTTTCAATCTCGGTGCCAGGGTTGGGCCTGTGGCCACTCAGCAAAACTCTTAGGGTATACCAAGTCTAAATGCCACCTGCCAGGTGCCCACAGACCTTTATGGTAGGGTGGAATTCCAAGAAATCATCAGGGTAAGGCCCGCAGAGTTTATCAGGTCCAAACAGACTAAGATTTGGCCATGTGAAGAGAAGGCTCTGCATCAGACAGGCATACGAGGGAAAAATGGCCTCTGTCCAAGAACCACACAACTCAGTCTGCCTTCTGCCTTCACTCAGCCAGAACCCAGGGTGAGTGGCTACAGACAGGATTTTGTGCATTAGGCCTTTAAGAAGGTACCTGTCCCTTTGCTCTGTCTCTACCTGGTCGACAGATTCCCTGTTGATTTTTACTGCCAGATTTTTACAGCTCTAGCCTGGGGAGCCTGGCATGAGGTTGAGCCTTCACACTCCTCAGGAGGAACTTTTGCAGCTGAGGTATTCCTCCAGGATTTCAGCCACCTGCCGTGGGAGCAAGGCCAGCCATTTTTCATGACTCTGCCCCTCTTACCAATTTTGATGTGGCTTCTTCTATAAATCTTTGGTTATAAGACTTTTGTTCAGCTAGTCTTCAGTTGGTTATTCAGGTTGATTGTTCTATATTTTAGTTGTAATTCTAGTTTCATTCTAGGATGAGGTGAGTGTACCTTCCACCTACTCCACCACCATCTTGGATCCTTAGAATGGCTATTATAAACAAGACAAGAGATTAAAAGTGTTGACAAAGAAAAGGGAACCTTGTGCATTGTTGATGGAAATGTGAACTAGTGCAGCCACTATGAAAAACAGTATGGATATTCCAACAAAATTAAGAATAGAGTTACCATATGACCCAACTATTATACTTCTATGTATTTACCCAATGGGGAAAAAAAAACAAAAACAAAAAACAAACAACACTCACTTGAAAATATAATTGCAACTGCATTATTATAGCTGTAATATTTCCAATAGCCACAACATAGAAATAACCTGTGGCCATCTAAGGATAAATGGGTAAAGAAGCTGTGGTATGTATGTTATTGAGTATCTACACTAATAAAAGAGAAACATGGTAATTGGCGTACGACCGCTACCCTTCCCATTGGCTAATCAGGGCAATATGAAAATTAACTGTCAGCCAAGATGGCGGCCGGCAGCCAGGCACCTTGAAACTAACATGAGGCTTGCTTCCTTCAGTGACAGAGGACTCCAACGTTCCCCACCAGCCGCTGCCGGCCTCTGAGCCTGCAGTTTCAAACATTGTAACAAATATAGATGCTAAACAAAACCCCAGAAACAAGCTTTCAGCCGGCTGGGATCTCAGAGCTGGAGTAGATACAGAGTTTCGAGAAGCGAAACAAACCAGATACCTGCTTTCAGGAGCGGAGGCCTAAGAGCTGGAGCCTCAGAGCTAAAGCTGGCCCAGAATAAAAAAAAAAAAAAAAGAAAAGAAAAGAAAAAAAGAAGCAGTTGGGAGCTTCAGTCCCAGCCTGAAAACAGCCCTCAGCCCCTCACCCAGACTGGCCAGGCACCCCTGTGAGGACCCCCAACCTGAAGGGTGTGTGACCAGCAGCAAACAGCCATCATCCCCTCACCCAGGCTGGCCAGGCACCCCAGTGGGGACCCCCACCCTGATCCAGGACACCCTTAAGGGCAAACCAGCCGGCCCCCACCCGTGCACCAGGCCTCTATTCTATATAGTAAAAGGGTAATATGCCTCCCAGCATTGGGATCAGCGGAGCTGAGAGGCCTCCCGGCACCAGGATTAGTGTAACGGGGGCAGCGCCCAAACCCCCTGATTGGCCCTGCTCTGTGCGTGACAGGGGGTGGTGCCGCAACCTCCCTATTGACCCTGCCTTGAGTGTGACAGGGGACGGTGCCCCAACCCCCCAATTGGCCCTACCCTGAGCATGACTGAAGGTGGCATCACAACCTCCCAATCTGCCCTGCTCTGTGCATGACGGGGCGGTGCCCCAACTCCCCAATCAGCCCTGCTCTGAGCCCAACCAGGGACTGCACCTCGGGATTGGGCCTGCCCTCTGCCACCCGGGAGCAGGCCTAAGCCAGCAGGTCATTATCTCCCAAGGGGTCCCAGACTGCGAGAGGGCACAGGCTGGGCTGAGGGACCTGAATGCACAAATTTTTGTGCACCAGGCCTCTAGTTCTATATAATAAAAGCCTAAGTGGTATCACGCCCATGCGTGACGCCCTCACACGATGTTGTCACAAGATGGCCACTCACACATCAGAGGTGGGGCCCAGTGGTGGCTCCACGAGGTGAGGGCTGGGGGTCCTACAGCTCTGCATGGCATGGAGTAGGCTGGTCCTGGCGTCTCTGCCACCTAGTGCAGAAGAGGCAGGTCACGGCAGGGGAGGGCAGTTGGGGGTGATCAGGCTGGCAGGGGAGGGCAGGGGGTAACTGGGCCAGTAGTGGAGGGCCATTCGGGGCAATCAGACTGGCAGGGGAGGGCAGTTGGGGGCAATTAGACTGGCAGGGGAGCAGTTAGGCAACAATCAGGCTGGCAGGCAGAAGCGGTTAGGGGAAATCAGACAGGCAGGCAAGTGATTAGGAGCCAGCAGTCCCATATTTTGAGAGGGATGGCTGACTGCCGGTTTAGGCCTGGTCCTGCAGAGATTGGGCCTAAACCGGCAGTCAGACATTCCCCAAGGGGTCCCAGATTGGAGAGTATAGGTTGAGGGACACCCTCCCCATGCATTAATTTTGTGCAACGGGCCTCTAGTCTACACTAATAAAAGAGAAACATGGTAATTGGCGTACGACCGCTACCCTTTTCATTGGCTAATCAGCGAGATATGCAAATTAACTGTCAGCCAAGATGGCGGCCGGCAGCCAGGCACCTTGAAACTAACATGAGGCTTGCTTGCTTCAGTGACGGAGGATCGTTGGAGGAAACCAACGTTCCCCGCCTGCGGCTGCAGACCTCTGAGCGGGCAGTTTAAGAAACATTGTAACAAATACCGCCAGACTTCAGCCAGCAGATTCGCAACATTGTAAGCAAAGGCCAGAAACCTACTTTCACAGGCCTAAGAGTTGGAGCCAAGCCTCAAGGTAAAGCTGGCCCAGAATAAAAAAAAAAAGAAAAAAAGGAGCGGTTGGGAACTTCATTCCCAGCCTGAAAACAGCCCTCAGCCCCTCACCCAGACTGGCAGGCACCCCAGTGGGGACCCCCACCCTGATCCAGGACACCCTTCAGGGCAAACTAGCCAGCCCCACCCATGCACCAGGCCTCTACCCTATATAGTAAAAGGGTAATATGCCTCCCGGCACCGGGATCAGCGTGATAGGGGGCAGCACCCAAACCCCCTGATCGCCTTGCGGCTCTGTGTGTGACAGGGGGTGGGGCCCCAACCCCCTGAGCAGCCCTGCTCTGTGCCTGATAGGGGGGAGCACCCCAATCCCCCCCCGACAAGCACTGCTCTGTCTGTGACGGGGGCAGCGCCCCAACCCCCTGATTGGCCCTGCTCTGTGCGTGACAGGGGGTGGCGCCGCAACTTCCCTATCGACCCTGCTTTGAGTGTGACAGGGGACGGTGCCCCAACCCCCCAATCGGCCCTACCCTGAGCGTGACTGAGGGTGGCATCACAACCTCCCAATCTGCCCTGCTCTGTGCATGACGGGGTGGCGCCCCAACTCCCCAATTGGCCCTGCTCTGAGCCCAACGAGGGGCTGCACCTAGGGATTGGGCCTGCCCTCTGCCACCCGGGAGCAGGCCTAAGCCAGCAGGTCATTATCTCCCAAGGGGTCCCAGACTGCAAGAGGGCACAGGCTGGGCTGAGGGACCCCTCTCCCCTCTGAGCGCACAAATTTTTGTGCACCGGGCCTCTAGTATATATTATAAAATGGAATGAAATCCTGCTATTTGCAACAACATGAATGGATGACAAGATCATTATACTACATGAAATACATCAAACAAAGAAGCCATATGATCACTCTTATTTGTGGAATCTAAAACAAACAAGCCCTAGCCACTTTTGCTCAGTGGCTAGAGCATCGGACTACAGACTGAAGGGTCCCAGGTTCGATTCTGCTCAAGGGCACATGCCCAGTTTATGAGCTCAATCCCCAGTAGGGGATGTGCAGGAGGCCGCTGATCAATGATCATTCTCTGTCATCATTGATATTTCTATATCTCTCTCCCTCTCCCTTCTTCTCTGAAATTATATATATATATATATATATATATATATATATATATATATATATATATATATATATATATGTTATAAAACAAACAAAAGAAAGAAAATAGAGATTGATGGTTGCAGAGGCAAGGAGTTGGGGAGTGGGGGTTGGGAGAAATGGATGGGACAACTGCTTTGTTGTTTTTGCTTTTTAGTTTGAATAAACTTTAATTTTTTAAATTATAATAAATATAAACTGAATGAAAACTAAAACACAACACTTTTTTTTTTTTAACCACATTTGGAAAACTGTAACTTTCAGATCACTTTAGTCTGTAAGATTTGCTCACTTTGATCTCTGATGAAATGTGTTATGGCTGCTATATGAAATTTCATGGCTTTTCAAGTGTGAATCCCAGTGTTTTAAATGTATTAGTAAATTGTGAATTTAAATACATTTCAAAATCAAATATTCAACTTTTTGGATAGTTTAATTTAAATTAAGAACTCACCTAACTAGATAAATTTAACAGAAACCACCCGAGTCATCTCATGAAGTTGACAGTTGGCATCAAGTCCCTTTCAGGTGTTCCCCCCCCCCCCTTTCAAATGCTATTTCTTGTCTCCATTGATCATACCTCTTGAATGCAGTTTCCTTTGAATTCTTTGATTCCACCTTCAGGAACTGCTTGACAGGAAGTAGTTAGTTTCAGTTGAGCCTATTTCCACATAAGAGCCTCTTGTTACTACCATCCCTGAAGATATGCAGGGATGATAACTCCATTCTGTAATACAACGTCAGTAGACACAATTGGCCTCTCTCTGAAGAAAACCACTTATAACACCTATGTAACCCAAAAGGGGCTCCTGCCTCACACCATTCTCTACTGTACCTATACAGGATATAGTTATATTATAAACCCAGGGTTAGCTGTTCTTCCTTCTGAACCTCGGTAGGACTCTGGTCTATGCCATAGACTTAATTTTTGCCATTGGTCCTTATTTTGGTATTTCTTGTTTTATGTAAATGAACTCACTTTTCAGTTGACTAAGCTATTCAAAATAAACCTTAGCATCATCACTACATGGTAGATTTTTGTATAGATTTTATGTTTAAGAAATACCTAGACATGATGGCAATTATAAAACCTCTAAGTGCTTACCTAGGGCAGTACTGAAAGCTCAAAAAGTGCATAATAACAGCTTTATAACTTCCAAAGCTTCATTAAGAAAACAAAATCCTAATGGTCATCTATATTCATAATTTTATAATCTACTAGAGGCCCAATGCACAAAATTTGTGCAAGAGTAGGCCTTCCTTTCCCCTGCTGCCAGCACCGGCTTCCCTCTAGCACCCGGGCCCTGGGCTGGCTTCCCTCGGGCTGCCCGCAGGCACAGGAACCTGGGCTGGCTTCCCTCGGGCTGCCCAGAGACATCTGGGCCCTGGGCTGGCTTCCCTCGGGCTGCCCGCAGGCACAGGAACCTGGGCTGGCTTCCCTCCAGCCGCCCAGAGACAGCTGGGACCCAGGCTGGCTTCCCTCCAGCCGCCCGCAGGCACCCGGGACCTGGGCTTCCTTTGGCCCCAGCTTCCTCTGGAAGGACATCTAGTCTAATTAGCATATTACCCTTTTATTATTATAGATTGCAATGAAATGCATTTGAATAGGTAACATTCACTAGCTACTTTTTCTTGATCTTATATTTAGTTTTAAAATAATTTATATTTTAGTGAGATCTAATAGTCACAGGTTTCCAAATGTAGTAAAAAATATAGTATGGGTTTTTAGCTTCCATTCAGTTTACACTCTTATTTGAATCATGTATTCATGATTATCTTTAGCTGACAAACATTTCTACTTCCTTGTGGCCTATCTTCACAATCTACACTCAGCTATTCATTTTTTGCCTCAGGCCAGGACCGGAGAAATTAGTGACCTTTACTGAGGACCTGAAGAATTTTCTATTGATTTGTTTAAATGTATTTTCAGCCATAGGCGCTTACATTGTTAGGCATTTACATAGTGATGGGGAGACATTCATGGGCTCTAATGTATCCTTCTTGCTGTCTACTTTCCCTTCTTACTCTGGGGGTAATAGCAAGAAAATCATTTCTATTTTTAAAGTTTAATGCATCAGAAATCACAAGAACTACATTACACATATCACAAAATAGCTTCACAAAGAAAAAATCCAAAGGCTTAAATGTCTCTTCAAATGTTATTTTCCAAAGTGTTTATTTAGAGAAGATAGAAAGAGGTCATTACTCATGAATAACATTCTTTAAAATATTGGAAAATTTTATTCATTGTTTTTGAAAAAATTAGTAGTTAATATCAGATTTATGTAAATAGCACATTTTAAAAAAGTGTGTATTTAACAATAAAATAAAAATATAATGTAAATAAAAATTAAAGAAAATAAGTATTTGACAAAAACACACACACAACAATTTGTCCATTTTGCCCCTGCACACACCACACACACACACACACACACACACACACACACACACACACAAAACCTATGTGCACCTATGTGCAGGAAGCTACTGCTTGCCAATACTGTCAGGAGACTACAGCAAGGAATGCGAAGCACCTTGGGCGTTACCAGGGCTGACACTAAGATAGTGGCGGCTCCAGGCAATACCCTAACCTGATAATCCTTTTATTGTTCACCAAAATTTACCTTTGACATGTCTGTAGGCATTGCTAAAGGGAAAATGTATATTCAAGTAAATAAAATGTGTATTCAAGGTGGACCAGGCGAGAAGTTGGTGTGTCTCTTCAAGAGAGAGGCCCCACCTGGCCCCCAGTGCCTTTTAAATTCATATTTCTTGTGTAGCATTTTCATTTGTGCATTGGCCCCTCCTTCAGATCCTGAAGCCCGCCGTGAAGGTCGTGGCACCTATGTCTAATCTTTGTTAACAAACTAAAGAAAAATAGCATGGAATGGAATCAAATATTGCCCAATTGTTATATGTGGCAAATAGGAAGATCAGAGGATATAGGTGGTAGATCCATTTTCTCAGTATAATTAAATATAGACAAGTCATTTCACATATTAGTCCATAGTTTCTCCCCTGTAAAATGAGGGAAATGCATGGTCTAGGTTGAGTTTTCTATAATTTCACAGTCAGTAGTTATGATGAAATTGATATAGCAACATCTACATCAACACCTACCATTCTACTGCCCTTTATAGTGTGATTTCTTTAGTGGAATGTCTGTGTTAACATAATTTTCTAAAAGATACAATACAGTAAACCTTCCAAGGCAATTCATATATATAAAATAGATGTCTGAGAGTAAGGGACAGAGAGATAGAAACATCAATGATGACAGAGAATCATTGATTGGTTGGCTCATGCATGTATGCATGTCCCCTACTGGGGATCAAGCCCACAACCTGGACATGTGCCCTGACCAAGAATCGACCCATGATCTCCTGCTTCATAGCTCAAAGCTCAAACACTGGGCACACCAGTGGGGCCTAATTAAGGCAGTTGTTAAACTGAATAAAAGTTATTTCCTAAATCCCTTTCTGCTTCTTATCTCCTGAGCAGTACTGGATGTAAAAGAAACTAGAAAGTTCTTCTTTCTTTTGTGTTTGTAGCCAGAGCCAAAAGAAAATTCCAGCTCCCTGACTTCTCAGTTCTGGAATAAAATACATGTTTGTTTGTTTTTTTTTCAAGTAGCACAGTGTTGGCACTTTGGGATCGATATAATTCTTCCCTGTGCAGGAAGCTTACTTAATTTCGCCCTAGCAGGTGTAGTGCAACCAAAAACACTTACCTTTTTCTAGATGAGCCTGAGAAAGGAACACCACCATTTCTAGTTTTTAAGAAATATCAGCCAAAAGTCATAGGATTATGACAAGATATGTCTCTCAAAAACCCAAACTTTGAAAAGCAAGATCAAGCCCATGCCTAATGTCACTTGTACCTCACATTCATGTCTAAGGTTATTCCACAAATGCTGCCTTTTCTCACCTGCAATCGAGAAGGCATGGTGGCTTTTTTTCCTCCTGGCTTTTTTTCCTTCTCTTAATATTTCCATGGACTATTCTCTGTGATTAACAGAAATCTTTCCTGTAGGCACTGTGTGCAGAAACTTAATGAGAGAGAAAAGTAAGCATTTATATTTTTTCTTATAAAATAACTAGAGGCCCGGTGCACAAAAATTTGTGCACTCGGGGAGGTGAGGGGGGGTCCCTCAGCCCGGCCTGTGCCCTCTCGCAGTGTGGGACCCCTGGGGAGATAACGACCTGCTGGCTTAGGCCTGCTCCCGGGTGGCAGAGGGCAGGCCCAATCCCTAGGTGCAGCCCCTGGTCGGGCTCAGAGCAGGGCCGATTGGGGAGTTGGGGCGCCGCCCCATCATGCACAGAGCAGGGAGATTTGGGTGGTTGTGATGCCACCCTCAGTCACGATCAGGGTAGGGCCGATTGGGGGGTTGCGGCACCGTCCCCTGTCACACTCAAGGCAGGGTCGATGGGGAGGTTGCGGCACCACCCCCTGTCACGCACAGAGCAGGGCCAATCAGGGGGTTGGGGCGCTGCCCCCATCACACACAGAGCAGGGCCCATCAGGGGGTTGGGGCGCTGCCCCCTGTCACACACAGAGCAGGGCCCATCAGGGGGTTGGGGCGCTGCCCCCTGTCACCCACAGAGCAGGGCCGATCAAGGGGTTGGGGCTCTGCCACTCTCACACTCAGGGCAGGGCCAATGGGGAGGTTATGGCTCTACCCCGTCACACACAGAGCAGGGCCCGTGGGGTGGTGGGTGGTTTGGGAGCTCCCCCCATCAGGCACAGAGCAGGGCTGCTCAGGGGGTTGGGGTGCCTTCCCCTGTCACTAACAGAGCAGGGTGGATATGGAGGTTGTGGCCCCGCCCCCTGTCACACACAGAGCCACAGGGCGATCAGGGGGTTTGGGCGCTGCCGCCTGTCATGCTGATCCCGGTGCTGGGAGGCATATTACCCTTTTACTATATAGGGTAGAGGCCTGGTGCATGGGTGGGGCCGGCTGGTTTGCCCTGAAGGGTGTCCTAGATCAGGGTGGGGGTCCCCACTGGGGTGCCTGGCCAGTCTGGGTGAGGGGCTGAGGGCTGTTTTCAGGCTGGGGGTGACTGAAGTTCCCAACTGCTCCTTTTTTGCTTTTTTTTTTTTTTATTCTGGGCCAGCTTTACCTTGAGGCTTGGCTCCAGCTCTTAGGCCTCCACTGCTGAAAGTAGGTTTCTGGCCTTTGCTTACAATGTTGCGAATCTGCTGGCTGAAGTCTGGCGGTATTTGTTACAATGTTTCTTAAACTGCCCGCTCAGAGGTCTGCAGCTGCAGGCGGGGAACGTTGGTTTCCTCCAACGATCCTCCTTCACTGAGGCAAGCAAGCCTCATGTTAGTTTCAAGGTGCCTGGCTGCCGGCCGCCATCTTGGCTGACAGTTAATTTGCATATCTCGCTGATTAGCCAATGAAAAGGGTAGCGGTCATACGCCAATTACCATGTTTCTCTTTAATTAGTGTAGATGGTGAGCAACTTTTTGCTTCTTTCCCTTTATTAAAAGAAACATGAAGTAAAAGTTAATTTAAAAAATTCAAAAAATATCTATCTGAAAGGAGATATTTTGTTGCACTGTTAATTAATGTAATAAAATTGGGCATGAAATTTCAAATTCCATCCTCTTGGTCTTCTCCTGAAGAACATAAATAAATAAATGAATGATTTAAGTTCTAAAATAGAGCATTTTTCTATTGAAAGCATAAATTCATAAATATTAAATCTAAAATACAAGTCACTTTTATCACTGAATTTTAAAAGTTTAGCCATAAATTCATTGTTTACAGAGTTCCCTCTACCTTCTCCAATATTTGGGCTCATTGCTTAGACATGCTTTTCTATAATCACCATTATTTATGCTTCAAACCAGGGGTCTCTAGACTAGCTGTTCTGATATAATTAGTGTTTTGTTCCAGCTGCCATTATGTGCTAAGAATATTTTTCTTTTAAAGTACAATAAATTTACTGAATATCTAGGATACTGAACTATATTGTATGTAAGGATGCACATGTTCAATATTCCTTGTGCTTAAGAACCTTATGTTTTAATACATATAGAATTGGATCTCATGTTTCTGCTTATAAGTGAAATGTGAGATGCATATATATTCTAATGATGATTCAGCTAACAAGCAGAGACTCTGTATCAGCAAGGTCTGGACTCATAGCATAGTAGGACCAGAAAATAGACCATCAAGCAATCTTGCAACAAGTAATTAGTATAGATCTTCCTAAGCAACAAGGAAACCTATGTATAATAACAAAAAGGGTTGAGCAGAGAGGTGAGGACCCGGGTAGGAACTGTATATTTCTTAGGAGGATGCCTGAAGCATTTATTTTGCTCCTCCATAAAACTTTTTCCTCTCTATTATTAATTAAAAATTATATATAGGAGAGTTTACTTTTTATTTTGTATTTCCAAAACTAAATTATAACATTCACCATGGAGTGATTCTCATCTTTCTGTCTCAGTAATTAACATCTAAGTCATCCCAATGTCCAAGGCACCATCCGGCACTCGGTATACACTTGTTGAGTGAGCACATAGCCCAGGTCACTTCTTCTCTGGACTTCAGTATCTTCATCTTTATGTTTGCTAATATGAGCTCTGGGTTACTATATGGCCCTCACATTACAAAATTTCTTCAGTGTTTCTTTTTATGGGTGCCCTCTTTTTATAAAGAGGAAATGAAATGAATTTACAAATATATAAAGTACTTTTCAGAAGGTAATTTGATAATTGATTCATTTTGAAGAGTGATAATCGGATGTATTATTTTCATACTAGGATTCAGGCTACAGCCACCATAGGAGGACACCTTGCAGTCATTCATTATCTATACATGTAGTCTAGCACATGTGCACTCTAATTAAACATTAAATAGTAACATGGATGTTAGTCACTAAAGCTAATGGACAAATTAGGTGAGATAAAAAGGTTAAGATGTAGAACTCAGAGCCACAGTTGGGTGGCTCTCCCATCTATGTTGTTTCCATTCTACCACTTCTCCATATTTTGCCACTGTTTCCTTTTTCTTTTCTGACTTCCCTTCTCTTCTGCTTACCTTTGTCTTTGTCCTTGATTATAAGTCTATGAAGAAACCTTAGGCAAACTGGATGTCTTATTAAGTTCTTAATATGAAAGGATTATTAAGCAATATGCAAAACTATAATTGATATAGAAAAAACTATGTGAATTTAATTACATTTACACTAAAATGTAATTTCAATAAAAGGCAAAAGATACTATGAATTATTTGATTGGATGATTTGAAAAAAGGGTAGAAAATTTTTCACAAGAAAATTACAAAAGACATGTATCCAGAATATATAAAGAAATCTTTAAGACCTATTAGAAAAGATGAAACATGGCAAAAAGAAATGAAGAGGAAAGATGAATGGCCGAGGAGAGATAATAGTGAAACAAATGTCTACATCACTATAGAAAGATTTATCAAACAGCTTTAAAATTTTCCAGCAGTCAAACTCTCTTTGAAAGTTTCCTGGCATTTTCTCAAAGATACATAGCTCATAGGAAATCAAAATGTCTTCTGGTAAGAGAACAATTAAGTCATCATATATTTGAAATCTAGAAAAAATAATGGAAGTTTCAAAAAGAACTACATTTTTAATTGGAAAATTTGAGTTTTCTATAATATGAATAAAGGAAATAACAATTTTAAAATTTGGAAAACACTAGCTTTTTACTTTTTACCTTTAGTTCAGTGGTTCTCAGCCTTCTGGCTCTTTAAATACAGTTCCTCATGTTGTGACCCAACCATAAAATTATTTTCATTGCTACTTCATAACTGTAATGTTGCTACTGTTATGAATAGTAATGTAAATATCTGATATGCAGGATGGTCTTAGGCGACCCCTGTGAAAGGGTTGTTCGGATGCCAAAGGGGTCGCGACCCACAGGTTGAGAACCGCTGCTTTAGTTGCAGCTCAGGTGACCTATTAAGATAACAGTCTGTGTAACCTGAAGCTATTCACTTCCATTCCATAACAATATCTGTTTCCCTCTAATGTCCCATTAGCCCATATATTTTCTAATTTGAGCAGGATGAAATTTGTTCCTCTCTGTTTGTTGTCTACTTGCCTAAGAATAACATCCTAGCTGGGAATCTTTTCTTGGAATCTAAACCTCACAACATTCTGGAAGAACCCAAACTCTCCAAGCCACTCTCCCTTAGCAGCCAACGTCTCTTCGCTATATTCACTCAACTTCTCACCTTTCCACAAACCACCAGACTCCTGGGCTCTACGTGGTACTCCTTATTCTTCTTGGAAACAAAGGTGTGCACTTTCTCCTTTGTCTGACAATCTCTTAACTTGTAAATCTCAATTTATTTGTCATCTTTCTTACTATAAACACACAGCACCTCTTATAAAATATAGTAAAATTAGTTTGTTGATAGAATAACCAAATGAAAATAAAAATATCTGAAGTGAGCATATGAAATGCTTGAAATTCTAGATTGTAAGTGCTCACTGTGACATACTTTATTTTCCTGTACATTTTATTTTTTTCAACATTTAGAACAAGTAGAAGACCAAAAGTAAAAGTTCATAGCAATATTATTGCCCAAAATAACCATTGAGAAGTTTGGGTATTTTCTTCCTTTAGAAATCCTTGAAGGATTTGTTTTATTCATAAGAAAATTGATCTTCGTGACTTCAAATGTTGTCTAATGCTGCCATTGACCAAAGTCAAGTGATAATTTGTGCAAAAAAAGAATTTTTATACATTTTATCATGACAATCCATGAAAATTAAGAAAGTTTAAGTTATCTCTTATAATGCACACCTATGTTCGATATAACCAGTACCAGTACCTACAATAATATTTTTAGGGAGTTCCATGTCTTTGAAATTGTAGATCAAAAGTGTCCTGATCACAATCTTTGATTGATGAGCACAAATTCACATACTGAGCATGACCCCCTTATTGAACTTTCAAATTAATAGGCTTCTACCTGCGTGCTTGTTTTTATTTTTTTTTATTTTTTATTTTTAATATATATTTTTATTGATTTTTTTACAGAGAGGAAGAGAGAAGAAGAGAAAGTTAGAAACATCGATGAGAGAGAAACATCGATCAACTGCCTCCTGCACACCCCCTATTGGGGATGTGCCCGCAAGCGAGGTACATGCCCTTGACCGAAATCGAACCTGGGAGGGACCCTTGAGTCCGCAAGCCGACGTTCTATCCACTGAGCGAAGCCAGTCAGGGCTGCATGCTTGTTTTTAAATGTGTTTCCCTAATCACATAATTAAAAATTAAATTAGTTGAGGAGTTAGATGAGATTCTTGGGGTTTTTACAGTGACATCTGTTGTACAAATAATTTGGCATTATTAACAGCATTTTCCAATTAAGGATGGAATTGTTTAAGGTTTGTATCCACCAGAGTTTAATTGTAAAAGGATTTGAGATGAGCATATTTTTGTCTCCTGGAGGAAATGTTTATAAAGGCAAAGGAGTGGGAATATAAGTACTCCATATCTAATAGGAAAATAAATGGAGACCACAGCATAAGTATAAAAGTAAAAGATGTCGCCATATATTTTCAAAATGTAATCTTGCTTATTAGCATGAAGACTCCCACTTGCCACACAACTGCAAACACTAAAGATTACCTGTTTAGCTGTGTATAGATACGTTTATCTGCATAGGGTGCACATGCAGAATTTGTTGTTCAGTCTGTTACTATTGTATTGTGCTGTCAGACAGATATGAAAATTCAAATCCTCAGCTGGTCACCTAAAATTTCATACACTTGGATGCTTTGTCATTAGATCACTCAATAGATTCTCTTCCCAGTACAAGTGGTTTTATATATTAAAATGACAAAAATCAATAACCTACTATTTCCCAGATTAGGTTGCAGTCTATTTAAAGACAATATAAAGTCAACAGTAGTTATTAGTGTATGTAATTGTGTAACATCCTTTAAAATATTATATTAATTCAAAATGCAAATAGAGATATGTAAGTTCCAACATTTGAAACTATTTTCATATTGATTACTCCAAGTACTTTCAGTATTTGCTAAGCTGAGATTGTAAATTCTATCTGTTTGTAAGTCATTGAAAATCACCAGTGGAAAAATCTCAAAGTCTTGTCTCTCATGTTAAATTAATTATCCAAATCTCAATGGTTGCTCAGATATCCTGACATGTTTTCCTAGTTAGTGTGTTCCCCATTCTGACAAGTTCCATCTTCTCATTCTCTGCTAAGACCAAGCTCATGGCCTTGCCTCACAATTCACTGAGAAAATGGGAGCAGACAAGAAATCCTTCTTTTATTACACTCACCCATGTACCTCATTTATAACCATGTTTTTCCTATCTTTTTTGAATCAATGGGAAAGCATATGTATCATTCGGGGTTTGATCTGAGACACAAAAGAACTATAAGCGATTTAAAAAAGTTAAAGAATTTATTACAGAGATTATGCCTATGTAATTAGTGGAGGTAGTGGAAAAAAAGAACTATGCAAAACTATTGTCTTGGGTCTGGTATCAGACTAAAGCCACCACAGGTCAGCTAGATGAACAATGGAGAAGGACACTTACATGGTCAAAAGCAAGGACAGAGAGAATACATGAGGATCACTGGCACCTATGAAAACCTCAACAAATGCCCGTACCACCTACAATCACATTGCTGTGAGAGACTTGCAGGAGACACATGCCCTTTGGAGCTAGGACATCAGAATAGCTGAAGCAAGAAATGTGGCCAAAACTATCTTAATAAAGAGTACAACCTTTCACCTAATTGCTTAGAAAAAAAAGTGTTATCCTCTATTCCTGTTTCCTCTCTAATCATAGCTAACTGCTCAAGTTCTGTTATTACTCCTCTTACAATAGATTTCGAATCTGTTTCTCCATAGCTCTACCATTAGCACCTGAATGCAAATTGTGATCATATTCTATATATACGGACATGTCTTTTTGCCTAAATTTTGAGTCATCTCACCTCAACAGTATGAACTTCACACAGAAGCCTACCCCCATCTCAAACCTATCGATGGTTTCCTATGACACTTAGAATAAAACCCGAAGTCCATTTCTGAATTCCAAATTACTGTCCCCAGTCCCTTAACCCAAGAGCCTATCTAGTCAACCCCAGTTCCTTCAACTCCCCCTCCCACTTTACTTCACATCTATCGCATCTGTCTCCTATCTGTTTATGAAATAGTAAGCACTTCATCATATTTCAGGTTTTCACCCTAACACAGGATCATTCTCTTCCTGTAGCTCTTTATATGCATGGCTCCTTATCTTCTCAAGTTCCATTTCAAATATAATCTCCTTGAAAATGAATTTTCTCATTACCATATCTGTAGTAAAGCTCCTCACACCTCCCCCCTCTATAAATACACGTACACAAACACACACAGGTTTCTGTTTTCTTGACATCTTCCTGATCATTTAAATACGAAACATGTACTTGCATAAATAAGTCTTTTAGAAAAACAGAATCTGGCACAGTATAGTTCAAAAATTCTTCGTTGAAAGGAAAAATTATTTTTGTTTCTATTCATTTTTGAGTGGAAATACTGAAAGTCATTTTAAATGTTCATTTGCAATTTATAAGGTTTTTGTATTTGGACTGTCAAATTATATGATTTATTTTTTTCTCTTGCCCTTTGTGTTATTCAAAGTGTCATATTTATTGGTGAAGGCTAACTACATATTAAAGTTATTAGGTTACCTCTCTTATGTGAGTAATATATCTTTCACTTGTGTTTTTTTTTAATTTAATCGTTTTTCCTATAGATATTTTATATCTTTGGTATGGAAACCATCTTTTGTTTTTATTTTTCTATCACAATTATGCCAATGAAATTACTTCTCACCACAATATTAAAAATGGACTATTTTTTATTTATCATAAATAAATTTTAATTTATACTTTGACATTACATTATTAAACCATCTGGGGTATAGTCTATTGTATAATATGATATGGGGCTCTTGCATTTATTTGTTTGTTTATGTTGTGGCCAATATTGTTAATAAACTTCCTTCTGTTTTACTCATCTATCTTATGCAAGGACCTAAGGTTTTAGTAAATATAACTTCACAATGAGCTCCCACATGTGAATCTTATTTTTCTAGAACTTTCCAGATTAGTGTTATATGTATTTTTCCAGATGAAATTATAATCATTGGAAATCATTTTATAAATGCATAATTACTTTCTAAGCATCATTGAATTACTGAGATACTGATTTTGTGCTTATTTTGAAGTGGATTTCAAAAAAAGTGCACTTTTGTTAACTTACTAGTACAAAGCATATGAGTTTTATTATCATCTATCTAGAAATACATAAATAAATTTCCCTATATTTTCCTTCAAGTAATACTATGGAAATAATTTAAAAGCCATTTTTATATGTCTCAAATTAGATTTACATTTTTATTTTCTAAATAAAATGCTCATCGTGAACTCAAAGCAGAATTAAATTAAATTTCAAATAAAACAGTCATTTGGTCTAATATTAATATTTTTAAATGATTGCAAAATAATGTAGGGTATATATTTTCTAGTTATAAATATCAGATTAGGTTACTTCTTAGCATTATGAAACATAAATCAAGTAACTAATTCTATATTCAATATCTGATCTTTTATTATACTAATCATTATTAGAAATTAGAAAACTGCTAGGTCTCTTCTGTATTATTTAGTACTGCATCCAGAGTGTTGATCTTGACCCACAATAAGTCTCAATTAATATCCACTGAGTGAATTCAGGCTTAGTATGAAATGTTCTGGTGCCAATCGGGGCCAGCCAGCCAACCGCCGGTGGCGCCTCCTCCTGGCCAGCCAACCTCCTGCAGTCCCTCCCCCCTGCCAACGAACCTCTTGTAGCCAGTCGGGGGATGGGCGGGCAGGGGGCTGTGGGAGGTTGGCCGCCAGCCCCAATCAGGATTGGGCGAGATGGCTGGCCCAAATAGCCCCGATCGTCAGTCAGGCCAAGAAACCCAACCTGTTCACAAATTCATGCACTGGTCCTCTAGATTTTTAATATTCTCATAAAACAATCTGGAGATATTAAAACACACTCATAGGTAATTCATGTTTACTTAAAATGTTATATTTTTCTATGCAAATATAAAACACTCAGGGATTTGAAATATCTCTAAAATATAGTCTTAAATAAAAATTGGTGGGGGAAAAGAGAAAGCAGCATTGCTTAGTCACTAATATTTTGCATTTTGAAAGAAACTGCATACAAATCAATTCATTGAACGTTTTTAATATTTTGACTTATCAAAGCTGATCTTACAACATTTGCAGGTCATAAAACTATGCAGAAATAGATTTTTTGAAATGTCCTAGGAGGGAATATATGCAAGCTTCCAATCAGTGGGTTAATTCGATAATTATCCCGGAGACTGTTCAGGTGTATGGTTGGAGAGCCTTTATCCAAAATAGTCCAATTCTGCTTCTAAGATCCTCTCTTTCTCCTAAAGATACAATTAATGTTGTGGAAGACATCAATATTCAATGACCAACATTTTTCCCCAATAATTTATCAACCATTTATCTAGATATTTGGTTTAATTGACCACTATGATACTTGCACTAACCAGATAAAATAATAGCCTGTGTTAAATTAGCCCTTGAAATGATCAAATGAAACAAAGATCAATAAATAAGGACTTTTGAGAGCCACTTTGTCTCGTCTTTTCTTCTCCGTAACATAATAAGCCATTATAATTCAATTTCCCTTAATTATCCTTGACCTCGTTTTCTCTTTAACTTAATCAATACTTAGCTGAATCATCTATGTGACCCCAAATTTATCTTTTGGATCAGCTCACCAATACAAAATTTAACAAAGGTCAAATTGTACAAATATGTTATTTATTTATTTTATTTTATTTAGAGTTATTGTTTTATTTTAATCCCAAACTTTTTTTTAGGTTGTAAACATTTGTGAGTTCATTGGTGACTGGGAAAGTGGGTTTTTTTTTTCTAAATCTATCTAGATGAAAATAGTATGTATGAAGCTCATAAAAAAGTAATCCCTGCCCCAGCTTGAACTTGGGCTTCCTTCATTTCATGATTTCAAATGGCTTAGCATTCCCATTGTTTTGTTTTTTTTTCTCCCCTAAGCCAGCTAATCAAATCTAGTTTTCCTGGACCCTCAAATCCCCTAGGTGGTGTTTATCATACTTCATTCTCACTTATTGCTTTTTCTCTTTTAAAATGTTGGTTCTCACCTGGCTGGTGTGGCCCAGTGGTTGAGTATCAACCCATGAATGAGGTGGTCACGGTTCCATTCCCAGCCATAGCGCATGCCCAGGTTGCAGGCTCAATCCCCAGTAGGTAGTATGCAGGAGGCAGCAACCAATGATTCTATCTCATCACTGATGCTTCTTTCTCCCCTTTTCCCTTCCTCTCTCTGAAATGAATAAAAACCTTAGAAAATAATAAAACAGTGTTTTTGTTATTTCTTTCTTTTTAGTGCCACTTAAACGTGTTTATCATTTTTCTCCTCTACAGAAAAACCTCAACCTGATACCAAATCCAAGTTTGGCTGCCTGTCTTTTCGAAAGCCAATACTCAAGAGACAGGTGCTGGTGTAAGGAAAGAAAAAGAAAAAATTAAGAGCCACCAGCCTGAGAAGATGGGGGACTCTTGTCCCTCAAATATCTCAGTGTGAGCAGAGGTTTTTATAAGGAGGGAGTGGAAAAACAGAACAAAGAGATCAAGAGGAGGAGTTTGAACATTTCTCTATGGGCAGACCAACGGTCTTTTCTGATTAAAACTTTGAAACTGGTCAAGCGATGGTCTGATGTGCGTCATCCGGGTTTTATGGCTAGAGGTCAGCACATCTGGAGCAGGAATGCCTGAAGGTCCGAGTCTGTATCTTTTAAAGTTAGTTCGTAGGATTGTTATACAGAATGATGTTTATCAACAAATTACATATTAGGGTCAGCAATTACAGAAACAGTGTCAAAAGAATGGTGAGGTGGGTTACAAATAGGTAGCATTACCCTAGACAGTTTGGCTCAGTGGGTAGAGCATTGGCCTATGGACTGAAGGGTCCAGGGTTGGATTCCGGTCGGTCCCCAGTAGGGAGTGTGCAGGAGGCAGCCAATCAATGATTCTCACCATTGATGTTTCTATCTCTCCTTCTCCCTTCCTCTCTGAAATCAATATTTAAAAAAGATAAAGAAAATGTTCTCTCAGACTCTGTTCCTTTCTGCCTAGTGAGAACAGCTGTGACTCTTCTACAAGATGCTCAGGATTCTTGGGATGTGAGCTGGCATAGAATACTCAAAAAACTATGGGATTTTGAACCAGAAAACCCAAGTTTCAAGGTCCTGTTTTGTTATGCAAATTCAAACTTGTTGTTTTTTTTTAAATGACTTTTTAAATTTATTGGGGTGACATTGATTAATAAAATTATATATGTTTCAATTGAACATTTCCATGATTTGTGATCTGTATATTGCATTGTGTGCCCACCAATCAAAGTCAAATTATCTTCCATCACCATATATTTGGCCCCTTTCACCTTCTACTAACCCCTCTTTTCTCTGGTAAGCACTATACTGTTGTCTGTGTCTATGAGTTTCACTTTTATATCACACATGTGAGTGAAGTCATATGGTTCTTCAGCTTTTTCTGAATAACTTATTTTGCTTAGCATGATACCCTCAAGGTCCATCC
This sequence comes from Myotis daubentonii, assembly GCF_963259705.1. Taxonomy (NCBI): domain Eukaryota; kingdom Metazoa; phylum Chordata; class Mammalia; order Chiroptera; family Vespertilionidae; genus Myotis; species Myotis daubentonii. The sequence goes on along the minus strand of NC_081851.1, from coordinate 27,634,105 downwards.
ATATTGTCACAAATGGCAGTATTTTATCTTTTCTTATGGCTGACTAGTACTCCATTGCATATATGCATGACATCTTCTTTACCTGATCATCTACCTAAGGACAAGAAAGCCAAGAATACTAATGGAGAAAGGAGAATCATTTTAATAAATTGTGCTGGGAAAACTGGAATTTACATGCGAAAAATAAAACTGGATCCCTATCTTACATCACTCATACATCAACTCAAAATGAATTAAAGATGTAAGTGTACAACCTGAAACCTCCTTGACATTGGTCTTAGCAACACATTTTTGGATTTGACACCAAAAGCACAAGAAACAAATGCAAAATAAACCAGTAGAACTAAGAAACTTCTGCAAAGCAACTGAATGGAAAGGCAATGTACAGAATAGGAGCAAATGTTTGTAAATCATATATCTGATAAGAGGTTAATATCCAAACTAAAGAAACTCAACTCAATATTAAAAAGTTCAATTAAACCATAGACAAAACACCTGGATAGTAGTTTTTCCAAAAATATATATGCAAATGGATAATAGATATGTACAAATGTGCTCTTTATCAGTAATCATCAAGGAATGGAAATTGAAACCACAATGAGAGATTATTTCACATCTGTTAGAATAGCTATTATCAAAAAGAAAATAGAACACAAATATTAGCAAGAGTGTGGAGAAAAGGGAATCCTTGGAAAATCTGATGAAATTTAAATTGTTATAGCCACTGTGGAAAGAAGGTCCCTGAAAAAAATAAAATTAGAACTACCATATGATCCAGAAATCCCACTTCTAGAAGGATATTTCTCCAGAGGAAATGAAATCACCATCTGGAAGAGTTATCTGAGTCTTCTTGTTCATTACTTCTATTTACAATAACCAACACATGGAAACAACACAAATATCTGTCCATGGATGAGTGAATAAAGAAATGTGGTACAGCCCTAGCTAGTTGCTCAGTGATTAGAGCACTGGCCTACAGACTGAAAGGTCCAGTGTTCGCTTCCTGGGCAAGGGCACTACCTTGGTTGCAGGCTCCATCGCCTGCACTGGTCAGGCATGTGTCTCTCTCACATCAATGTTTCTCTATCTCTCTGTCTCTTCCACTCTCTCTTAAAATCAATGGAAAAAATATTCTCAGGTGAGGATTAACAACAACAAAAGAGTGGTACATAATTTAAAATAGAATATTATTTAGCCATAAAAAAGAAGAAAATACTGTCATTTACAAAAATATAGATGAACCAGGAGGGCATTATGCCAAGTGAAGCTGAGAGAAAAAGATAAATATTACATGTAGAATTTAAAAAAAATTATCTCATAGAGAGTAGAATAGACATTGCCATGAATAAAGGGGGCAGGAGGATTTGGAAAATGGATGAAGGTAATTAAAAGGCACAACTGCAGCCCTAACGGATTTGGCTCTGTGGATAGAGCTTCGGCAGCCTGCGGACTGAAGGGTCCCAGGTTCGGTTCTGGTCAAGGGCATGTATCTTGGTTGCGGGCACATCCCCAGTAGGGGGCGTGCAGGAGGCGGCTGATCAATGTTTCTCTCTCATTGATATTTCTAACTCTCTATCTCTCTCCCTTCCTCTCTGTAAAAAAAAAAATAAAAAAATAAAAAAATAAATCAATAAAATATATATATTTTTTAAAAAGGCACAACTGCTAGTTATAAGACGAAAAAGTTCTGGGCATCTTAGCCACAGCATTGTGACTACAGTTAACAATGCCATGCTGTGTACTTGAGAGCTGCTGAAAGAGGTGATATTAAAAGTTCTTCCCCCCTCCTAAGGTATGTTAACTATGTGATATGATGGTTATATGAACTAACCCTAATGTGGTAATAATTTCACAGTATATACATATTTCAAATCTTCACATTGTTGTATGCACAATGTTGTATGCCAATTATATCTCAATAAAGCTGGGGGGGAATACAAATTCCTGATCTACAAAATCTATTAACACAATAAAATTATTGCTCTAAAGCACTGTGTTTTGGGTATGGTTATGCAGCAATTGTAATTAGAACACCTTAATACGATGCAGAATTTCCTGTAGGATAGTAGGCAACCTTTATCCTCTATCATAATACCTTTTCGTAAAAGTCAGGAAGGAGTCACACAAGTCCTGCCTTCTTTATTCCTTTTCCATTAGTTCTTTGGAGGAGTATTTTGAGAAGTAAATTTTGGGGATTTGAATCTGCAGACACATAACCTATAAAACACCAAACGCCATTTTCCTGTAAACAGTTAAGAAGGAAGAAGCCTATAATCAAAGCCTAAGGCAACTCATTTACCTTGGAATCAGAAGTTCCCATCTGCTTTTCTTTGCATTTTTAAAATCTTTGCACCGCAGTCCTTTGGCCATGTGTCAAGCAGCATTATATGCCACACACATTTTAAGCAGATATTAATAAAACATTCCATGTGCTCACCCTCTACCTTAATCACTGCTGCTGCTCTCGTTTTCTGTAACCAAAATGCTGAATTGATGGCATTTGTAAACCCAAGGTCAAGTTTGGAGTTTTTCCTTGGTATGAAAATATCTAAGGCATTTCTTGGTTAGATAAGGGTTTCTGTGAGGTTTAAATGGTGATACTCTTCACTGGTAGATTCTTTACATCATCCCATAAACAAATACCATCTTTGATCCGTTCTTTGTTTTAACACACACAGAAACTGTGCTGATCATATTGGTTTTGAATAGGATATCTACTTGGGACTGGAGAGATAAGAATTCTACTTGTGGCTTTGTTACAATGTGACTTTGGAAAAAAACAACAACATGTTTGTTTTGGCCTTAGAGTCTTTTTTTCTTTCTCTTTTATACTAATTGAGAGTTTGGTTTAGATCAGTGGCTGACAAAACAGGTCAGCAGTAGAAATCCATATATATACTAGAGGCCCGTTGCACAAAGAGATGTCAATAAGACGTAATGCAATATGTAGTTTTATCTACAAGCCCAACATGAGTTCCAAAATGTCTCATAAATAAATTAATTCATTACTTCAAAAAAATGCCCTTTGTGGATCCTTCCAAAGGATACCATGTTGTTTCCTGTATTTAATAGCAAGGCAGGAATCTATATAATAGTAACTTTCGTTCAAAGCATACAGAGTTTTACAGGAGTTTCTGGGCATTAACCACATATAGTCACAAGAATGATTGAAGGAATTAAGTTTTCCTTTATTTACATATAAATAAGAATATCATAGCCTACAAGTTTAAGAATTTGTGGCACACTCCAACCTTTTGCTTCTTCAATTGTCAAAGCACCCAAATAAGAAGTTGTATGTTATGAAGTTGCATATCTATGTTGACCCTCCGATTTCAATGTTCCACGCGGCTGCACAGAGAAAATCGTGAATTAGAAAAAGGTTCTCCTAGTACAGTAGCCTAGCTTGCTTCTCCATGGTTTCATTTTCTACAGTAAACCAAAGCCAAAAATATTAAATAGAAATGTACCAAAATAAGCAATTCATAAGTTTTAAATTGTGCATAGCCTGCCTTAGCTGGTTTGGCTCAGTGGATAGAGCGTCGACCTGAGGACTGAAAGGTCCCAGGTTTGATTCCAGTCAAGGGCACATACCTGGTTGCAGGCTTGATCCTCAGTGGGCAGTGTGCAGAAGGCAGCCAATCAATGATTTTCTATCATCATTGATGTTTTTATCTCTCCCCCCTTTCTTATCTCTGAAATCAATAAAAGTATATTTTTAAAAAATAAAATAAATTGCAATGGCCTGAGTACCATGATAAAATTTTGTATAGTCCTGCTCCCTCCCTCCTGCAAAATGGTGACTCCTGCCTTTGTCTGGGGTCTCCACTCTGTGTACAGTTCCTGCCTGTGAGTCACTTGATAGCCCTCATAGTTATTGAATTGAATACCACAGTATCACAGTGCTGTGCCCAGTAACACTTATTTTACTGAATAATGGCCCCAAAGTGCAAGAATAGTGATGCTGACCATTAGGATATGTCAAAAGAGAAGATGCACTTTCCTCAAATGAAAAGGTGAAGTTCTCAACTTACTAAAAAATAAATAAAATAAAATAAAATATGTGCTGAAGTTGCTAAGATCTATGGTAAGAACACATCTACCCATAAGATTGCCTAACTTATAAATCAAATTTATCATAGATATGTATGTATAGGAAAAAATCGTATGTAGAGGGTTTGGTACTATCTGATGTTTTAGGCCTCCACTGGGGATTTGAATCATATTTTCCGTGGATATGAGGGGAACTACCACAGTGTTTCTGGGTGAGGGAACAATTGGCGAATCTGCAGCCAATGTATTTCTCGCACTGCGCACACCTAATAGACATTCCTCCCCCAAAAAGGGCATTCCAGGACTGTGCCTCAATACTGTTGTGGACCATAATTTTCCCTACCTATTAACATTCTGTGAATATTTTCTATGACAGCAAGCATTCTACTATAACATTTTAATGACTAAATCCTTTTCTATCATATTGTTAGTGATTCTGAAGACATTGAATTGGCATTTTATGAAAAACAAACAACCACCTTCATAGGATGGAATGACAGGAAAAACCACTTTGAATTAGCAGAAATTTAGAACTTTGTATATTTGCTTGGCTTTCCTGTAAAGTATCGAGGGTTTTTTTTAGCATCATGCTCCTCATCCACAGCTCTGTGGGGATGTCTGTAGCCCATCTTAGTCCTCACGAGTCAGGGAGGGAAAAGAGTGCTGCTGACATTCAGTGGCTCAAGACCAGGATGTTCCTAAACATCTGCAGTCTCCAGGATAGCATCCCACCATCAACGACAACCATGGAATTATCTGGCCCACAATGTCAATGGTGCTGAAATGGAGAAACTGCTCAACATGGGGCACAAGCAAAAGGAAGGTGACCCTGTCACGCAGCTCACTCCCCAGGCTGTCTCCCTCACGGACACATTTTTGACTTGTGTTAAAGCTGAAAATACTAAAGACAATTGGCATGTGCGTTGCATGGAGACAGTTTTGACTGTTTTATACAGGAGTGTGTACGCCTTGCTCCTGTTTTCCTGATAGGCTTCCTGGTGTGTGGAGCTACACCCTCTCTCTATTTAAACCAGAAACCCAGCTCTCCTTACTGTCCCTCAGTCATTCCAAGTGCTGAGAATGGCTTCTCTATACATAAGGAAAGAAATTTTAGACTCTTTAATTGTTCTGTTAGCTAATTGGCTTCTACTGAATACTACTGGGCCTGTTCTGCTTATGTTTCATTATGTTTATTTAGATTTTTTTTTTTTTGTTCCCACTGCTACATCGTCTCTGCCTTAAAGATTTTACATCGATGATTTCCAGTTGCTCCATTTCATTTATAAATCTGGATCTGATCCTTTCTTTTCCTTCCTCAGTTGGAGCCTTTGGAATGTTTTCACTTATGTTCACACTGCACTTCTGGGCCTACGACTGAACTCAAATCCCCAATATACCAAAGCTACTTGTATAATCTGAGTGGTTTCATGAACAATGTCTTCCCTCTCCTTGCCTGCACTTGCTCTGGCATGCTTAATTGTTATGGACATGTACCTGACACAAAAATTGAGAGTCACCATGCCATACCTTGTCGCAGCCCCATCATAGGATATTTTCATAAGTGGTTCAATGTAGAGAAAAGTTTTTCCACACTACACGCCTCAGATAGACTCTATAAGCATGGCTAAGTCATTTGCTCCCAGGGCCTTAGACATAAAACATTAGGATAGCGGTTAATAATTGGCCTACAAGGGTCAATTAGAATTTCTTTTTTAGTGCATTTCAAATTGAAGTTAAGAGACTCTGGTCCACCCCAGACAGATAATATACTTTAGTGGAAAAGCAAGAGGTCACAGTGGGAATCGTGGCAAATTAAAGAGTATACATCTAGCGGGAGCTGATATTCAGCTTCTATGGATGGTTGCTCTCTGAAAACCATGCCATGTCCTTCTACATCTTCTAATTGTTAAAATAAGCTAAATGTCATATTTTCTTAGGAATTCTTTTAACCGTGAATTTTATACTTAAATATTTTTAAAATATTCTAGATGACCAAGAAAAAAAATTAGAACTTGTTTCCCTGGACACTAGTTTTCAACCTCATTTCTACCTGGTTTTTGCTGCCTTTCCACGCATGGTCATTTTATAGTCTATATTTATAAATTATGTGTCAAAATAGCCACACCCGATAAACATTATTAGGTTAAAAGTCCCATTTTTTATGGACCATAATAACTATTGAATTAGTGCTTCCAAACTGTAGAATTACATTTTAAAATAAAACTTTTGATTTTTTAGCCCACTGGAGAAAAAGATGGAGGAGTATCAACACTAATAAAAGAGAAAAATGGTAATTGGCATACGAGCTACCCTTTTCATTGGCTAATCAGGGCTATATGCAAATTAACTGCCAACTAAGATTGGCAGTTAACTGCCAACAAGATGGCGGTTAATTTGCATACGTAGGCACAATGCAGGGAGGCGAAAGGGAAAGCAGGAAGAAGCCCCCTGCCACTGACAGTGATTGGAAACCCAGGGGGGAGCTAAGAGCTGGGGGGCAGGGCAAAGGCGGCCCTGGGGCCGCCTTTGCCCTGCCCCCCAGCCATGATCGGAGAATCAGGTGCCTTTTCCGCCCTGGCCAGTGATAGCAGGAAGTAGGGGTGGAGCCAGCGATGGGAGCTGGGCACGGTCGAAGCTGGCAGTCCCAGGAGCTAGGGGTCCCTTGCCTGGGCCTAAAGCGAAGCCCACGATCATGGGGCCGCTGCAGCTGCGGGTCCCCGCTGCCTGGGCCGGACGCCTCAGCCAGAGGCATCAGGCCTGGGCAATGGCCAATTCTGCGATTGGAGGGTGATGGGGGTCAATGCCTGAGGGCTCCCAGTATGTGAGAGGGGGCAGGCTGGGCTGAGGGACACTCTCCCCCACACACACCCAGTGCACGAATTTCGTGCACCGGGCCCCTAGTAGGTGCTATAAGAGGACAGTAAGCCTTTGCTGTGTGAGAGGTGATTTCAGCTGCTCTAAATAATAATTAGCACTGCATAGTGATTTAAGTTAATATTCCATGCCACATCAATGAATTCGACACACAAAATAATCCATCTCCAGTTATGCTCATTTAACAAATTCTAAAAATGCAGTCAAACTTGTTAAATACAGATTTTGTTTGTTTAAATTTTTTTTTCAATTACATTTTACATTTGATATTATTTTGAATTAGTTTCAGGTATACACAAGCTGTGGTACATATATACAATGCAATCGGCCATAAAAAAGAATGAAATCTTACCATTTGCAACAGCATGGATGGGCCGAGGGTATTATGCTCAGTGAAATAGAGATTTTTAAGTAAAACAGTAAACCCAAATATAGATCTGATTGTAATTTTCAGGTTTCACCCATTACTTAAGGCCAGTTATATTTGAAAAACATAGAGTCTGCATATCTATCTGCATAAGTCTGTCCAAGGGGAGAAGTTAAAAATGTACTGAGGCAGTGACTTCAACACATAGAATTTTACTACACCTCATTTTAGTGCTGCCGATACCAACTACAGATGGAGGTATCCTGGGTATTATCATCCCCTAGCACTTCAGTATTCAGGGAAATGCTAAGAAAGGGAACTGGAGTGGCTTGACAATTGCCCCTAGCTTTTCAGTTAAAACAATATTAAATTTTTTAAAAAATGCTGTGCTTACAGCTGTGCTATCATGACATCTAAAACAATGATGATGACTTGTGACTTTACAATGGAGCACAAGTTGTTATATTCCCATAGTATGTTGACATTAGATTTTTCCAATGATGAGGACTAATTTTTCTCCATGAATGTTGTTTAAAGATCTGCCCGGGGCCTCTCTCTATTTGGGGTGGGCCTGAAGCCAAGAGACTCAAGCAGAAATTTAGGTGAGCCCCAGAGAAAAGTGTGCATGAAACAAATGGCTTAGCTCTTTATATGACAAAGAGATGTTATGAAATTTTTTTTAAGTTAGCATTTATTAAGTGTAACACAAGGTGCTGGAGGGTGAGCCATGGATCAACAGAAGACTACATGAGTAACTGAAATAAAGACGCTCATTCCTCAGGGTTGGGGAAGAAGTACACTGCATGCTTGGAGGGGCTGCACTGGGAGGTAGAGGCAGGTGCAGGCAGAGAGAGAGGCAGGACCATGAGGCACGTGGCTGGAATGCTTTCTGGTTTTCAAGCTAATGCCAAATTGGTAAATTCAAATCGAAACAAACAAAAAAAAAGTGGGGTTTTGATAAACTCTACAGGGGTCTTATCTAAGAAGTGCATGAGGGGAAGGCCCTGGGAGGTGAGGGAGATTTCTGATCACAAGGGCTGTTGGGGATGTCATGCCAGGAACTTAGGTTTACTTGTAAGCCTGCAGGCTGTTATCTAGGGCATGCACTTGCATGAGGGGGCTAGTGTCAGTTCAAGGCCCCCTAAGAACTCTTGTTCAAATAAAATGGATGTTGAGGAAGGAATACCATGAATCAACTTAGCTAAACTCTTGAAAAGAGAAAATATCGTTTTTTCTCTTCTTAAGCCTCATCTTTGACCCTTTTCAGTATGATAATAGCAAGTTCTTAAAGGCCATGTAAATAGAGCATGGGCCTAGGAGAGAATCAACAAGAGCAGAAGATTGATGTTTAGTGAGGAGGGGTCAACATGTATTTTGACATCAATCAGGGGTCCCGATATGCAGATAGGGTTTTGGAATAAAAAATATAAAGTAATGCAAGAGTAACTTCACCTGGACTCTTTCTCTATATACCTCCTTATTTGTACTACTTTAGAGTTTATATATGTAATATTTTTCTATATTAACCACAAAATGTATGTATGAACCTACAAGAAAGGCATGAATTATCAAACTAGGATCAGACATGAACAAAAGCCTTTGATTTGTAAAGTAATTGTATTTCCCCAAAGGTTATTAACTGTTGAATTTAATAACCTTTTGCATGGGCAACATCTCATGCAAAGTTCTAATTTAATATGATGGTTTGAAAAACATCTCAGTTTTAAAAGGATAGATGTACAGTTTCAGAGTGAAATTGGGCTTTGTATGAAGCAGGCACACTTCTCATGAGCAAGTTGATGCATTCAAAATGATATTTAATTTTAAATCTAAGTTAATTAGTTTTTACAGGGAATGGGATCCTTTTCTGGAGAAGTGTTTGCTGTGCTGATAGGTAGAATTTATATGAAGCATTGTGCTACATATTTAAATTTTGTTTTCTAAAATATAAGTGTTTGAGACTATTATATTTTACAAATATTATTGACTCTAGAAATTAGAAATAGAAGTCTTTCTAGTTTTAAATCATTTATCTAGCTAGAACTATTACAAGGATTCTGAAAATGTATCTGTTGTTAAAAATCCTCCAATAACTGAAGTAATAATTCTATTAGTTGTTTTTTTTTTTATATTAGAACAATAGAGAATGATTTTTTTCCTAGAATGCCCTTTCTTGGCTTCTGTCTTGAGAATCAGCTTAAATACAGATCAGATCAAGAATCCAGAGGTTCAAGATCTGATCATCTTTTTTAGTTTTGATTGTATGTCTCAAACATATATATAAACATACCCTTGACAATACGTAGCTACTGCGCATTCTAATCATCAGATATTCTTAAGCACCCATTTTGAGGTCTCCTGAATTCTACCTCATATCTACATTCTGCACAGAGATATTAGCATAAATCAGAAAGGCTCTCTGTTCCCCAGGGATCCAAGATTCCTGAAATACATTAATCAGTGACAGAGATGACATTTAAGGATAAGCATATTGCCCAGCCTGGATTTCCATTGTTTAATACAAAATCAAAGCAAAAAATCTAAGAGGTGTCAATGAGGTTTTAAACAAGTGTGTTTAATAATTTTTCTCCAAATAATAATAATTATTATTTTTCATGTGTATGATATTGATTATGGATATTATTACATACATTTTTTTTCTCAGAAAAATGTTGCCATAAAGAAAACAGACATGAGTGAGTCTGTGGGTAGGACTGAAGATGGAATTTCCTAATCTAGACCAGTGAGTGCTTTTCCACTACCCACTGGTGACTCCTCTTCTTATTGTGCTTTGTCATTTTTTAACATTTTTATTGATTGATTGATTGAGTTTAGAGTGAGAAAGGGATAGAAAGGGAGAGAGAATCATTGATTTGTTGTTCTACTTATGTATGTATTCATTGGTTGATTGTGGTATGTGCTCTGATCAGGGATCGAACCCACAACTTTGGATTATTGGAACAATACTCAAACTAACTGAACTACTGGGACAGGGCATTTCTATTATAATACATATTTTTAAGAATAAAATCCATGGGACCAATTAAATAGCGCATACGGTTGATATTTATACCTCTTTTGAGCCAAAATACAGCTAAATTACTGACTACTATTTTGGAAACAATTGAAATCTCAAGGAAATAAACTCTATCAAATATCTTTTGTGTTTCACATAAGAAGGTAATATTGGATTTCAAATAGTAATATACAGAGATGTTAAAATATATTTGATTTCATAAGATTTTATATTGAAAATTCTGCTCTTTATAAAACATATATATATATACATATGTGTGGAATTGGCAATGTGACTAGTCCCTCAGCCATCATTATAAAGAGCTTCAACATTTTCTTTAGAAATGCCATGGTTATCACAGTCACTCAGGGGTGACTCCACACGTCTGATTGTTCAGAATTGCAACAAAGGCAACTCTAAGTGCAATAGGATTTTATCATGCTGAGGCATCTCAAGGCATTTTGAAACCACATTAAAAATAAAATGTGAGTCAAACTTGAAATTTTTGTAATTCATGAAAGGTTGATGAGCAGGTCTCAGCACCAGCATCATGATCAATGATAAGTGCTTGCCTGTGGGGATTGTGCCATTATCGCTAGGTAGCGGGCACAGCCATGTCATACAAAGCAGACAGCGTGTGTTCCCGCCTGACAGATGCTGATAAAACGGTGACAAGAATAACAAGTGACTAAAGAGGTTGTTATGCCAAAATCCTCTGTGGGGGATGACACACACACAGTGGTATAAACACCAGCTGTAGTGGCTTATGATGCCCTGCCCCACCCCCCAAACCGAAGGACCCTGTCAGGCCCTGCAGACACAGACTAGCAGTGTTGAAAGGCAGGAATTCCAGACCCTACCAAAAGAGAAGATGCGGGAAGGGGAGGAAGTGTAAATGGAATCAGGGACAATATATAGGAACAGCATCAAAAAGGCTGAGTGTTTGAGCCAGAGAAGCTGATTAGAATTAGGAATAAGGATCCTGGCACTTGTTAGCTAAGAGCTGACAATAAATGAGATGCAAGGAAAGAAATTCAGTGTATGCCATAAATCCTGCAACCTACTTAAAATGTGTCTTCCAGTATGTTCCTAAGTTCTTAATAACTGCCTTACTCATAGTAAATCCAAAATCATCATGTGTTGAATGAATGAAAAACTAGTGTAAACAAATTATGTTAACTTACATAGCAATGAGTTTGTGATATTTTTCTTGCTTTTCTTTTCCTGTATTACTGTTTCTTGTTTGTTTGTTTTTTCATGGTCCTTCCTATTCACTGGATTATGAAGAAATGAAGGCAAAAAGAGGCCATGTGTTCTCATTACAAAGACCAGTGACTTTTACGTAGAGCAAAACCAGAGGGCATACATAGACATTTTTGTTCATCAATAAGCCATATATATATATATGTAATATATATACATTAATAAAAGAGAAACATGCAAATTGCTGTCACTTTGCTATGCCCACCAGCCAATCAGATGAGTATGCAAATTAACCCAACAAAGATGGTGGTTAATTTGCATACTCAGGCACAGAGCGAAGACTAAAGACAATGTAGAAGGAAGCCAAGTGCTGCAGAAGGGAGTGAAGCTGTGGAGAAGCAAGTGGGGTGGTGGAGGTGGAAGGAAAGCAAGCGGGACAGCGGAGGTGGGAGCGAAGCTTGCCTTGGCAGGTTTCACTCCCTTCTCTGCTTCGCTCCGGCCACAGGAAGCCCTATTCTTGCAGGAATCTTCCTGCAAGGGGCCTCTAGTGTATATATATATATATATATATATATATATATATATATATATATATTATGCAAATTATGCTGAGACACCATAATGGGTCATGACCAGACAGGAGGAGGTTGTGTGCGCAGGTGAGGTCTGGAGTGGAGACGAAGACAGAGACAGGGGGCCAGTGAGCCACCCAGAGCCAGAGAAGACACAGACAGGGACAGGAGGGCCAGCCGCAGCCTCCATGGCCAAGCGCAGGCACGGAGAGGAGTTGACGGGCCCACCTCCTGCGGAAGAAGCACGGCTCCCTTCCTCCTCCCACGAAATCAGCATGGGTCCCTTCTGGCTCCCAGGGAAGTGGCGTGGCCCCCTCCCGGCTCCCATGGGCACCAGCAGCTTGCTTCCGCCTCCCATGGATGCTACATGGCTCCCGTGGAAGCAGCGCAGCTCCTGTGGGTGCACTGTGGTGTTGGGGTCCAACCCCAGCAGGTCCAGGGGTCCCCAAAGGTGTGGACAGAGTTGGCGAAGAAGGAATGACACGGAGATAGCGTTCAGTTGATCAGCAGCCTAGCCAGGATCTCTAGCCAGGATCTCCAGCCAAGTTCTGGTCTGGATCTCCAGCGAAGTTCTGGTTAGGATCTCCAGCCAGGTTCTGTCCAGATTCTGCAGCCAGGTTCAGTCACCAGGTTCTAGTCAGGTTCTCTTGCCATGTTCTATAGTCAGGTTCAGTCCAGGATCTTTTGCCATGTTCTCTCACTAGGTTCTGTCTCTAGGTTCTGTTGCCAGTTTCTGTCCAGGATCTTTTGCCATGTTCTCTCCAGCGAAGTTCTTCTGTCTCTAGGTTCTGTGTAGGTTCTGTCTTCCAAGTTCTGTCTTGTTATATCTGTATTTATACCAGTTGATTCAATCCTATCAATCTCTATTCCAAAGGTTAGGGCGTTTCTTATCTCCATTCCAGGGAGTAAAGATTATGTAGCTTAAGCATGATTGTTCATAGTTAAAGTGATTAATTACCCACCTGCCACTTAGTTAAGAGGTTTTATTCCCTCCCTAACTTCAGGGGAAATCTCTACCTGGGGAAACCACCTTTCTCAGAGACCTTGGTTAAAACACATAGTGCCAAGAAGGTGAGCAAACATATTAAGAACAGTATGCCATATATGCCAGGTCCCTTGAAACATCAAGGATGGACGGGCTCCCAGCACTGTGGTTCCCGCAAGCCCCCGCGGAGGCGGCAGGCGGCCTACTGCACGTGATATCGCTCGATAGACTACTAGTATTTACTAAAGGGAAAGTAAGAGCCCTGATGAATGACAAGGAAAGATGGTGACATTGAATCCTGCCAGCTGCACCCTCAGATGGAGTCTGGAGGAATAAAGGGTTTACATCTTCTGTATCACGGGGGTGTGGCCTTGTTCACCCCATAGCCACCCACTGGGGCCATTCCACTTCTTCCAGCTGCTAATACTAGATGTTTCTCCCCATGAGATCTCTGCAGGGTTGGCCTTGAAACCTGAGCCCCACTGATTTTTCTCCCTCATTATTTTGTTTTTTGTTTTGTTTTGTTTTGTTTTTTGTTTTTACCCCCATTCCTAGGGAAATTTTCTACTGTCTAGACCAGTGATGGTGAACGTTTTGAGGTCAGCATGTCAGCATTTTGAAAAACCCTAACTTAACTCTGGTGCCGTGTCACATATAGAAATATTTTGATATTTGCAACCATAGTAACACAAAGGCTTATATTTTTGATATTTATTTTATATATTTAAATGCCATTTAACAAAGAAAAATCAACCAAAAAAATGAGTGTCATAGGTTCGCCATCACTGGTCTAGACTAAGGCGATTATTCTTATCTATCAATATTTCATCACCTTGTAGCTTGGCTTTTGAAACTAAACCTTATATTTTGTGTTCTGTTTTATCATTATTTTCTCTATAGATCAGATATCTCAGAATCTACCTATTTTAAGAAGGGAGGGGCAATTGGGGTATAAAAAAATTCAAATATCTTCCTTCTCTCACATCTCATCTCACACTTATCATATTCCAAAACATTAGCTTGTTCTCATTTTCTTCAATATTTCAATCCCTTAGAATTGCAATACCTTTGTATATTCTGTTCTTACTTCCTTGACCTATTTTCCCTGATACTTCACTTTTAAATCTCAACTTTAATGTCATCCCTTAAAAATAGCATTTCCAGACCACACATCTTAAAGTGGATGATGTCTCCCCTAAAACTCAAATACTCTTTTCCATAGAATATTTTTCTTCTTTTATAACATTTATTACAAGATACTGTATGGTTTTTCCCATTACCATTAGTCCAATGAAGTTAGGGACCAGGGGCTATGATGGTTTAGTTCAACACTTCATAATCTGAGCTTAGACTGAATGGGTGCCTAATATTTATTAAAGAAACATGCAGCCAATACAGATATATCCAAGATCCAACTTCCCCACTTCAATTATTGACAGAATGTGCTTGTTTGTTTGTTTGTTTGCTATTTACTGTGTGTTTAATTATTTCTCAAAACTCCCTTGTAGGAGGGTCATAGTGCACAGTTTTGTCTCATTTAATGTAAGTGAAATTACATTGGAAAAGAAACTCGGTTTTTTTATTTCTCTTTCCCCACTCTATATTACCTGGCAAACAGAGACAGTGTGCTAAAGCGGAAAACCATCATAAGAGCATGAATGGAAAACCACACTCTATGATGATGGAGCAGGAAGCCAGTACGTCTCTCAGTCCTTAATGGCTGCCGTGAGCCACACAGTTTCATCCAGGCTTGGGCTATGCCTCCGCAGTTATTCAGATATGAGAAGTCAATTTTGACCTGCTTAAGGAAGGTTAGTGAGGTTTCTGTCATGTGCAATCCCAATTCACAATGTGAAATTAGGAACGTCATTCCCTATCTAGAGATCCTAATTTAATCATTTTGTCATTGGACTAGACAATTTTTAAGATGACTAGTTCCAACATGAGTTTTTCTTTAAAATAAACACATAATTTATCCAAACATCAGCATATATTTGAATTTAAATTGTTTCTTTTGCTTTAAAAACCAATGTGATATGTGAATTTTGAGATAACTACTATGTATAAGACAATGTGCCAGATGGCTTAATTAACTAGATTTTCTCTTTAAATGCGCATGTTGTACATTTCCTGCATTTTCCATATTTTCCCTGCATTTTTGTAAGTATCAACATGTCATCAATTTAAATGGTTATAATTAAGTATTCATGAAAAGACTAAAAGGAACAGTATTCAAACCTACTTTTATACAATCAAGTATTATGTTTTTCAGCCAATTATCCTGAAGCCCAGATTGGAGTGGGGCAGGAAAAATATGTAATTTGAAGCAGTGGTTCTAAAATGCCAGTTTACTAACCAGCACTAAGCAAGCCACATAAATTGCCTGGGTGATTTTCTAGACCCATCCCAAACCCCATATGTAGTAAAGAATTTAACCTTGCCCAAAGAGAGATATAGCCTTTGTTCTTGGCTTTGGAGGAAATCATGCCTGATAGGAGTCTTTCTTTGTCTGTGAATATTGAGACAGTCTGCTAATAATAATGTGGTGAGAACTTTGGGTCACACAGTTTCATCTTGACTTCCTGTGGGTCTAGAAACTGCGATCAGCCTGTAGGCAATTAATCATGCCTCTTGGATGGAGCTCCAGTAATGAGTCCGTATACCAAGATTTAGGTGAACTTTCCTGGTTGACAATACTTTATGTGCATTCTCACATATCATTCTTGGCAGTAATTAATGCTGTCTATGACTCCATGGGGAGAGGACTTCTGGAAGCTGCATGTTTGGAACTCTTCCAGGGTATGCCTCATGCATCTCAAGGCCCACTGAAGAAAAACAAAAACAAACAAAAAAACAACAGCCAAAATTACTTGCAGTAACTCTTCCTCCAAGATTTTTCCAGGGAATCATACTGCCACTCATGGTAGAAACATAAATACGGTGACTGTTCAGGGATTCATAGACCCTGGTTCTGAAATTAGGCTAATTCCTAGGAACCTAAAATGCTCTTGTGATCCTCCAGTCAATATAAGAGCATAACATGGAGGGAGGGGGGAATGCAAAACACAACAAAAGTTCTCACACAACTAAGAAAAAAATTACTATTCTGGAGGTGATGCATATGCACACAAGTCTCCATTTTGGAATCACCATTATAAGCTTATTCCTCTATGTGAGATGAGGAATCTATTCATTTTAAAGGGAAAAATTAATAATATGTCTAATAACATGACAGACAACTTTTCAGAGACTCATGCTATATAGTTAACAATGGTTATAAGGTGTAGCTATTAGTCACTAAGACTATACTGATTTAACAAACATATCATAGTTCCTAATAATAAATATAAATCCCTAGCACCTTCAAGTACTAATCTTAGCAGGCAATATGTACATTCAAAAGAATCAGCAGACTCAATACATGAATTTAGAACATGTAGGCCTTTTCGTAGTTTGTTTGTGGGTTATGATTTGAAACTTCCAAACTTCTAAGTAAATCAGATGCTATTGGCTGAATTGTATTTCCCAAAATTCGTATGTTGAAATCCCAACCCTCAGATTCAGAATGTATCTCAGATGATAACCATATTTAAAGATAAGGTGTTTAAAGAGGTAAATAAGATAAAATAAAACAGGTTGAGTGGGGTCCTAATCAATCTAACTGGGGCCCTTATAAAAAGAGGTGGAGACCCCAGGGGGTCCCACACAGAGGGAAGCCCTCTATAAGCCAAAGAGAGATGCCTTGAAATTAACCCTGCTGACACCTTGATCTTGGGTGTCCAGACTCCAGAACTGTGAGAAAACATATTTCTATTGTTTAAGACATATATCTGTGGTATTATGTCATGGCAGCCATACATAGCAAAATAATGCGTCAAAATTATATTAAGATATAAGGACATACACAATATAGGTTTGAGAACCAACATTCTTCTTTGAGAAGACTATATCAGGCCCCTCATTCTTGACTCTGTCTACATCATCAACTTCTAGGTAGACTTCTAAACCCTTCTGGTTTAGAACCACAGGTCTGGTTAAGGATGCTCATTTATATTGCGATAATACTTACCTTACTTGATAGGTGAGATGATAATGAAACAAAACATGATGTATACATTTCTTAAAACAG
Organism: Myotis daubentonii; assembly: GCF_963259705.1. Classification (NCBI taxonomy): domain Eukaryota; kingdom Metazoa; phylum Chordata; class Mammalia; order Chiroptera; family Vespertilionidae; genus Myotis; species Myotis daubentonii. The sequence continues at coordinate 27,616,909 of NC_081851.1, read as the reverse complement.
AGTCTGTTTCTAGTATGTTCCCCATCAAGTTATATACTTAATTAGTTATAACTTTCAGAATTTTGGTCAGTCAATTCTTTCATAAAAAGTTTCTTTTTCTTGTATCTAATGACCAATCTTCCTGGAATCTCATATAAAATTACACTTATAGCATATTTCTCTCTCAGATCTCTTTAATCTGCCTATCATTATTTTTTCACTGAAAAGAGCTGATGGGAGTTTTCCTTATTTTAAAATAAGTATTTATTTAATTAAGGACATTTTACAGACATCTTTAATAAGTAAAATGCCCTCTATGTCAGCTCCAATTAATTTTTTGTTAAACTATTTTCTTACATCAAGAAGAAAATAAAAATAAGTTTTCAAAATTTAAAAGGCAGCAGAAGGAGTTACATGCCATTTTTCATAAAAATAGCATCCCGTGACAGACTTGCAGTCTGAACCTGAGGTTAGTGCTTAGCAGAGGTAGTTGAAATTGGAAATAGGAGCTGCTTTCATTTCTGTAGTCACTTGAGAAAGCAAATACAAAGGATGGTACCGAATAGAGTTTGGGGCATTGAAGTGGCAATCAAACACACTGCAGACACAAATGGAGAGAGTGATACTGTGACCTCGGAGAGGATATGGTTCATCTATCCCAAAACCAGCAGAAGTGCTGTTTGTTCTTTGCCAAGTTGTCAAAGACAAAACTAACTTCTCTATCTTCCATGGAGAAACAACTGAGCAGATTGAAAACACCCAAATACACCACATGGTTCAATATAACCTTACACCAAAGGATTTTTTGAATGAATAAAATAATTAGTACTAGAAATATGTTTAAAATAACTGTTTTCTTATTATTTAAATACATATGCAACTTTCAATTTTTTGCATAATAAGCATTTACTAATTTTATATTATAATTTATATTTTATTAATTTATATAATCTAGGAGTTATTTATTTTTTAAGAAAATATGGGTGTGTTTAAAATAATTTCAATTAATTATTTGCTGAATTTGTTTAAATGGCCTGTTGTAGCCCAGTGGGCATGGCTCAGTGGGTTAGCATGGACCTATGAACCAGGAGGTCATAGTTTCTTTCCATGTCAGGACACATGCCTGGATTGTGGGCCCAATTCCCAAAGGGGGGCATTCAGGAGGCAGCTGATCAATGATTCTATATCTCATCATTGATGTTTCCATCTCTCCGTCCTCTCCCTACCTTTCTAAAATCAATGAAAATATTTTAAAAATAAATAAATAAATTGCCTCATATGTTTTTTTGAATTGTCTCATCCCCACCTGTCTCACATTTCATGTGTTGCTTCTGTGATCACCAGCTCTTTCTGATCATTGACCAACTTCCTACCAGCAAACCCACCTGGCAGAGCATCTCCTGATGCCCCTGCCTCCTGCTCCACACTTCACACATCTAAACTCCATGGTGGGGCTGCTCTGTGGACCCACAGTAGAATTTGGAATGGTTGGTAGTTATCTATATGATTCATGGGCCATATAGAAACTGGAGGCAGGCCAGATTTAGCACTATAGTTTGTGAATCTCTGCTCTAAACATATGAAAAGTAATTTTTTTTTCAATTTTATAAAATGTAGACACTATGAAAGGATAACAGGGTAAGATTTAATTAAAATGTTGTAGATCATCTTCCTGCAGGAGACTAGAATTTAACACCCAGGTTGATATGCAACTGTTAAATTAGCAAGCGATATGACCAGTATCCATTCTGATTGGTTGACTCTCTCACAGGTAACTATTATTAAATATTTTCAATATCAGTCCTTATATTTTTAAAACATCTTTATTGAGATATAATTCACATACCATAAACCCATCCACTTAAGATATACTATCCAATGATTTTTTGACATATTGCATTACTAATTTTTTAAATTTGTAGTAAAATATATATCATAATATTTGCCATTTTAACCATTTTATGTGTACAATTCAGTGGCACTAACCATTATCTTTACTTTTAAAACTTTTTCATCAACCCAAATAGAAACTCTGTAACCATTTAGCAGTAATACCTAAACCCTGGTAAACTCTCATCTACTTTCAGTCTCTGAATTTGTCTATTCATGGAATTTTATGTAAGCGAAATCCTACAATAGTCTTCATTTTATATCTGGCTTGTATCATGTAGCATATTTTCAAGGTTCATCCACATTGTAGCATGTATCAGAACTTCATTATTTTTATGACAGAATAATATTCCATTGAATGTATCTACAACCTTTTGTGTTCCATGTGTCTGTTGATAGAAACTTGGTTGTTTCCACCTTTTGTCTATACTGAATGATGCTAAAATGAACATTGGCATCCAAGTATCTGTTTCAGTCCTTGCTTTAAAAAAAAATAGCCATCCTAATTGGTGTGAAGTGGTGTCTCATTGTAGTTTTGATAACTCCTAATATCTTAAACCACGGCAACGTAAACGTGTGTGCTGAGGGCTTATTGTGTATGTGCCCAGCATTCTGCTAAACCTGCATTACTTAACCCTGATAGTAGCACAATGAAGTCACTGTGATAATGTCCATTTTATAGGTTGATGCTAATTCTTTATCAAGTTATATTATTTGCAAATAATCATATATACAGTGAATGGCATAAGTGAGATTCAAATTCAGTTCAAGAAGAGGCACAGAAGTTCTGCAGTCAGAACAAATTATCTCTGCTAACACAAATTCAGAGACTCAAGATATAGAAGAGATTTTCTAAAAGAATCCCACTTATTAAGTAATTAATTTATCCAATCATATGTACATTTAACCAGTTAACATGTACGTAAATCTATTTATATAAAAATTAATTCAAATTATCTAATAACTGCACTTGCTAAATAATTAATCCATAAAAGATATTAAATAAACAGAACGATATCTCCCTTCTGTGCTAGCCTCTGACCTATATACAAGAAATGATATTCCTTTCATCATTCTTGTATTAGTTCTTCAACTGGCTAACAGTAAAATTCTAAATATTAAACTCATACACATATTTCCTGATTGTGTTGATTCTACCAAAGTTTCTATTGATCCACCATATACTATTCTGTGGCTATCTTATTCATTTTTCCATTATGTACATTTAGAGCTATAAGTAATATACTTAAATCTCCTCGTATGTTATTCAAATTTAAGTCTTCATTTAAAAGGAGGATATTGGGATTTTTATTTTCAACCTAAGACCCAACTTTACATTGCTCCACATCACCATATTATGCACTTGTAGCTCTTCCTTGTTTTTGTTTATAGGTCAAGCCTAAAAAAAATAATAGCATTACAATAATGTAACTATTAAATATAAAATCAAATAGGATTGTTGCAACTGTACATTAAGAATACAATCAAGTTTCTAAATCTATGACATTTTAAGAAAAAATATTTATACATCAGGTCAAATACTTTTCTATGCAGCATAAACTGCTCAAAAATCATGCCATAGTCAATTCTGCCTCATATTTCATCACTAGTTTTATAGAAAGCTTTTAGAGTGAAAACTAAAATCTAAAAATTAAAATTATTTATATTTTGAATTTTCAACATAAGTGGAATATCTTATTTTTAATATCAGTTATATCATCATTTAGTGTTTTTAATTATGCTGCTTATTAAAACTAATGTAAGCTGAATTTCTAGGTCTTTTCAACAGCTCTCATTCTAGAAATTCTTTCATTGCATCCCTGTTTTAATATAATTTTCTAATTAATTTTATCATCTCTCCTACCTTTATTATTTTTATTTAGCACTTCCTGAAATATTTTTGACACTTCAGAAATATAAGAATATCTTTATTTTGCTCCCACACATTTGAATAGCTTGATTTGAATGAAGGCCTTGGAAAGCAGTGTGTCCAATGACTTTAAGAATTCAGTGTTACTGGTGAGAAATATGGCCTGCATTTTGTTGTACAAAACCTGGTTTTATACTTGAAATTGTCTAATAACTTGTTTAAGAATTCTGTTTTCTAAAATTTGCTGATCATACATTTAAAGGTTTATTGGTAATATTTATTATCATTAGTAAATTTCTTTGTTTGACAACCTGTGTTTTTTTCAATATGAAGATATATATCCTATCACAACTCTGGGAATATTTTTATATTCTTGAAATTATACAGGAAGTGGCCAGCACCCAACCAGCTATATTCATAAAAGCAGGATCTTCAAAAAGGAGTAAACCAGATAGAAAACTAGAAGAAAAAAAAAAACCTCTGGTTGGCTATCAAAAAATTATATTAACATCTGAAAAAGAGTTGATAATGTAAGTTCCAATCCTGATAGAACCAAAACTGCCCACAGATGCCCCAAAGTGTGTTAAAAGAATTCTAAAGGATGTGGATAAAGACAAAGCCTAGGATATTTATCACCCTAACAGACTGACAAGAACAAAGGAGATACTCATGAGTATAGTATTACACAGTCACTATAACTTTAATTCAGAAAAAAAAGAAGACAAAACAAAACAGACATTAGGACTGGCATGTGAGAAGGCCAGGCTCAGAAGTAAAGTGAGAGTCAATACAGCAGCCCTAAAACAGACTAGCCCGTTGCTGTGGAATGAAATGTCTTGCTGCCTTGTCCTTAAATATGAGGCTATATCTACTTTAGTATCTCCGCTTCAGGCCCATAATTGCATAAGTGCAATGGGACTAAGCCTACAAATCTGAATAACACAGAACTATCAGGAGCAGAACACGGGGAAAAGACGAATCCAAGGGTACTGAAAAGCACATAGGATGCACATGGAAAATATTAGTTGCTTAGGGCTAGGGTTCACAGAGCTCAAGTAGCTGGCCTTTTATTTATCCAAAATGTATGTGAAATTGGTGGTAAAGCTAGAAAGTAGTAAATGATAATTGGAGAAAAATCCAACAGGAGCCTTCCTCATTAATTGCAGCAGCTGCATAGAAGTTGAAGGCAGTGAGAATGATAGCAAAGTCTGTGGTGGAAAGGGAAGCTGAGCCATATGAAAAAGTCTTCCATGAATGAAGGGGATTGAAAAGAAGGAAGTAGGAGTCTACACTGTGGATGTGAGAAGATTTTGTGTGTCATACATACTCAAATTGTCTTTATTTATCTGTCTTTTCTCATGCCATCTCCTCTATTTATAATGTACTCTCTATGACTTATTTTTCAAATTTCTTGTCATTTAGTATTCACAACATCCAAGTACCTGCCCTTTTATGTTTCTAAACTACCTTGTGCATTTCTTTAGTATAGTCTGATTCAAAAGGTTTTATGCAGTTTTGTTTTATTAACTTTTTAAATATAAATGCTACAAACAAACATGACTTAGGTTTGTCATTTCAATTTTGCATATACTCATAAACGTTTTATTTTTTTATTCAGTATGTTCTATTTTTTGTTGCTGTTAATCCTCACCTGAGGATATTTTTTTCTTTGGCTTTTTAGAGAAAGTGGAAGGGAGGGAGGGAGGGGGAGACAGAGAGAGAAACATAGATGTGAGAGAGACACATCAATTGGTTGCCTCTGGAACACACCATGACCAGGCCAAGGATCAAACCTGCAACCCAGGTACATGCCCTTGATCAGAATCAAACCCAGGACCCTTCAGTCCATAGGCAGACACTCTATCCAGTGAGCAAAACTGGCTAGGGCACTGTCACCATTTTTTATGAATATCCTAGAGGCCCAGTGCACAAAACCCATGCACTGGTAGAGTCCCTAGCAGCTGCCGGCTGCTGGCTGAGTACTCCCTCTATTCCCCCAACTGCCTGCCGCTGCTGACCAGGGCCTCCTCCCTTCCCCTGGATTGCCCTACCCCTTGGTCGAACTCCCAGATGAACTCCTGGTCAAGGAGACAATTTGCATACTATGCTTTTACTATATAGGATTTCAGAGAATATTAGATTAGAAATTATATTAGTGACATTTATATTCTCATTTTACTACTTAGAACACCTAGAATAAAAAAGAATTGTTTTTTATAATTTCACACAGCTGTTAGGAGCAGATTTGGCTGACTCAGGAACAACAGACACTTGATTCCTAGCTTAACACACAGGGTTTATAAAGTCCCAGTTTTCTGAATATGTATAAGTCATTTGTGAAGTCGTAAGTCAAAAGTAGATGAGAGTGAGATGGGACATAGTCTTGATTAGAGCACAAATTGGAACATTTTTTTCAGGGCGATAAAAACTGTTAATAGCAAAAGGTATGCTAACATATAATACTTTCCATGCATTTTAGGCAAGTACTATTGATAATAATACCTTAGATCAAAGTACTTATATTTAAATGGCTGGGATAAATAAACATTGTCTTCATCCTACATTTAATGTTTTTCTATACATTTGAGTATTGTCCCAATATAGAAGATGATAGGATCAGATATTAATTTCCTAAAAATTCTTGCAGCTAGGATATAAGTTTGTGGTTTTGAATTAAAATGAAAATTCACCACAAAAACATTTATGTCAGAAATCTCTGTGTGGTTTTGAGTGCATGGGCATAGAGCAGCGGTTCTCAACCTGTGGGTCGCGACCCCTTTGGGGGTCAAACAACCCTTTCACAGGGGTTGCCTAAAATACATCTTGCATATCAGATATTGACATTATGATTCATAACAGTAGCAACATTACAGTTATGAAGTAGCAACGAAAATAATTTTATGGTTGGGGTCACCACAACATGAGGAACTGCATTAGGAAGGTTGAGAACCACTGGCATAGAGTGTCCAGTGGTAACAATGGTGCATCTGCAGCACGTGGTGGTTAGCAGTGAAGATGCCATCGTCCTTATCAGATGGTCTGTGACGTGGGGGCATAAAACTTTTCCCTTTTCCATTCTAAGTTCTTTGGCTGGTCTAATAATTAAATTGACATAAGATAGATTAACTGGAGAAAAACAAATTTTGTAGGTGAGGAAACCCCATAAAAATGTGAGACTCTCAGTAGTCAAGTAATTGAGACATATACCATTCTGAGCTAAGAAGAAGGAGGTAGTGGTCTGGGGCTTCAAAGGGAAGGAAGACAATTCACAGAAAGGTGAGAAGGGCCATTCAGATAAGTCTTTCCCCCTACCTAAATTATTCCAGGCAGTTACTGGGGAGGTAAAAAGCTCTTTCTAAGTATATTGGGCTTGATTGTCTTTAGCTCAAAGCAGTCTACATCATAGTGACATATTATGAGGTAGTATATTTTGCTCCTCCTCCAAGTCATAATTGTGGCCATGAGTTCCACAGCTACCCTTCACTTCCATGAGTCATTCTATAGCGTTTACATATGGCAGCCATATTCAACTTGGGGGGCATAAGCATAAAAAGCATGATGAGTTCAGAGGTATTTCAGTTCAAACAACCCATATATGCAAAGCTCTCTTTGTAATTTATAATAGGCTATTAGATTTTGAACATTTTTTAGATTATAATGTAAACTTTTTAAAGTCTTAATAACTATAAAAACACATATATTGTATGTCATTCTTTCTATCCAAGCACCAAATTTTGATACTCTTTCCTAATTTATTTCTTTTGGTTGCCTCCTGCACAAGCCCTGACCAGGGCCCAGGCTCCTGGGTTGCAGGCTCCCAAAGTACAAGACCTTGACTGAAATCAAACCTGGGACCCTTTGGTCCACAGACCAACACTCTATCCACTGAGCCAAACCAGCTAGGGTGCCTGTACACGCTTGCATTTACCTTTTCTACCTGGCTTTTTAGAGCATTTGAATTTGAGAGAGAAGGGCGTGAAAAGTAATCTTCCCTTCTATCCTTCTAAGTAGGGTCCAGGGTCCTTGCAATAAAAACAAATTAACAAGAGAAAAACAAACAAAGTTGATTAATGTGTATATCTCAGATATACAAGGGAGCCCTCACAAGACAAATGAAGAAACCAAAAGCAGTTGTTGCTGAACAGCTTTCATGCTAATTTGTACAAAGCATAGTAAATTGTGAAACTGGCAAGACAAAGGGGCTTGGGCTAGGGCCCTTAATGGTGGAAGAAGAAACCTGGAAGATAAAGTTAGTTTAACAGTGTTTGCTTACAGATTCCTCTGGGCTGATAAAGGTCTACAGTCCTATATGGTGACTTTATATTAAGACTTTAGACTGAAAGAAGAGAGGATAGAGTGAGCTCTTCTTGAATTTGCTGATTCTTAATTGACTTTAGCTCTGAATATTTTATGACAAAGAGGTGTATTTTGGGTGACAGATATTCTGGTTCCTTTCCAGAGCACTGATACAAATGAATTCATTCATTAGTATACGGACATTTCTTAAGTGGCTGCCAAAGGTACACGCATTATGTTTGGTTGGCAAAGTGAAGAATAGAAAGAGAACTTAGATGTGACCCCTGTCTTTAGAAGCTTAGACTTACAGAAGTGCTATTGCCGGTATAGATAGGGCTCTTCCATGGAGTCTCAAGACAAGCATTTCGGGCAATTGTGACAAGGTTTATTGGAGCAAAACCAAAGGACTGTGCCCAGGTGCCTGAGGTCTCATCTACAACCAGATGGCGCAGCTCCATCTCTCTGTGGAATGAGTCCAGTCTCTGGGGCCACAAGCCTGCACTAGTCCTCACCAAGCCCAGGAGGGCCAGGGCCCAGAGATACAGACCTTCTCTGTGTCTCATTTTCCCATCTGCGTGTTGGCTGCCAACGCTGTGCTTGTGACCGGTGCTGTGCATGGCCCTGAGCTTGGGGCCCTGTAGCTGCAATGGAGAGAGAGAAGGGAATGAACCAGGGAGTGCACCAACCTGGGCCTTTGTTAAGCTTTGATTATATCTCCTTGGGTTTGAGAAAGGGTAGGCTTTCTTTCAAACCAACCAATCTCTTTCCTGGCCCTTCCCCTGAGCAATGGCTTTCCTGGATCTTCCCAGGTTTCATGTCCCTTATCCAATCTGATCCTTTTCCCAGTTGTTTCCAGGCTAGATTCCTCCACTTTATAGTTGCCATTTGGCCTCCTATTGCCCATGCCCCAAGGAGAAGAATTCCCCTTATACTGGCTCTCCCTCCCCTTGTAGTTTATGGGAAGGAGCCTGTTGTCCCCTGTGAAGATTGGAAAGCCAGTCTTCCTGCCTGCCTGGGGATGAAGATCCCTTTGGGGGAAGATTCAACTCTCTCCTATGATGTCTGAAGCTATAACTTCCAGACTTATTCAGGCTTAGACTTAGCCCATTTTGTTTCCTTCTCTTTTGTTAACATCCAAGTAGCTAACTGCCTACTGTAACACTGTGTTTAAGGGAAGGATGCCCATCCTCATGTCAAGGTGGGGATATTCTTCCCTCAACCACTTTTGAGTACTAATGGCTGGACTAATATTAATTTTGCTGAAGACCAGATTAACATGAGAAAAACCAATTCAATACATGCTCATGGGAGGTCATAAACGATATTCAGAAAATAATTGAAGCAGGTAGCTTCTGTATATTTTAGACAAAGAAATAATACATTTGTGAAAAATTGGCAGTACAGAGAAACTCAGGTTTGGATGCTCATTAGTAAAGAATCTAAATCAAAAGAGGGCTTGAGGTAGTCAATTAGTAAAAACGTGACAAGATTTCTTTATACAGGTTTCTCAGCCCTGAGTTCCTCAAATCTAGGATAAGGGTGTCTCTCTCAGCGCCCCTGAACCAAAGAGTGCACTTTTCAAAGGAGAGATTTATTTCCTACCCTCAAGGTGACAAGGAGGGTCAATGTGCCCTTTGTGCATTGCATATATGCTTGTCAAATAATTTTAACTCAAAATAATCATTATGACAATGGGGATATTTTGGAGTGGCCTGTCCTGGCCCCCAGCACTCACTTCTAATATATACAGCAATCATTTATTTAAATGTTTCTTTTTTAAATTTTTTTTATTGATTAAGTTATTACATATGTGTCCTTATCACCACATTACCCCCCCCCCCATCCTCCCCACTCATGCCCTCACCCCCCTGTTGTCTGTGTTCATTTGTTAGGCCTATATGCTTGCATATAAGTCCTTTGGTTGATCTCTCCCCCTACCCCCACCCTCCCCTATCTTCCCTCTGAGGTTTGAGGGTCTGATCAATGCTTCTCTGTCTCTGGATATTTTTGTTCATCAGTTTATGTTGTTCATTATATTCCATAAATGAGTGAGATCATATGATATTTATCTTTCTCTGACTGGCTTATGTCACTTAGCATAATGCTCTCCAGTTCCATCAATGCTGTTGCAAATGGTAAGAACTCCTTCTTTTTTACCGCAGCGTAGTATTCCATTGTGTAGATGTACCACAGTTTTTTAATCCACTCATCTACTGTTGGACACTTAGGCTGTTTCTTAACTCTTGAGAAATAAAGGCAAACTTCCCTTTATACCTATGTTTTACTCCTTGATGTTTGGTCTCAGGACACTGAGAGACAAATTGAAAAAGTGCTAACAAAAAATAACAGAGAAGATAATTATGCTGATTTGATACAACTGAAAAAGAGGGACATATCTTAAAGACTGAGTGATTCTTAAAGAAGGAAGAAAGCTAATATCAGTCATTATCTTGCTCAGGGCATATGCTGAGTAGACCGAATAGCCAATTAAATTATTGACCATCCTTTAAAATATTCAAAATACAATTGAATACTAAGAAATTTACATTGCTGAATTGTGGCAGTGTATGATATAGTTCTCATTTATGCCTCAAGCTTCAATTTCTTAAAGTAGAAACTATTTTGTATGTAAAGGCATAATAATATGTTAAACAGGCTCAAAGAGGATAGTCAGTTAGAAATAAATTAGGAGCCTTAGCCAGTTTGGCTCAGTGGATAGAGTGTCAGTCTGTGGACCAAACGGTCCTGGGCTTGATTCCAGCCAAGGGCACATATCTTGGTTGCAGGCTTCTCCCAGGCCTGTGCCCTGGCCCTGGTCAGAGCTCCTTGAGCAGGAGGCAACCAATTACAATTAATGTGTTTCTCTCACATGTATGTTTCTCTCTGTCTTTCCCTCTCTCTTCCACTCTCCCTAAAAATCAATGGAAAAATATCCTTAGGCAAGGATTAACAAAAAAAAACAAAACAACAAAAAAAGAGTGGACAGGCAGTATCTATGATTTGTGTAGTTTTATTGAGCAGGGTGATTTGCTTCCCTGGGTTCTTGTCCCAGTGCATTGAAGAATGAAGCCACGGACAAAAGGTGATAGGTGAAAAGTATAGAAGCTTTATTGCAAGCAAACACTACCTCTAAAACCTAATTCTAAATTCTAAGCGTAAGACTATTTCTCCTATACGGACAGAGGGGCCCCTGAGAAGGGTGCCCTCAAAGGGAACCCCAAGGGGAAAAACCTGCTCTCTCTCTCTCTCTCTCTCTCTCTCTCTCTCTCTCTCTCTCTCTCTCTCTTTCTCTCTCTCTCTCGGAAATTAAAAAATCCCCCCTTCGTGTTCCTTTGTCTCCAGTTGATATATGCTGCAGTTCTTTGTCTGAACTTAACCCTTTCTTATTGGCCATTCTGCTACATAGAATTCGTTTCCAGAGCTCAAAGCCCACGTGATGTCCCCCATTTTCTCTCCCCCTCATCTTGTTGGTTGGAGTAACTTTTGATTTATCTTACAGCTCTCCCAGTTGTGTTGGCAGAGAAAGCCTTATCTTATAGCTCTCCCAGCTCCTCAGGTCAGGGCTATTTTTGGCCTAACTTAGGTCACTTTAATTGTTCAGGCCAGAGATACGCCTGTCTGCCCTCAGTTTATGGCTGTGTGAATTGCTTAGGCCAGATATATTTCTATTTGCTGTGGCATTTCTCCATCCTCTGTACAAATAAGATAAACACCCTGGCTCCTTCAAGTCTCATTCCTTCCCATGGACCATTTTCATTCCTAAAACTCCCTAAACCTGCCTACTTTAGCCCTAAAACTCCTTTCATCTACAACTAACTGAAAGCCCAGGTCCTGGCAATACAGCCTTCAATTTAAAAATAATAGTATTAAAAAGCACTTCAATAACCAACTAAAACAAAGAAGGTAATTGATTCAGCCCATGAGCCACCTACACATTAGCCTTAGTTAACTCTTGCATAAAGTTACTTGCTTTTCACCTTGCTCTTTCTAATTTGAACATGTCTAAAGGGAGTCATTAACATCATAATGGATGTAATTGTTCTCACTTGGAGTTCACCTTTCTGTGGCCAAGAACTAAAATGCTTTCTTTCATGTTAAAATTAACTTCAGACAATATTTAGATGTGAGAAAATCAATTTTTATATATCCACAGCCATATCCATATCTACATCTATATATACATTACTTTGGTCCAGGTTAACTTGCTTAGACCAATGAAATCACATAATATTTTATAGGCTTTTATCTCTGCCTCACTTACCTTTTTACACAACCAGAACTGACCCAGTAAAATGGAAACATAAGAAGACTATGATTGTGACATAGAAAGCAGAGAAAAGCAAGTAATCCAGAATAGCTTTAAAGTGTTTATTTCTAGAGACATTCTACATATTTTAATTGATATGTAATGAATATATAACATATTAGTTTAAGGTATATAACTATACTAGAGACCTTGTGCACAAATTTGTACACCAGTGGGGTCCCTCGGCTTAGCCTGTGGGATCAGGCCGAAACCAGCTTTCCGACATCCCCTGAGGGGTCCCGGATTGCGAGAGGGTGCCGGCCAGGCCGAGGGACCCCACCGGTGCATGATCAGGGCCGGGGAGAGACACGGGAGGTTGGCCAGCCTGGGAGGGACGGCAGAAGGGCTCCAGGGTGTGTCTGGCCCATCTCACTCAGTCCCGATCAGCTGGACCCCAGCAGCAAGCTAACCTATCGGTTGGAGAATCTTCCCCCTGGTGGTCAGTGCACATCATAGCGACTGGTCAACTATCTGGCCCCTGGTGGTCAGTGCATCTCATAGCAAGCAGTTGAGAGGCCTTAGCATATCATTAGCATATTATGCTTTGATTGGTTGAACAGATGACCAGATACTTAGCATATTAGACTTTTATTATATAGGATTATTTGTTAATTATATATATATATATATATATATATCCATACTAATAAAAGACAAAGATGCTAATTGACTGTACCTTTTCTACTCCCACCAGCCAATCAGAGTGACTGTATGCAAATTAACCCAACCAAGATGGTGGTTAATTTGCATATACCAGCTGGGAGTGAAGACTGAAGACAATGTGGAAGCGAAGAGCCACAGAAGGGAGCAAAGTAGAGGTGGTGGAGACAGGAAAGGAGCCAGAGAAGGGAGGGAAACCAGCCGGGCGGTGGAGCGGGAGGGAAAAACCACCCAGGGAAGGAAGCCCTATTCTTTCAGGAATCTTCCTGCAAAGGGCCTCTAATATATATATATATATATATATATATATATATATATATATATATATATATATATATTGCAAAATAATCACCACAATAAGTCTAGTTAGCATCCATCACTATACACAGTTATAATTTTATCTTATGATAAAAAGTTTTAAGATCTATTCTCTTAGCAATTTTCAAATATGTAACACATTTCAACTTCTTTCTGCAGATCTGACCAAAAAAAAAAAAATTGTGATGTAGTGACTTTAATTTTCCATTTGTTCTGTAACAGGCAAGATGCTAGTAAAATTCTGTAGCAGCAGGAATAGGGAAACTGAGACAAGAAAATTAAATAAGGACAAACAGTTTGGGCATGTTGCAGCCAGCTTGGGAATCACAAGACCATATCTTAATCACAAGACCATAGTTTAATTCACCCTGGGACTGCTAAGGCAGGAGGAAGGAAGGGGGAAAGAAAGGATGGAGAGTTTTACTACACCCTCTGAACAAACAAGACAGCAGTCTTAGGGCTTGCCAAGATAAAATCACCATATGTTCTCGTAAATTCTGGGAAAGCCACAACAAAGTAAAATGGGGACCTTGAAATCTAATCTGTGCCCTAAATATCTGGCAGAGGATCCTTGAAACCTATAGGAAGAAGGGTATAAAACCCTTGATCCCTGACCAGGCATGCGCTCAGACCATCTGAGTTGCCCATATGTGCTTTATGCCAAGTATATTTTTAATAAATTTGCTTCCTTTGCGTCCTTAATAAATTTGCTTGCTTTATTATAATGTTGCTGTCCAGTGTCACTCGAAATCTTTCCTACAAGACTGACAAGAACCAAGGAAGGGACAGACCTCATCCTGTACTCAGGGGACTATCCTATAACCTCTTTTCTGGTATTTCTGGTGTCCTATAACAGTTCCGCTGTATTTTGGATTTAGTTGTGGTCTGTTTGGAAGCTCATGAACATAGCTTTATGATTACACAATCTCCACAGGATCTCATTATGATTACCTTCCTCTTCCTGCCATTTTACAAAAGAGGGTACACATGTCTAATATCAAAAAGACACATTAGAAATGTTTGAATATTTCAATCTTCTGAAATCATAACGGCATGGCTTAGCAGAGGAAAAACTTAAAATATTTATCTTTGCAGTGGGTAAAGAAATTCAGATGTTCAGAAGTCTATCAAAGCATAATAAACTTGAAGATAAATTAATTTCATATTGAGAAAAAAAAGTATTTTGTTAATAAGGTGGGCAAAATCAAATGACTATTTCAACTATATTTTGTATCAACATGAGGTTCCCAGTATATTTTTGATAACCATCTATAATAATAAAAGCATAATATGCTAATTAGACTGGACATTCTTCCAGAAGTCTTTCCAGACGACCTTCTGGATGAAGATGCTGCAGCGGCCACGGCAGCAGGGGCAAGACAGCTGCCGTGGTGGCGGGGGGCTGAGCCCCTTGCACGAATTTTGTGCATCGGGCCTCTAGTATAAAATGACAAAGTATTTAGAAAGAACAGCCTTGTTAATAGCATTCACCTTCATAATGACATATCTACAATCCTTGAGTTAAAAGCCTTGTCTTCATCAAATCATCAAGATGGTCTTAAATGAAGACTTAAAATGTCCAATTGTAATGGGACAATCAATGGGTCCATGTTGCCTGTCAGTACTTGAGCCAATTAAGCAGAGACAGGGTTAAATCACATATGAGCGTTTACTCCAATACTTTCAGCAGCATGGGAGAGCAGCAGGCCATCCACAAAGATCTTCTCTGCACCCCACCACAAGCCAGCTGTTTATATTGGGTAGGGGCACAAAGATTGCATGGGGTAGTAGGCAGTTTACAGGTAATAGGGGCTGGAGATTTGCAAAGGCCTGCAGGTATGCAAAAGGGCTGGGGATTTTCAAAGAGCTATGATACGCAAAAGGGCTGGGACCTTTAAGGCAGCTCCAATGGGGAGGATGGGCTGCATTTCCAGGTGAGCTCCCAGGTCCCATACAACTCCAGCCAGGTTAGAATGTGTCTTTTTTAATCAGAATGAAACAATCATGGTTAACAGAACATGATTAATGTTTCCTTCAATTCTAGCTGGTTCCCAATATTCTATTTCTACCCCTATTACAATTAGCATGTTTAATGCCTAGACTCTGCTTTCATTTCTCTTAGTAGCACTTATCATTATCTGCTGTTATATTTTAATGACTTGTCTACTTTTGGTATCTTTCTATCAATCTACAATGTAAGCTCCACAAAGGCAGAAATTTTGATTCTGCAATGTCTACAAAATGTTCCAGGTTCATAATAAAAACTCGGTAGATATTCGCTGAGTGGTTATAAATAAAGGCAAGTTTACTGAGAAGAAGGTGAGAAGGAATGAAGATAAAGGTCCTTATGAACGAAGAGACCCCATGAAGAAACTGAAAAGACTAGTGTCAATCAAAGTGTGGGTAGGATCAACTAAGAGAGAGAAATGTATCTCATATAAACTAAAATAACAGAACAACAACACAAAGAAATAAAACAATGGTTTAAGGGAAAACTTGGACCAAATAAAAGAATTAAATAGTTCACATCTAGAAAATACAAAGAGCTCATTTAAGTGCAGAGGAAAAAAATTGAAATCTCAATAATAAATGGAGGAAGGATATAAACTCACAATTCAAGCAAACAACACACAGGAAATTATACAAAAATATGGAAATGATATAAATGCAAGTTAAAGCAATAGCAAGGCATTGTTTTCTATGCATAAAATTAGTCAAAAAACAAGAAAACACAATTTCTAAAGTGAGTGCTATGACTGAATTGAGTCCTTCTAAAAGTTTTATGTTGAAATAATCATCCCCAGTATGACAGTATTTAGAGAACTGGCCTTTGGGAGGTAATTAGATTAAGACAAGGTCAGGAAAGTGGGGCTGAAGAAAACCAGAATATGTTGTCCCCAAATCTGCCTCTTTAATGTAAAAATTATTAAAGCTGAGAAGCAATTGAGAAATAGTGAAGCCTGCAAAAGCTTCCCCTTTCCAGCCGAATGGTGCCATATAAATTCTACTTTTACCAGCAACTGAGTCCCATCAGACCAGCGATGGCACCGTAGGAATCTGCAAACAAACCTTAACTCCCTTAGTTTCATCCTTTGTATTTACCTTCCCACAATTTGACACCTTGAAAGCCTAAAACTGTCTTTCTTTGCCCTGTATTGTTCTTTGTTGAAGATGCTATATAAGCCGGAAAGTCTAAGCCATCCTTTGGATTCAGTTTTGGTTTAGTTTACTCCCCTGTGATGTGTTCTGCACAAGTTACCTACCAAAATGTTTGTTTTTCTCTTGTTAATCTGTCATATGGTTAGAGTCCCAACTGAAAAACCTTAGGTGAGTGGAGGTAAAACTTGCCCTCATGATGGGATGAGTGCCCTTATAAAGAGACACAAGAGAGCTTGCTCCTCATTCTCTCTCTCTCTCTCTCTCTCTCTCTCTCTCTCTGCATGGAAAGGCCATTTGAGGACACTGTGAAACACAGGCAACCAAGGAGAGAGCTCGCACCAGACACCTGCTCTGAAGGCACTTGGACCTTGGACTTCTAGTTTCCAGAACTATGAGAAGTAAATTTCCATTGTTTTACAGTGGACATGGGTGAAGCAAAATTGAAATACCCTTATTATAATAACATCTTTATAAATTGTTAGAAGCATTTTGTAAAGTGATCTACAAATCTAAATGAAGGGAAATCCTGCATTTCTATTCGTAGGGACTCACCTAATAGGAACCGGTCCACAGAAAACAGAACAATCTTACTAACTAGTTCTAAAGATAAAATATTGAAAAATAACATGAATGATTAATATCAGTATAATAAACATAAATTATGTTACATCAACCTGACAGAATATTGTTATGAAATATATGTGGATATGTGGGAAATATAAAATATGATCTGAGGCAGAGCGGAGAATTTGGCTGACCTCTCAACTGGAAATTCTGTCAGTGTCATGTGGAACTTCTCTGGGCTTAACGTGCATTTAAACATGACTTTCGTTCAATGCTCCCAGACCCAGGGAAGGTAAGGAGTGTGGGAAATACACAGGCTGCACCATGCCTGCACGAGGAGGACTACTGCGCCATTTGCTCCCAGGTCCTTTTCCCGGAGGCAGAAGCTGAGGTTTCTTCATTGATTTCACCCTTGGCACCACTGAGTCCTCTCCCCCTGAGAGGGAGCTGGTTGGTTTCTCCCTGGAGCTGGGTGCCTTTTTCCATTACTGAGGTGTGGACTTGTGGCTTCTCACATTCAAGGCTGCTACTATGTTGTCCTTTTCTGTATTGTCACAGCTTATTACAGAAGTAACCACACTCACCCCTGCCCACAGCAAGGCTGAACCATGGGTGCATACATTAGATTTTCCCAATGTATGCACCCAGGGAGGGGGACAAAATCCACATCTGACAATCACAGTTGGAGAGGCAAGTGGTCTCTCCGGACAGTGCCACCTCCAGCTTCATCCTGTTTAGCATCAGTTTGTTTATCTAACTATCTATTTATTTGCTTTTCAGTATGGTTTTGTTTATTTCAGAGAGGAAGAGGGAGGGAGAGAGAGATAGAAACATCAATGATGAGAGAAAATCATGGATTGGCTGCCTCCTGCAAGCCCCCTACTGGGGATGGAGCTTGCAACCTGGACATGTGCCCTAACCAGGAGTTGAACCGTGACCCCCTGGTTGATGGATTGACTCTCAACCACTGAGCTGGGCACCATCAGCTTTTTTAGAGCTGAACCTCCCTGACTGCCATTGGGAAGTGTGCAGCTACAGGAATCATAGTCACTGTGATTGATCCAGAGGGGGACTCATCCCAGATGACAGACATTTAAACAATTATGTTGCTTGTCATTTCAGTGAAAAGGCATTTCAATTAATTAATGAAGTAATTTTTGCAAAATTAAAACAGTGTTATAAGAAATATCTGGAAGAGTTACGACATATTTTAAGGACATCTGCCAGGATGGGTAATTTTTATTTATTTTTTCTGATCATGAAAGTGCTGTCTATTTATGACAGAAAATATTGACAAGAGAATAAAAGGTGTCACTAAGCCCAGAATTAATAGTCTTTACACTTTGGTATGTTTTCCCTCCTGGATGCACATTGTTTTGCATTGCCACAAATACATTTCTTAATATGATACTTACACATTTTCTTGTTTCTTTGCACATATAATTTTAGTGACTGTGGAATTATATATAATCATTTTTATATTTCATAGCTTTGTCTAATCTATTAAGATTGGTTTGTTCATTCATGCATGTCCTTTGTGTATTTGCTTTATAGACAAGGAACATCTTTGCATAAATATTGGTTTGTGTTTTATATGAGCTCCTAAGGATAAATTTAAAACTAAAATTGCCAAATCAAGCATGACAAATAATTTAATTCTAATTATTATATTGTCCAATTATTTTCAAAAATTCTGTGCTTTCTCCTGGAATCTGAATTAAGCTGTCTCTAGAAAATATTGAAAAATGTGATAATCAGTTTACAGTTCGTATAACTGGTCTGACCACCAATCAAATACTTTTGGATGACATTCTGTTTAATCTTCTTGCCTACGTAAATGAACAATTCAGTTCAGTAGCAAATTCTTGTGCATATAGGATAACAGAAATATATATTTCCTTCCTGCAATCATAACAATCCCCTGGTCATAGATAAAATTTCCCAGTTTTTCATCTAAGATACCTTATTATAGTAAGCCTACATAGTAGGAACCCAACAATTAAATAAGCAACATACATAACAAATGAAAAATTAGTGTCACTATTCTTCGTAGAGTCCACAAATGCTCTTTTTCCTTGGCCTAATTTTTAATTCAAATACTTAATGCGACATTAAGTATTGGAAAAAATATTTGTAAAACACCTAGCTGATAAAGAACTGGCATCCTAAATGTACAAATAATTCTTAAAACTCCACAGTAATAAAACAACCCTCATGAAATTATGCACAAAAGAACTGAGCACACACTGCTCATCAAATATATATTCACTAGAGGCCCAGTGCATGGATTCATGCACCGGTGGGGTCCCTCGGCCGGGCTTGCACCCTCTCACAATCTGGGATCCCTCAGGGGGTGTCAGAGAGCTTCTTTCAGCCAGATCCCTGCAGGCCAGGCCGAGGGACCCACTGGTGCATGAATCTGTGCACTGAGCTTCTGGTATGCATATAAGATCTTTGGTTAATCTCTTCCCACCCTCCCCAACTTCCCTCTGAGATTCATCAGTCTGTTCGTGTATCCATGCCTGTGGTTTCTGCTCCTGTGTTGAGTGTCTGTCCTGTGGTGGTCAGTGCACATCATAGCTACCAACCAATCAGCTGGCTTTTATATATATACTAGAGGCCTGGTGCACAAAAATTTGTGCACTCGGGGGGGAGGGGGGGTTCCTCAGCCTGGCCTGTGCCCTCTCGCAGTCTGGGACCCCTCCGGAGATAACGCCCTGCTGGCTTAGGCTTGCTCCCGGGTGGCAGAGGGCAGGCCCAATTCCTAGGTGCAGCCCCTGGTCAGGCTCAGAGCAGGGCCGATTGGGGTGTTGGGGCGCCGCCCCCTGTCATGCACAGAGCAGGGCGGATCGGGAGGTTGCAATGCCACCCCAAGTCACGCTCAGGGCACCACCTCCTGTCACACTCAAGGCAGAGTAGAAGGAGAGGTTGCGGCGCCCCCCCCCCCCCACCGTCACACACAAAGCAGGGCCAATCCGGGTGTTGGGGCGCTGCCCCCTGTCACACACAGAGCAGGGCCCATCAGGGGGGGTTGGGGCTCCTTACCCTGTCACGCATGGAGCAGGGTCGATCAGGGGGGTTGGGGAGTTCCCGCCTGTCACGCACAGAGCAGGGCCCATCAGGGGGTTGGGGAGCTCTCCCCTGTCACGCACAGAGCAGGGCCCAACAGGGGGTTGGGGAGCTCCCCCTGTCACGCACAGAGCAGGGCCCATCAGGGGGTTGAGGAGCTCCTCCCTCTCACTCAGAGAGTAGGGCCGATAGGGGAGTTGGGGCACCACACCCTGTCACACACAGAGCAGGGCGGATCAGGGTGTTGGGACGCCGCCACTGTCACACTCAGGGCAGGGCCAATGGGGAGGTTATGGCTCTACCCCCTCACACACAGAGCAGGGCCCGTGGGGGGGGGGGGGTTGGTGCACCGCACCCTGTCACACACAGAGCCGCAGGGCGATCAGAGGTTGGGGAGCTCCCCCCATCAGGCACAGAGCAGGGCTGAGCAGGAGGTTGGGGCGTCTTCCCCTGTCACAAACAGAGCAGGGCAGATAGGGAGGTTGTGGCCCCGCCCCCTGTCACACACAGAGCCGCAGGGCAATCAGGGGGTTTGGGCGCTGCCCCCTGTCACACTGATCCCGGTGCTGGGAGGCATATTACCCTTTTACTATATAGGGTAGAGGCCTGGTGCATGGGTGGGGCTGGCTGGTTTGCCCTGAAGGGTGTCCTGGATCAGGGTGGGGGTCCCCACTGGGGTGCCTGGCCAGCCTGGGTGAGGGGATGATGACTATTTGCAGCTTGTCACACACCCTTCAGGGTGGGGGTCCCCACTGGGGTGCCTGGCCAGTCTAGGTGAGGGGCTGAGGGCTGTTTTCAGGCTGGCGGGTGACGGAAGCTCCCAACTGCTCCTTTTTTTCTTTTTTCTTTTTTTTAATTCTGGGCCAGCTTTAGCTCTGAGGCTCCAGCTCTTAGGCCTCCGCTGCTGAAAGTAGGTATCTGATTTGTTTCGGTTCGAAACAATGTATAACTCCAGCTCTGACTCCAGCTCTGAGATTCCAGCTCACTGAAAGCTGGTTTCTGTGGGGTTTTTTAGCTTCTATATTTGTTAAAATGTTTCAAACTGCAGGCTCAGAGGCCTGCAAGGCAGGCGGGGAACGTTGGTTTCCTCCGTCACTGAAGCAAGCAAGCCTCATGTTAATTTCAAGCTGCCTGGCTGCCACCGCCATCTTGGCTGACAGTTAATTTGCATATCGCCCTGATTACCCAATGGGAAGGGTAGCGGTCATATGCCAATTACCATGTTTCTCTTTTATTAGACAGGATAGATGGGGACAAATAAGCATATGAAAGAGTCTCAACATGATTTGTTATTAAGCTATTGCCAATTAAAACAGCAATGCAATACTATAGCACATCTATTAGAATGGCTAAAATACAAACACAAGCAGACAAAAACAACAACAAAAACCTTGGCAATAGTAAGTTCTTCCAAGAGTGAATAGTGACAGGAACTCTCATTTAATGCTGGTGGGAATGTACCACTTTGGAGTACAGTGTAGCAGGTATTTTTTACGGTTATTTTAATGGTCTTCTACAATGCAACAATTGGTATTTACCCAAGTTATATGAAAATGTATGTTCACACAAATACCCGCATTCTAATGTTTAATATCAGCTTTATTTTTAACCACCAAAACCTGAACACAGCCAAGTAGTCTTTCAACAGGTGAAAAGGAAGACCTGTCTCTGGTCAGCAGCAACCAATATAGGTTTATTTATACACTGGGAATATCCCCAACAAAATGGGAATGATTTCTAGTTGTTGGGGGAAAGCTCCAAAAGTCTAAATTCAGGATGGATTCTGAAGAACTGACATGGAGCCTTATTCAAATTCATAAGAGCTTTGCTAGGAGAACCTTACACACAGGGGCAAAGCAGGTGCTGCTGCCAGTGGTGGCCCCAGGGAAGAGATCCACACCCTCACAAGACAGAGTCTCCTTTTTATGGGGGTTTATAGTAGAATTATAAGGTGGGTAGTCACTAGGCCACCAGATAAAACCAATGCACTGCTAAACCAAGAGATATCATCAGCGAGTCATCACACTCTATACATTCATCAACCTCCTTCCTGGGGCCTGGTGTTTATCTGGGGCAGCATTTGGCTTCCTGGGTAGTCAGCCAAACCTGAGGCTACAGACAGTTAAACGGGAGTCCAACATTTGCCAGAACCTTTGCTGCTGGTGACATATTCAATCTCTAAAGTGAGTTCCCCTGCCTATGTCCATCCGTTATCTACTTTCCCTAAAATAATGTTTTTAAACAAAAATCACCATGAAGTTTCATTGACTACTTATTCTGATAAAAGAGTAAAGCAAGTGAAATGTATCTGTCTTGAGAATTACCCAGAGAATATTCTGGATCAGTTGCTATTCGGAGAACCATGGGAATGAATGTTTATTAAAACGATAGCTTAAGTGGAAATAGAATAAGAGATTTCCAAATTGCCTTGTTTTATACAAGAGAAAGATTCCTTTGTATTTATGAGGCTGTCGTGCCAGAATGGTTTGTTGAGTTTAATCCCCATGGTGTATAGAATCCACCACTTCGCAAGCTCTACCCCCTCCCTCCTTTCTCCTGGGACTATTTTGTAGATTATAGCTTCTGCACACACATAGATCCCCAGTGACCTGCTGCAGCTAATATAGTTCCCCAAATGCATAATGACTCCCAAGTTGCAGCTTAAATAGCGGAAAATTATAATGAATAATGGAGAGTTAAAATACCCTGGATTCCCTTGCTTCGGGCGGAGCTGGGGGCTGGCTCTCTAATGATACCAGATGAAATGCAAGCAACATCAGCTTCAGACTTGTTCCCCACAGCTTTTCAGCATAGAAACAAATCCCAGCGACAGACACTGAAAAGCCAAAGGGATTTTTTTCACTCATCTTCTTTGTACCTGATTTGCAAATACCATTATTCTGACAATGTCTTTGTCATAAATTGAAATCATAGAAGTGCTTTTAAAATGCAAAGCAGTTTTGTGAGGTCTCTATAGTCTCAATACGTAAAGGCCTAAATCTTCTCACTAGACAAACAATGGAATTATCTATATATTATACTAGGGGCCCGGTGCACGAAATTCGTGCACTGGGTGTGTGTGGGGGGGAGTGTCCCTCAGCCCATCCTGCCCCCTCTCACATACTGGGAGCCCTCAGGCATTGACCCCCATCACCCTCCAATCGCAGGATCGGCCCCTTGCCCAGGCCTGATGCCTCGGCCAGAGGTGTAGACCCCCATCACCCTCCGATCGCCTGATCGGCCCCTTGCCCAGGCCTGACGCCTCTGACAGAGGTGTCAGGCTTGGACAGGGGACCCCCATCTCCCCCTGATCACTGGCTCTGGCCCCTGCCCAGGCCTGAGGCCTCTGGCCCAGGAATCATGCCTGGGCAGGGGACCCCCATCTCCCTCTGATCGCTTGCTCCACCCCCCGCCCAAGCCTGACGCCTCTGACCCAGGCTTCAGGCCTGGGCAAGGGGACCATCATATCCCCCCAATCCCCGGCTCCGCCCCCCACCCAGGCCTGATGCCTCGGCCAGAGGAGTTGACCCTCATCACCCTCCGATCACCAATCACCGGATCGGCCCCTTGACCAGGCCTGAGGCCTCCGGCAGAGGTGTCAGGCCTGGGCAGGGGACCCCCAGCTCCCCGCGGTTGCAGGCTCCGCCTCTGCCCAGGCCTAACGCCTCTGGCTGAGGCATCCGGCTCGGGCAGCGGGGACCTGCAACTGCAGTGGCCCCGCGATCGTGGGCTCCGCTTTAGGCCCAGGCAAGGGACCCCTAGCTCCCGGGACTGCCAGCTTCGACCATGCCCAGCTCCCATCGCTGGCTCCACCCCTACTTCCTGCTATCACTGGCCAGGGCGGCAAAGGCGCCTGATTCTCCGATCATGGCTGGGGGGCAGGGCAAAGGCGGCCCCAGGGCCGCCTTTGCCCTGCCCCCCAGTTCTTAGCTCCCCCCTGGGTTTCCGATCACTGTCAGTGGCAGGGGGCTTCTTCCTGCTTTCCCTTTCGCCTCCCTGCATTGTGCCTACATATGCAAATTAACCGCCATCTTGTTGGCAGTTAACTGCCAATCTTAGTTGGCAGTTAACTGCCAATCATAGTTGGCAGTTAATTTACATATAGCCCTGATTAGCCAATGAAAAGGGTATCGTCGTACGCCAATTGCCATTTTTCTCTTTTATTAGATAGGATTGCCCTGAATTGTTTCCAAAAATATTGTCAGGATCACTCTGGCTGCTTAGAGATGCTAAACAGACAGGTAGCTATGAGGTCCCTCAAGTGCAGACAATTGGAAATTCCTAATTCCCTGTTGTTCTCAGCAGTGTTGGCTGATAATGTTGGCAATATTACATCAAGCCACGGAAACACCATGTGACTTGCAAAAAAGCGTCCTCAAAACAAATAAGGAAATATGACTCTGGCAATGTAGGGGTTAAGAAAGGAAAAGAGAGTTTGCCTGAATGGGCTACATTTGGGTAGAAAATAGATCTGTCTTTCAACACAGCATTGCTATAGGTGAATATTGTTTCTTATGAATCACCAGCTTCATTGTGCCCACATCAGACCCAATCAACACTTGCCTGCCTCTAAAATTGCATCTCATTATCATAGGTATCTATCTATATCCAGTACTTTATTTTTATTTTATTTTTTTAATCCTTACCCAAGGATATTTTTCCATAGATTTTACAGAGAGTGGAAGAGAGAGGGAAAGTGGGAGAGAGAGAGAAATATCAACGTGAGAGAAACACATCGATTGGTTGCTTCCTGCATGAGCCCCAACCAGGGCCTAGGCAGGGGAGGATCCTGCAAACGACATACATGCCCTTGACCAGAATCAAATCCAGGACCCTTCGGTCCACAGGCCAACACTCTATCCACTGAGCCAAACCAGATAGGGCATATATATCCAGTACTTTAAACTGAACAAACCATCCCACAAATCTTTACCCTCACCTTGATCCCTCTTATCATTGGCTTGTCCAGTCTCTGACTTTGTGTTATGTTCTTGAATCTTCTTGGTCTTCATTTTTCCGACTAATTGATATTTTTTCTTGCGTTGTGGTATTCCTTAAGATGATTATGTATTTTGGCATTTGTACTTTTAACATTTTAAAATAAAATTAAATAATAAAAATATTTAAAATAAATTAACAGTAAAATGTTATCTCCTACAACTATCATTTTTTTAAATCAGATTCCAACTTCCAACTGCCAAAGCAAATAATTACTATTATTTTTGATTCATTCAAAAGATTATTTTATATTTACATAAGAAAATATGAATGTCTATTTCTTTCCTTCTTTTATTATATAACTGGTTGTACACCACAGCACTATTCTACACCTTGCCTTTGGGCCAGCCCCATTAAGAATAATCTCCTTTTGATTAACTTAAAGTCAGATAATTAGGGGCCTCAATTTTATCTGCAAATATTCTTTAATCATTGACTTATAATTTGAAATAATCACAGGAGTGACAACCCATCACTTTTAAAAAATATATATTTTTATTGTTTTCAGAGACAGAAAGGGATAGAGAGATGGAAATATCAACTATGAGAAAGAATTATTGTTAGACTGCCTCCTGCAAGCCCCACACTGGGGATTGGGCCTACAACCCGGGCATATGCTCTGACTAGGAATTGAACTGTGACCTCCTGGTTCACAGGTCAATGCTCAAACACTGAGCCACACCAGCCAAGCAACAGCCCATCACTTTTACAGTATTTATTGGTTAAGGAGAAAGTTATAGGTCCAGCCTACACTCAGAAGTGTATGTTGTTAGGTATCTCCTTAAAATATCACAAAAATATTCTCTAGAGTTAAATTTTGGGGTCAATTGCAGTTTTAAAAGACATTGAGAGAAGGCTCTCCAAAGAGAGTTACACTTTCAAAGATAACTACATGGTTTTCTTAAAGTAAGACCTGTACTATGGCTTCCATCAGGCTTTCTATATCAGGAAATGTCTGAAACCTTGAGTCATCATGCAAGCAGTGAACCTACCCTGTCAGCATCTTGGTGGTGTCAACCAATGGTAGCTAGCACCAATTAATGGTCAACAGGAACCCCATTTGGGATGCAGTGAAAAAAAAAAGTTATTCAGTTCAAACAGCTCAATTGTGACACAGCGCAGCTGTGAATAGCATGGCTGTAAGGTATCTCTGGGGCAAGGCCCTCCCCTGCTACACATCTCTACTCAGTTCTGCTCCACACCAGTCTACTCTGCACCACTCTGGTGAGATGTCTTCAGCCGTTCAGCTCCAGCCAGAGAAACACAGGCTCCAGTCTTCCCTGGAAAGGAAAAGCATGCTTTTCAAGCCTAAAGGGAGTTGACTTATATACAGAGAAGAGCATGGCACTTGTCCATTATTGGTCCATCTTCATGCAAATGAGGACTCCAAATCCTCACAGTGTGATTCGTCCCAGAAGTACTCTTCTGATTGGTCAAAATGGAGCTTCTGTGATTGGTCAGTGAAGATACTAATGGGAATATATCTGAACAACTTTGACTAGAGAGGAAAGTCTCAGTCTTACTGATTGAAGTACAATTCCAGGAACTCCTGTATCAGGGCTGGCTCAGCTAGCAGGAGCACAGTATTGGCAGGCAGTTCAGTGAAAGATTCTCCCTGAAGTGTGGCTGTCTGAGAGACTTCTGTTTAGAAACAAGCTAGACTCTGATTGTTTTGTTTTGTTTTGTTTTGTTTTGTTTGTTTGCTTGTTTAACTTGAGCCTAGCTAGCCATCAGGAGTCCTTCTTAGAAAACATCTTCTTTCTCAGGGTCCACAGTAGAGAATCCAAGAGAAGAGATGAAGAAGCTTTTGAGATGACCCCAGGACTAACCCAGAGTCCTGTTTCCACTAAAATGCTTCTAAATCCTCAACCCACATAAATCATGAGTGATTATAAATAATTGTTGTTTTGAGCTACCAAATTTTAGAGTAATTTGCTGCAAAGCAATAGTAACTAGATTTTTCTTGTGGTTTATAGGATTCAAAATAAATTAACACTTCTAGTTCTGTTACCAGAAATACTCTAAATTTTAAACTTCTGCTTATCTAATTGCACTAGATAACAACAAAATAATAATAATATTAATCTATAATAATAAAAAGTGTAATATGCTAATTAGACCAGACATCTTTCCAGGCATCCTTCTAGACAACCTTCCAGACAAAGACAGGGCTGTGAGAGAAGCCCGGGTCCCAGGTGCCAGAAGGAAGCTGGTGCCGGCTGCCCAGGGAAGGAAGGTCTACTCTTGCATGAATTTTGTGCATCAGGCCTCTAGTGATAGTAATAATATATAGCATTTTTGATTTGTTCCTGCCACTAATAGAAATGTGTTTATGGCTTTATCTATATATTACTAGTTTTTAAAGAATGCCCCATCCTAAAAATATGACAGCCACCAAAATTCTGGAAATATTCATTTTGAATGGTCAGGATATACACTGTACTGACCAAATACACCTGCAAGAACCATATTCAGATTTTCCTAACTGATCCATAGCCTTGGATTACTTATGTATTTTTAACATTAAATTTCTTATATTAAAATGTTATCAAATGTATAAGAAAATTCCTTATCCCTGTTAAGAGTGTACATCTTTAAGGTGATCCTTTAAGAAAGACATTAAATCCTACAGTGAACTGAGGACTCTCAAAGAGTACCATGTGATATTTCAATATTACACATTAATCCAGAAGAAATAATTTCTCCTTTCCTTCTTTCCCAGGATTTAATATGTATTTTTTTAAAGAACCATTGTATTAGCTTAGAGTATTAAACATGTGGCATATGGAGAATATTTAAAATTCATGAGTATTCTATTTACATCAAATGCAGGAATAATGTTTTACATTTTAAGAAATTTTCTGTGCCAGGTTGCAGGAAAAAAAAAATTATGAAATTCAGTACTTAATATCCCGGTATTACTTTTGGGAAATCATCTATTTTACCCCATATAAATAAAGATGACAAAAAAGATAAAGGAGGGATTTAGATGCAAATAACTACATGTGTTTAATGAGGACATTAACCCCATTGTGAGATACCATGAGGATTTCATATAATCTACCCTCAGGTAAGGTTTTTAAAATTATACACAGGCAATCATTTCTATCGTTTTTTCTCAAAATGTTTATGGAAACAAGGTTCCCTAGCTCCTTTAGGAGTAGAAAACAATCATTTACAATCCTACTTTTCACCTATTAAAAAACATCTAAAATATATCCCTTCCATTGCAGAATAAATTTTTCACCTAATTAGCCATTAGTAGTTAGTATCAACTCTATGTTAACACCATATTTGTCTCCATTTCCTTCCTCCTGCTAAATATCCTCTATATTTTCTCCTGCAGGCTTCACTTACCTACTTCCATTAAATAATATGTTAATGTTTAATGAATGCCTAATTTGTACCAGGAACTGTTTAACTTCTCTTTCCACCTTTGGAAATCTCAATCCTTCTGAAGGTTAGTAATCAGAGTGGGTCACTCCTGTTGGTTAAAGTGGGATCTACAAAAAGCACATAGTGAGCTAATATGTTTAACAGGCATCTCTGCCATACACAGAGTAACATATTTATTTCTAGCAGTTTGAAGCTAATTTGATTAACAAGACATCAAACTATGATTACCAAGACAGTATAATTTTATGCCCTTGCATTTAAATATCAGTTTAAATTTACTGGGAAACATCAGTCAGGGAAGTGAATTCTTTATGGCCACCCAGGAAATGACTCTTACATGCATTTCTGCATGCCCACACCTAGAGTCATCCGGACATTTAGGATCAAGTCATTCTTCTGATTATGTAACTCTTACCTTAAATGCCTCTGCTATAATTTTTGAACTCTGCTTTGTTCTTTAGAATTTTGTTCTTGATTCCTTGACTTCCCTAACATACCAGTTTATTTGTTTTCTTTGCCTGGGTCCCTATCTTGGCAATTTTCACAGTGTCTCTGGTTCTTCTAGAACTGGGGTCTGGACACTGTTAGATTTTTTTAAATCCCTCTATATTTCCTATCTTTTCTATAGAAGAGGCTTTCCTTAAAATGCTAAAGGAAGGGCAGTGAAACCTCTCACCCTAGCAGTAAACACATATTCTGAGCAATGGCAGGAATCTCCTGGGTCCAAGCCATTAGAGGTCCCCTAGGAGTTGGGGAGAGGTAGGATTACTGAGAAGGCCTCACTCCAAAGATCCGGGAACAACGTAACAGCTGATTAAAACCGAGGCCAAAACTGGAAGAGAGAGTACTGCCCTCCCCCAACACCTGGCTTGCAACTGTCAATCAACAGGTAATAGCAGTCTACTGCGGGGGGTAAAACAAGAGAATGGAAAGAGTACATCTGTGAGTTCCAGGTACAGAGAGAAATCGTAGAACAGACACTGAAGAAAAGCTTCGGTCCAAATGGTTGGTCCCCACACTAAACAGATAACACCAGAGGACCTAGTTACTGTGTATTGACAGTAACAATGGTAACAACTAAACCCAAACCCAAACCGGACAGAACACCTGATTCAATGGACTTAACCTTACTCCACATAAAGGCCTAAGGTAAAAAACGGTGCCCATTTTCTGGCAGGAATATTATTGTTTATCTGGTAGAAATATTGTTTATCTGGCAGGAATATTGCTTATTGGCCCCACCCAAGATGTCTGGCAAGCACCAGAAACAAGAAGTAAAATAATGTACTGCCAGAGGAAAGTCAACTCCCCAAAACAGATTGTGATATGACCCAGAAGTAGGAATATCTGAACAGGGGGTTGAGGATGATTGTGATTAATATGTTAAATGTTCTACTGGTAAAGGATGACATCATGGATGAACATAAAAAGTTCAGCAGAGATATGAGAGGAGAAGAGAGAAGAGGTCAAAATAATTATTTCAGACATATGGCTGAGAAAGCAATACGCAAGATCCAAAAAGCTGAAGAACATCAAATAGAATAAGTACCAAATAAATAAGTATATAAGTATAAAATATGTAAAAGAACGAGAAAATAAAACTATGTCAGATTCAAATTGCAGAAAATAATAAAGAAAATCTTATCTTGAAGTTGCCAGCAAATAAAGGACACATTGCCTATATAGAATCAAAGGACACAATGCTGTCATTCTTTTAAAGTACCAAAAAAGAGGGGAGAACCAAGATGGCGGCATAGGTTAACGCCGGAGTTTGCTGCTTTGAACAACTACTTCAAAAGTGAAACCAAAAAACGGAAGGGACATCACCCAGAACCACAGGAACGCTGGCTGAGTGGAAGTCCTACAACTAGGAGGAAAGAGAAACGCATACGGACACTCAGAGGAGGCGCAGTGCTGAAGTCAAATTCTGAGGTGCGGAGTGCGCGGAGCGGGCTGGCGGCGGAGGGCGCAGTTGTTGTTTTCAATCGGGAGGGAGTCGCAGACTCTGAGCTCCAGATCCGGGCGAGTCTTTAGGGACCCAGACTCAAACGGGAGAAGCGGGACTGCCTGGCTTCGGTCAGAGCGAGTGCAGCTTTCTCTCCGAGCTTTGCAGCGGGTGCTGGGACTCAGAGAGGCAGAGCCCCTTGGGACAGGACTGAGAGCCGCCATAACTGCTCTCTCCGGCCCACCCTGTTGATCCTGTGCGACCCGCCCCGCCCAAGCCCTGCACAGAGGCATTTGCCGGATAGCCTCAGGCAAAGGCTAGATTAGCACCTCCCTAGAGGACAGAAGTTCTCTCGCTGCTGACACAGCTGATCCTCATAGCCACTTGGCCTGGAGGTCAAACCCTCCCTGGAATTAGCTACAACAATCAAGATTTATCTATAAGACTGCGAACAAAGACCACTAGGGGGTACACCAAGGAAGCATAACAAAATGCGGAGACAAAGAAACGGGACAAAATTGTCAATGGAAGAAATAGAGTTCAGAACCACACTTTTAAGGTCTCTCAAGAACTGTTTAGAAGCTGCGGATAAAATTAATGAGATCTACACGAAAACTAATAAGACCCTCGATCTTATATTGGGGAACCAACTAGAAATTAAGCACACACAGACTGAAATAACGAATATTATACAGACGCCCGACAGCAGACCAGAGGAGCGCAAGAATCAAGTCAATGATTTGAAATGCAAGGAAGCAAAAAACATCCAACCGGAAAAGCAAAATGAAAAAAGAATCCAAAAATGCGAGGATAGTGTAAGGAGCCTCTGGGACAGCTTCAAGTGTACCAACATCAGAATTATAGGGGTGCCAGAAGATGAGAGAGAGCAAGATATTGAAAACCTATTTGAAGAAATAATGACAGAAAACTTCCCCCACCTGGTGAAAGAAATGGACTTACAGGTCCAAGAAGCTCGGAGAACCCCAAACAAAAGGAATCCAAAGAGGACCACACCAAGACACATCATAATTAAAATGCCAAGAGCAAAAGATAAAGAGAGAATCTTAAAAACAGCAAGAGAAAGAAACTCAGTTACCTACAAGGGAATACCCATACGACTGTCAGCTGATTTCTCAACAGAAACTTTGCAGGCCAGAAGGGAGTGGCAAGAAATATTCAAAGTGATGAATACCAAGAACCTACAACCAAGATTACTTTATCCAGCAAAGCTATCATTCAGAATTGAAGGTCAGATAAAGAGCTTTACAGATAAGGAAAAGCTAAAGGAGTTCATCACCACCAAACCAGGATTATATGAAATGCTGAAAGGTATCCTTTAAGAAGAGGAAGAGGAAGAAAAAGGTAAAGATACAAATTATGAACAACAAATATGCATCTATCAACAAGTGAATCTAAGAATCAAGTGAATAAATAATCTGATGAACAGAATGAACTGTTGATTATAATAGAATCAGGGACATAGAAAGGGAATGGACTGACTATTCTTGGGGGGGAAAGGGGTGTGGGAGATGTGGGAAGAGACTGGACAAAAATCGTGCACCTATGGATGAGGACAGTGGGTGGGGAGTGAGGGCGGAGGGTGGGGCGGGAACTGGGAGGAGGGGAGTTATGGGGGGAAAAAAAAAGGAACAAATGTAATAATCTGAACAATAAAGATTTAATTAAAAAAAATAAATAAATAAAGTACCAAAAAAGAAATCTCTTTCCCAGAATTCTACAGCCAGTGAAAATACCTTTCAAAATACAAAAAATAAGATTTTTTTTCAGACAAACTAAAGCTGACAGAATTCTTTGTTAGTACATTTGCATAATAAGTAATATTAAATGTTTTAATTGATTCTAGTGGGGTGGCATCCTATATAATAAAAGCCTAATATGCTAAGTGTCTGGTCATCTGGTCGGCCTTTCAACCAATCAAAGCATATGTTAACGATATGCTAAGGCCACTCAATCGCTCACTACGACGTGCACTGACCACCAGCGGGCAGACTCTCTGACCAGTAGGTTAGCTTGCTGCTGGGATCTGGCCCATCGAGACTGAGAGAGACAGGCTGGACACACCCTGGAGCCCTCCCATGGTCCCTCCCTGGCTGGCCAACCTCCCGTGTCCCTCCCTGGCCCTGACCATGCACTGGTGGGGTCCCTCGGGCTGGCCTGCACCCTCTCACAATCCAGGACACCTCAGGGGATATCAGAGAGTCAGTTTTGGCCCAATCCTGCAGGCCAGGCCAAGAGACCTCACTGGTGCATGAATTTGTGCACTAGGCCTCTAGTTAGTTGATAAAATTATATTTGTTTTAGATATATAATTCTAACATCATCTGTATATTGTATTGTGTGTTCACCACCCCAAATTAAGTCTTTTTCCATCACCATTTGTCTCTCATTTACTTTCTTCTACCTCCTCACACCCCTCTTTCCCTCGTGTAATTACCAGACTGTTGTCTGTGTCTATGAGTTTGTTTGTTTCTTTCCTTAAACTCTTCACCTTTTCCTAAACAAAAGGAATAACATCAGACAGGAACTTGGAAGCATACACACACATACAGACACAGACATATATTAAGAACATCAGAAGAATGTTGGTTTGCAAACTCGGGAGCTTCCCAGGTGAAATCTGAAACTGGCTCCATAAATATAGGGTATGGAAAAACCAAAGAAAGAGACAGGCCATTCCAGATGAATAGAGTATAAGTTTAATAAGCTAGGGAACTTAAATTAGCAGGCTTGACTTGAACAGCCATAAAACCAATATATTTCTGCATCTGCCCAATCAGAATCTAAAATGTTTAGATAGAGGTCTTAATCAGATTCAGTCATATACCAACCAGACATTTTCAACCAAAACCTTGCTCTCAGGGCCACAGCCTTGAAAAAGACTTTGACTATGGGAACAATGAGTGGAAAGTACATTCCAATGAGAGAGGAGAGATGAGGAGCTTCTGATTGCCCAGGTCCAGCTCTGGGGTCAACCAGGAGTCACATGTTCTCAATGACCTCTCCTATCAAAATTATATAAATTAGGGTAAATGTAAAACTCAAGTCTTTTTTTTTTTCCAATGGCTGAAAAATATAACTCAAAATGAAAATAATAGCAATGCATTATGTATTAATGGCATATGTAAAAATAAAATGTATGACAATGGAAGTACAAAAAATAGGGAAGGAGGATTTGGTGGTGTACTTCTGTGAGATCCTCACATTGCACTTTAAGTTGTATAATATTATTTTAAGGTAGACTATAGTTGATGAAACATGCATAAGGTAAGCCCTAGACATATACCCTGCACAAAGCAGTTAGAGAAAATGAGCTATATCTCCCATTGATCTCTCCCTGCTGCCTCTGCAGAAAGAGCTATTCTCATTCAAGGGGAGAGTGTCCAGAGCTTTGTGGGGTAGCCATAAACAAGCTGAAAATTGGCTTGTGGCCCAGCAGAGAAGAACAAGGATAGTTCAACACAACGTGTCAAATTTAGGGACATGAGTCCTTAGGCAAAATCCTTTCTTTCCCAAATTACACTGCAGGGTAGAACCTGAAAATTGACACTGCCATGAAAGACACTTAAGAAGTGCCACCTCAGAGATGGTTTAATAAATGCTGAGCACCCAGGATGCACTGCTGAGGCAACAGGAAGTAAGAGCATTCTTGCTGTGCTGCCTTGGGAATATAAATTAGCAATTCAACACACTTGCTTCCCTTGAAAAGGTATCATACTATGTGAAGGTGAAAACAGTAGTAGTCACTAAAGCTATTCCCAGGTTTGGTTTAAAGTCACATAGAGACTTGTATAACTTGGCATCGGTTGTTAGTAACAGTTCACAAAAGAGCATTAATAACCACCTACATCAGGGCTAAATCCATTACTTCAGGGACACAGGCATGGGTTACTAACTTCAAATGAACCACTATTAATACATTTGTATATTAGAAGATTAACTCAAAAACCTCTTTACCCTGAAAAATCAATTCTTCCCTTAAATGTGCCTGGCTCATATGGAGACAGTGGAGTTTATAGCATTGCATGGCCAATAGCACCAAAAAAGGAAACATTTCATCTTCTGAATAGTCATTGAACCAGAGGCATATTTCCCATCCAGGCAGATCCATGTCAGCAGCTAAAGGTTTATGTTTATGTAGTAAGCCACAAAAATATTTGCGAAGTCCTACCATGATTAGAATTTTTTCTTCTAACACTGATCCTTCTCAAAAAAACGACTTTCCCTCTCATATTTCCTGCAAATCTATGTTTACCCTTCATTCTCTCTGATTTCTAGTGCATTCTCCAAATCTATAAAACATTAAGAGAACTTTAGACCAGACCTTGGACAATTTTTCTGAAATAAAACCTGGTTTCTGCCTGGGAGTGTTAGATAAGGCATAACAAACTCATGTTCCCTTTCCCCTCCTTCCAGGATCCTGAATGTTAAACATATTCAAGGAGAAGGTTGATTCAGGGAGAGCCATGCAGAGCAGTGCAGTGGGCAAAGGGCATCTTTGGTGGTGCCCTCAAGGCCTTGCACAGTCAGGGCATTTCTGAATTATGCTTCTACTGTGGAGAAGTGGACATTTAGATTTGAATTCAGGTCTACTCTCTGCTACCCAGTAATTTAAGGACTTGGGAAAGATCATATATGCTCTTCAGGCTTCAGGCCCCTACACTGTGAAAGGACATCATATCTATCTCATAGAGAAGATATTCATTACAACATTATAAAGAATGGGAGGAAATGTACATTTTTCTAAATGTCCAACTGTAGGTGAATGGTTAAGTAAATGTTGGCCATTCACAGAGTTGACTGTTGAATAGCCATTGACAAGTTCTTTTCTGAAGAAATTTTATTAAAATATTAAAATAGAACATGTTTATATTACTTTGTCAGAAAATCAGGATACAACATTTTACATATATTATTAAGTCAAAAATGTAAAAATACATATTTATAAAATCTGTAACATATATACATACATGTGTATGCACATATGTACAATTTGAATGCAGTAAAAATATATACATATTATATATATATGTAAAGAGTATCTATCTATATGTATATATATATAAAGACTGTGTGTATATGTGTGTGCATTCATAGATATTTATGTGTATATAGAGATAATATTTAGGGCATACATGCTTTATTGGGCACTTATTAAATACTAGGCAGTGAGCTAAGTGTCTTACATACATTATATAACAGTCTCATGTAAAAAAGACTGGTTAAATTCTACTATATCGTTTTTTGTAAAATAAAGAAATAGTCTTAGAGAGGTTAACCCTTCCAAGAATATTGTCAAAAGTCCTACAGCTGATGAATGGGGAAGACTTGGACATGACAGCAAGTCTGTCTCATTCAAGGTAGATGTGCACCACCCCTGAGTCTCAAGGTTAAAAGGTCATGTATTAAAGCTGAAATGTGCCCAAGACAAAGGTAAGGATTTTCAGGCATGTAACTCTAGGGAATCACAGAATATGTGTTCTATGATATTGCTGCAACTCCTGTTTTTGTGTGTGTGTGTTTTTAAATGTGTTCTTACTGATTTTACAGAGTAAGGGAGAGGGATAGAGAGATAGAAACATCAATGATGATAATCATTGATCAGTTGAACCCTGCATACCCCTTCCTGGGAATCAAGCCTGCAACCCGGGCATGTGACATGACCAGCAATCAGACAAGGGACCTCTTGGTTCATGGGTCGATGCTCAACCACATACATATATAATAGGAGCCCAGTGCACGAAATTTGTGCATGGGAGTGTGTCCCTCAGCCTGACCTGCACTCTCTCCAATCTGGGTGGCTCTCAAGTGATGTCCTACTGATGGCTTAGGCTCACTCCTTATGGTTCTCTGCTCTCTGCAGGGCCTGCCATCTCCACTCTGCAGTGACTGCCAAGCAGGCCTTGCTAGGTGCTGCCTGCAGGCCACACTTGCCTGCTCCCTGGTCACTGCAGCAATGGCCAAGCAGGCCGTGCTGGGAGCTGCCTCCTACGTGCTGTCAGACTCCACGTAGGCAATGAAGTTAATTTGCATACTCACTCTGATTGGTTGGTGAACATAGCAGAGGGACAGTTAATTTACATGTTTCTCTTTTATTATATAAGATATGTAAAGCATAATATGCAAATCAACAGAACAGCCAAAGAGCGGAACGACCATCTGGACAACCATCCGGGACCACACTATGACACCCACTGGTGCCAGGCCAGCCAAGGTGGGTGCAATGCAATTGGTTAGGGACTCAGCCATTGCCCCATGATCGCCCCACAGAGGGAGGCCCAGGCCACCAACCAGCAGGCTATGGTGGATGGGTGGGGCCTCACTCTGCGAGAGAATCCCAGATCCCGGGTGCAGGTGGCCAGAGGAAAGCCCTGGTCCCAGGTGCCAGAGGGAAGCCAGTGCTGGCAGATGGGGGAAGGAAGGCCTATTCTTGCTTGAATTTTGTGCATTGGGCCTCTAGTGTGTGTGTGTGTGTGTGTGTGTGTGTATATATATATATATATATATATATATATATATATATATATATATATATATATATTCTGGTATTTTGTTGTGTAGACAGTGGATCTAGAAAGCAAAAAGCCTGAATTAAATAGTAGCCTCAATATTTTTTATTGTGATTTGGTGGCAATTCTCTCTGATTCTGTTTCCATAACCAAAATAATATCTACCTCAAAGACTTTTTTTCAATTAAACAGATAACAAAATATGTAAAGTGCCAAAAATAATTTCTGTTACATTGTAAACACAAATTGTTTCCCTCCTTTAATTGATTACTATTAAATTAATAAATATGTCAAACACTGTGCCTGACACATGGTAAGCACACTATGTTATTATTATTACATTCTTTAGCTTCCTGTGTTTTTCCTACTTACCCCTCCTATGGAGGTGATTTTGAACAGTATGAACTAAACTAAATTAAAATTTATAATTTTGTTATTAAACTTATAAATATATTTTTATAATTGATGTTATTAACCAATGTTACAATAAAATTAATTTTTTAAATGTGCACATGTTTATCCTGCAATATCTTAATGAGAAATCTCAAATATATTTACAATTAAAAGTTATAAATAATTTTTAATCACAGCTGAAATCTCATATTTGCTGGAGTTTCAGATGCCCGCCTGCCTTCCACATCAGTTGCTGCTTGAGCGCACCTTCTGTAACCACACAGGAGGGGGAGTACAAATGGCCTTGCTGTTTACTAACCACAAATCTGCTGACATGAGGAGGTAATTGGAGAATAATGAACATTCCTTCAAGGTACAGGCTGAGTCTACTGTAAATTCCTCCCTTTAAGTTTACTCATCTATCAAATAGAACAGAAGGTTTTCACCTTATCTTCAGGAAATTGCTGCCAAGTGGATATATTGATTTAGCTGGCCATTTAATGGGCTGGATGTCTATTATATTTTACCACATTGGTAAATGGGGTTTATTTAATCCCTTCCTCAGTTTAAAAGGTTTCAGCATTGATAAAATCTGCAAAGACAGATTGCAATAAATCGCACTCTTTTAATGGAATTACTAGAGAGAAGGAAATGCCAAAGAAAGATGCTCACCCCAAAGTGTAAATTGCCTAACGATGTCCCTACTTCACATATATTTGGTAAGCAATGCTGTTGACAAGTTCAATTATTTAACCCTTGTAAATAGAGCTGCTCTTTAAAATATTGTTTTCCTATGTCAAAGTCATTTGCTTGCAATGAAAGAGAAAAATTTGAAAACTTTACCATCCACTGGGTTGATTTATTCAGTATATTGTAATAATGCAAGCAAGGTCAAATTTAATTTTATACCTGGGGCCCACCTCACTTCTCTCCATGAAAAGCAAGCGATTTCAAACTACCCCTTCCTGCTTGCTTCACATCTGACCAGCATCTATATCATTGCTATGCTAAACAGCTATCCTATATAATAAAGAGGTAATATGCAAATTGACCCTCAAGCCCTCACAAGATGGCTGCCTATGACCAGGCCGGCAGGGAGGTTAGTGAGGGACGACCAAACGACTGAACAGCAGGCTGTGTGGGGCAACCAGGCTGGCAGGGGGGCCATGAGGGGCGACCAGGCCAGCAGGGGAGGCAGTTGGGGGTGACCAGGCCAGCAGAGGGGGGCAGTTGGGGATGACCTGGCCGGCACGCAGAGGCAGTGAGGGGCAATCAGGCTGGTGGGGGGAGCAGTTGGGGTGACCAGGCAGGCAGGCAGGTGAATGATTAGGGCCAGTGGTCCACGATTGTGAGAGGGATGTCCAGCTGCTGGTTTAGGCCCATCCCTGGGATCAGGCCTAAACCGGCTGTTGGACATCCCCTGAGGAGTCCCGGATTGGAGAGGGTGCAGGCTGGGCTGAGGGGGAACCCCCGCCACCCCTCCCCCGAATGAATTTCATGCACCGGGCCTCTAGTTTCATATATAAATGTTTCATAGGTATATTTGTTCAACATATTTCTTATCTTGCCAATCTCTTAGAAATGATTAAATCATACTCCTCATTTGGCTTCCAAAGAGATTACATGCAAAATAACAGGTTACTAAATAAAATAAACAAAGTTTGCTTTTTCAAAAGAATAAGTCAAGCTTACAACAATCTAAGGAAAAAAAATATAAAACTCTAGCAGAGAACATTGGAAGAGTAAAAAAATATATACAAGTCAGAAAAATTGACCACTGTTTCAATTTGATAAATTTCCATATGATCATTCTATGTATACATTTTACCTTTTGCTTTGACTCAGCTTATCATAAACATTTCACCAAAACTTTAAAAAAAGCACTTTTATGGCTATATAACAATTCATTTAGTGTATGCATCATCATATTTTTGCATACCAACTTTTTTATTTTTGAATTTCTGCTCTCATAAGAAATGCAAGAGAGAATATTTAAATTTGAGATCCCCCCATTAAGATATTATGTGATCAAAATGTGTACATATTAAAATTTAATAAAAATTAAATTTATTATGATAAAATTGGTTAATAACATTATATAAGTTTCAAGCATATAGTTCTATAATACGTCATCTAAATGTTGGATTGTGTTTACCACCCAAAGTTTAGTGTCCTTCCATCACCACATATTTCAGCCCCTTTACCCTCTTTGTTCTCCCTGACATACTTCCCCTCTGATAACTACCATACTGTTGTTGTCTTTGTCTATGAGTTCATTTATTTTGTTCTTTTATTGTTTTCTGTTTTATATCTCACATATATGTAAAATCAAATGGTTCTTGCCCTTATCTGTCTGACTATGTCACTTAACATACTATCAAGATTCATCCCTGGTGTTATAAACAGC
This sequence comes from Myotis daubentonii, assembly GCF_963259705.1. Lineage (NCBI taxonomy): Eukaryota > Metazoa > Chordata > Mammalia > Chiroptera > Vespertilionidae > Myotis > Myotis daubentonii. Next base: position 27,577,132 of record NC_081851.1, on the reverse strand, counting down.
AGTATTTCATCCTTTTTATGGCTTGTAGTGTTCCATTGTACATATCTATGTATCACATTCTCTTTATCCAATCATCCAGAGAAGGACATTTAGGTTGTTCCTGTGTCTTGGCTACTATGAATAATGATGCAATGATTATAGGGATATATATATATATATATAATCTTTGCAAATACATACTCTGATATTTTTTGTGTAGATACCCAGAAGAGGGAGTGTTGGGTAATATGGTAGGTCAATTCTTCAGTTTTGAGGAACCTCCATACCGTTTTCCACAGTGGCTCTACCTATTTACATACCCACCTACAGTGAATGAGGGTTATTTTTTCTCCACATCCTCCCCGACACTTGTTTTTTTCCTGTGTCAACAAATACAAGTGTTATTTTACTGTGGTTTAAATTTGGATTTCCCTTATAACTAGTGATGTTGAGCATCTTTCCATGTGTCAGCTGACCATTTCCTTATCTTCTTAAAAAATGTGTCTGTTCAGGTCCTCTGCCTATTTTTAATTTGATTGTTTGTTTGTTTTTTGTTGTTGTTATTCAGTTGTGTGAGTTTTTAATATCTATAATAATAAAAGCATAATATGCTAATTAGTAGACTAGACATCCTTCCAGATGTCTTTCCAGACGACCTTCCAGATGAAACCAGGGCTGCAGCCATGGGATCAAGGCAGCCACTGCGGCTGTGAAGGCCTACTCGTGCACAAATTTCATGCATCGGGCCTCTAGTATTTTATATATTAGCATTTTATTGGAGGTATCATTTGCAAATAGCTTATTCCATTAAATTGGTTGCCTTTTTGTTTTGTTGATGGTTTATTTTGCTTTGCAGAAGCTTTTTAGTTTGGTATAGTCACATTTGGTTACTTTTGTTTTAACTTCTGGTGCCTTTGGGATCAAGTTCACAAAAATGCTCTGAGACCAAGATCCATAAGTTTAGAGCCTATGTTTTCCTTTATATGTATTTATTATTTCAGGTCTTATATTTAAGTCATTTTGCGTTAATTTTTATGTATTGTATCCTATAGAAGTCTAATTTAATTCTTTTGATGTGGCTTTCCAATTTGCCCAACACTGTTTCTTGAAGAGTTTTTCCTTTCTCTGTTATATGTTTTTGGCTTCTTTCTTGAAAAGTATTTGCCCATTTATGTTTGGGTTTATTTCTGGGGTCTCAGTTTTGTTCCATTTATCTGTGTGTCTATTTTTCTGCCAATACTACATTGTTTTTATTATTTAGCTTTGTAGTATGATTTGAAGACTGGGTATATGATCCCTCTGACTTTGTTCTTTTGTCTCTGGATTGTTTTGGGATTTGATGGGGATTCCATTAAATATGTATATTGTTTGAGTAGTATGGCCATTTTAACTATGTTGATTCTTTCCATCTATGAATATGAAATATATTTCCATTTCTTTGTGTCTTCTTTAATTTCTTTCAGTAATGATTGTAGTCTTAAGTCTTAAATCCTTCACTTCTGTCATTAAGTTTATTCCTATATATTTTATTCTTTTTGTTGCAGTTGCAAATGAGATTGTTTTATTCATTTCTTTCTTTGATATTTCATTGTAATTATATAGAAATGCAATTCATTTTTGTACATTGATTTTATATTATTATTTCAAATGATCCTTTGGTAGAGTCTTTAGCGTTTTCTATATATAGACTTATGCCCTTCTTCATTTCCAATTTGGATGCCTTTTATTCTTTTATTTTTTATCTTGGTTGATTGCTCTGGCTAGGTCTTCCAGTACCATGTTGAATGGGCATCCTTGTCTTATTCCTGATCTTAGAAAAAAAAGCTTTTAGTTTTTCACCGTTGAGTATGATATTAGTCGAGGGTTCGTTATATCGCATGTATATATTTTTAAATCTGTTGATACATATTGCCAAATAGTTTCCAAAATAATTGTAAAGCATACAAAAATCACATCTGGAATTCTAAAATCCAACATGCCATGAAACCTAAAAGTCTTTTCATAACTCATTTACTGACAAAAACCTTACTTACCTGAACTCATTGAGTGTCAAAAGGTGACCTGATATGTCAGATGTCATTGCATTCCACCCAAACTATTAAGAACACACCTGCAGTTGAACAAGTTGGGCTTACTACACAGTGTAGAGTAGTAAAGCAGCATAGAGTAGTAAAGGAGCCAAAGGATTATCTTAGTAAGAGGGTATTAGAAAGAACCTATGATAACTTTGGGGCTTTGCTTGGGTGATGCTGGGATAAGTCTAAGAAAGTGGGGTTAGCTCTAGATTGAATACTGACAAAAAGCAGGGACAATTCTTTGGTTGGGTATCTCAATACATATTATATATATAAAGAGAAGACTAGAGTGAAATATAGCTATGATAATAAACAGCCATTCAGTTTAGCTCAGAAAGCGAATTTTGGCAAAGTTGCTATGTGTTCTTAGACAAAATTATAAAGTAGCCACGTTTTATCCCCATTTCTCAGGAAATGACAGTAACCTTGGCTGAGGGTGGTGTTCTGTGAGAGTGTTTATTTAATAAATAGGAGAATAACATGGTTCCGCTGTGAATGCCATGGCAGCTGCTGGATGTGAAAGACTGCTTTTGTTTTATGGTCTCAGAGGCTAATTATATATTTTATTTGTTCTACGTTATGAAATACTTATCCACCGCAGAAATAATAGTGTTTATTATGGGTGCTGAAAATTGTGTTGACTTTCTAACATCTGAAAAAAATGAATTACTGTTTATATTTATGCCCAGCTTTTTAAGATAAGGGTGATTGGACCTGCAGCATTTTATAATTGTGTATACAAATGAACTAGAGGGGACATTTCATTTTATACTTGTCAGCATGAGTACCTTCATTAATAGAAAGCTTATTGTATTGCATAAGTGGATTGATGTGCACAGTTCCTAACTGGATTCTCCAAATGTGAAGCTCTAATATTGGAACCCAGTGTGATAGAAGGTACAGTCTACAGGTATTGCTGCTCCTTGGTCTCCACTCAGTTCATGAGTCATGCCTGCTGTCACTCTCTGTGGTAGCCCAACCCACCCACTGTCATTTCACTCAGCTCTCTGAGTTCTACAGTGATAGTTTAAGGGAAATAGATGGACATAGAGAAAAGGTTATGAAGAGGGGGAAAGAGTGTTAACCAGGAGACTGGACTTTAGCTGTCTCAGAAAGTAGATACTGTCCAAGAGGGGGCCAATTTCTTTGCTTTGTTTCTTAGAGATGCTCCAAGTCCAGAGCTTTGGAGGAGAAATGAAACCACTTCTTATTCACATATGTGTCTTGAAGCTTACTTTGTATCAGAGAGTGACAATAATTTGCACTGAACCAACGTTCATATTACTTAACATATTAAACAAATGTTAATCTGTTATTTAATCAATGCATGTAATTTATTGAAATGAAATCAAGAAAGGATTTTGTTTTTCTATATACCAACAATGAGCAATCAGAAAAGGAAATTAAGCAAACAAATTGATTTATAATAGTATAAAAATAATATAATATGTAGGAATACATTTTACTAAGGAAGAGCAAGCATTACTCATTGAAAACTACAAACAGTGCTGGAAGAAATTAAATCAGGCCTAATTAAGTGGAATTTTTCATGGACTGGAAGAGTTGATATTAAATCATCACTAATTCTCAAGTTGATTTTCAGATTCAATGCAATTTCTATAATCATTCCTATGATCCTAGACCTGATTCTAAAATTCACATGTAATCACAAGACACCACACATAATCAAAACATTCTTTAAAAAGTTGGAGAACCTCATCCAATGTCAAATCTTACTATCAAACTGCATATATAAGTATTAACTTTAAATGGGTCAATAAATACCTAAGCTAAAACTATAAAACTCTCAGAAGAAAACATAGGAATACATTTTCATGACCTTAGATTTGGCAATGGATTCTTAGAAAGCACAAATTAAACACACACACACACACATACACACACACACACACAAATAAGCATATATATATAAGACAAAATTCAAAGTTTGAAACTTTAAACATCAAAGAACACTATCAAAAAAGGAAAAAGAGCTCTAGCCTGTTTGGCTCACTGGATAGAGCATCAGCCTGGGGACTGAAGAGTCCCAGGTTTGATTCTGGTCAAGGGCATGTACCTTGGTTGCAGGCACGTCCCCAGTAGGAGGTGTGTAGGAGGCAGGTGATCAATGATTCTCTCTCATCAATGTTTCTAACTCTCTATCTCTCTCACTTCATCTCCGTAAAAAATCAATAAAATATATTTTTTTAAAAAGAAAAAAGACAACCTAAAAATATTTTCAAATCAATATATCTGAGGAAGATATATCTAGAATATACATACGTATGTACTTATAAGTCACACAGAATGGGCAATAAAAAGGGCCATATAAAAATTAGGTGAAGCACTTGCTTGAATGGAAATTTTTCTGAAGAAAATGTAAAATTGGCAAACAAGTACATGAAAAGATGCTCAATACCATTAATCAGGCAAATACAAATCAAAATTGAAATCAAAATCAGATGCCTTTTCATCTTCACTATAATTTATACAGTTTTTTATTAATTAAAAAATTTTCAAGATATAAAATATTAGTGGGAATTTAAAATGGTGCAGCTACTGTATAATATAGTTTAGAAGATTAAAAAAAAATTAAACATAGGACCCAGCAACTCTACTCCTAGTTATGTACTCAGAAGAATTGGGGTCTAGTGTTCAAATATAACTTGCATATGAGTGCTTGCAGCAGTGCTATTCACAATAGCCAAAAGGTGGAAAAATCATCTATATGTCCATCAATTGAAGAATGGATAAACAAAATTATAAATATTTATTCATATAAATATACATTTATATGAATAAATATTTATAATTATATATAGTTTTTTATGTAGCTATATCTAGTTATCTATCTATCTATCTATTCAGTAGGAAATAATTTCACCACAGAAAGGAATGAAGTACTGTTACATGATAAAAGCAAGAAGCCAAACACAAAAAGCCTTCCCTGCCAGATTTCATGTGTGTGATTGCCAGGAACAGGCAAACCCATATAAGCACAGTGGTCAGGTTAGTGTTTGTCATGCACAGTGGGGAGGAGGGAGTGAGGGTAACTGCTTACTGGGAGCAGGGATTTCTTTGGGTGTAAAGAATATATTTTGGAACAAGATAGTTGTATGGTTGCACTATATTGTGGATATACTATATGCCACTGATTTGTACACTAAAAAATGCTTAAAATGAGAAATTTTATGTTATGCGTGGGTTTTTTTGGTTATGTGTATTTTACCACAATGAAAATGTTTGTTTTGAATGGCCTTGAAGTAATCTTTTTGCTAAGGAAATTTTTTTTTATCTCTCACGGGTGTTAATTTAATTTTAGGTTATATCTATTAAGTTTGTCTACTTGATAAACTTCTTTGAGTTTATCAAATGCAATAAATAACATTTTGTTTTATGATTTTGCTGCCTCCTAAACCAAGTCTTGGAATATTACATTGCATGTTTGTAAAAAATATACAATAGATTAGAAACTCCATCTGAAAAAAAAGAGAGAAGAAAGTTTACAGAATTTTGTCCCCGTTTATTTATATAGTAAGCAATAACATATGATATTATGATGATCATTCTAATACCTTTAACCTAAACTAGGGAAAATGAAAAGTGGAGATAAGAATGGGAATGAAAATGGAAACTCACTAGGACATTTTCAAGCTCTCTAAATGGCCCACTACTGCTAAATGGACATTTAAATCCTTTGTTTAGGTCAAGAAATAAAAGCCTGCCTCTGTAACTTATTTCCTGAGTCCATGCAGCCCATCTGGCTCCCTTCAATTACAGCTTACTTCTTCTACCTCTGTAGCTTTCTAAATAAAATCTGAGAGAGAGAGAGAGAGAGAGAGAGAGAGAGAGAGAGAGAGAGAGTCTATTTGGACTTTCTGTCTCCAGATTTAGGCTTCAAGGGTAACCCTACCTCTCCCTTCCCACGTGACAACCTTTTCTAGATGATGGCTAGTAACAAATCCCTCTTGAGTATCTTCTTATGTCCTAAGGTGTTTAGTAAAGTCCTAGGTATGACACGTCCTAGATGTATACTGGCTCCTGCCTCTGAATATTTCCATTTGTCAGTGTCACGAATAAAATGTAAAAGTATCAGTCTTAGTGATTGTAACCATGTCTATTTCTCAGAATTGCCTGGAAAGGTTTTGCTTCAGTGAATTAAGGGGGAACCCACACAGTGTAATTTTATAAAGAGTTTGAGTACCACTGAGATTGGCATTAAAATCAACTCTGATTCTTTCTATCCCAACACAGATCCTCTGTCCCCTGGGCTAATCGGCTTGCTATTCCTTGAGCAACATTAGCTCATACTCTCCATCTGGCTCTTTAAAAAGAAACAGTTTCATAAATAACTTTTTACATTTTATTCAAAACTTGTGCATTCCTCAGTAAAAGTTAACCTTTTCCTGAATGCCTCTCTGAAACCTACATGGTAGTCAAATAACTATCATTTTCTAAGCACCTCAGATGAATAAGTTAAACAGTGCTTGTTGTGATGTTCTAGGAAAATGACTTACTGAAAAGGCGTGTTTTCTTACACAAGTGAGTCATTCATTTCTTAAGGGCAATGAGTACCTCTGTGACTCCCATTTACTCATTGAAGTAGATGACATAAAGCAGTATATCTTTATGTATTTTTCCAAGGACCATTGAAAATGAGGTCCTCAAAAACGGCAGTGGTGTTACTCCATGGAAATGCCACTTGGGGAACTCGTGCAGAAGAACAGATCTTTTCCTAGAGTCAGGTTTTTATAATAAAAAATAAAAATAAATGCAAAAGAAGAGCAATATATTCAACAATACAGATGTAGTTCACACAGGTTTAATTAGCTCCATTGGGATTGGGCAAGAGAGAGGAGGCTTACTAAAAGTCCAGAAAAGGAGGTAACATCTAAGAACTGAAGGGTGATTGAGTCAGGGAATTCTAAGCAGGTTTAGTATCTTATTCTCTTATTAGAGGCTTGGTGCATGAAATTCGTGCATGGGGGGGGGGTCCCCTTAGCCCAGCCTGCACCTTCTCCAATCCTGGACCCCTCGGGTGATGTCCAACTGCCAGTTTAGGCCTGATCCTCAGGACATCCCTCTCACAATCCAGGACCACTGGCTCCTGACTGCTCACCTGCCTGCCTGCCTGATTGGCCCTAACTGCGCCCCCCCCACTGGCCTGGTTACCCCCAACTGCCCCCCTGCCAGCCTGGACACCCCTAACTGCCCACCCGCTGTCCTGGTTGCCCCTTACTCCCCCCCCCCCCCGCTGCCCCTGCTGGCCTGGTCTTACCCAACTACCCCCTCCTGCCAGCCTGGTCACCCCACACAGCCTGTTCGCCTTTTAAGTCATCCGTTTGGTTGCAATGGCTGCTTAGGTATATATATATATATGCCTGTAATGCTCAAGGAAGGTCTCATATATGCCAAGTCCCATGTCTTGTTTACTGCCTCACTGTATACTTTATCATTTTATGGAAGATAAACATAAGCATGAGGGAATATAGGTAAAGATATTACCAGTGGATTTATTTTCATCAACTCTCTCTTCTCCAAGTCCCAGAAGACAATTTCACCCAGGCTGTCCAAGGACTCCATTGAAGATCCCCACACAGGACAGCATATTCTGTTAGGCCTCTTGCTTCTAGCTTCTGCCACCATTTCTGTCCTTTCACATCCTTAAACACAACCTCGACCTCGTGCAGCTTTTCAATCTCCTAAAGCCTTGAACATGCATTTACTTGCATTATAAAGGTATTCTTAATCTAAATAGTGAAAGAAAAGAAAGGAAAAAAGGAAGGAAGGAGCGAAGGGAGGGAGGGAAAAAGGAGGAATAAAGAAGTTAATGTATTTTAAAGGGAAATTTCTAAAGATCTATTATCTAGTTTAATGGAAGCACAATAAACTGGAAATCAGTAGTATTCATTGTCCTATAAACTTTCAATTTATTTTTCTGGATGAAGAAGATTAATAGGGGAGAGGAAATGTTGGTGATGAGGAATAATCTGAGAAACACTGAAAGCTAAATAAAATAAAATTTACTGTAGACCCACTAGCTTTTGCCTTGCTTTTACTTGGCTTGCCAGAGGCACACTGAGTTCCATCTTTCTCATTGCATCTCCTGACTAGGTCATGAACTGTGTCTTTTTATCCTTACTGCCTAGCAAACTGCTGGATACAGATGTTCTCAACCATATTTAAATTCAATTTGCATAAATGAATACATGTATAGCTACAGTGTGAGATTGGTGACAATGTGAATGACCACCATAGTGACAAAATTTAATCAGATATGTGGAACACTCCCCACTTTTGGTGTTTTAACTCATGGTAGAATGTCCCTCTGTTTAACCTGACTCTTGTGGTTTATGGCATATCTTCTGACATTATTCTCTGTATATAGGTATTTCCATGTTTGATCATAACCCATATTTAAAAGGTTTATAGCCCTAACCGGTTTGGCTCAGTGGATAGGGCATTGGCCTGTGGACTGAAGGGTCCCAGGTTTGATTCCGGTCAAGGGCATGTACCTTGGTTGCAGTCACATCCCCAGTGGAGGGTGTGCAGGAGGCAGCTGACCGATGTTTCTCTCTCATCGATGTTTCTAAATCTCTATCCCTCTCCCTTCCTCTCTGTAAAAAATCAATAAAATATATTTTAAAAAAATAAAAAATAAAAGGTTTATATGCTCACCTTACTAACATTGAAAAATATCAGAATTTCAGAGTTAATGCTGTGACTCTTGCATTTTGAACATTCTTTCTACATGGAAATTTTAGGTGCCATAATATAATACCCCATGGTAACATATTTCAAGTCACTTAGGAACTAAATACCATATAGACTGGGGGTAAATTGATTTATGTATTTTTGGATCATGTACAAAATATAGATTTGACTTGCAAGAGGAAAATTAAATATGAGTTATACCGCAAAAAAAATGAGATGGCAATGTTCCATGAAGTCATTTGAAGATTTCTTTTATCTCAACAGAATTGTCTTCCATAAAATAATGTTTTTTGCATAGATATTTTATTTTTATCTGTTATAAAATAAGTATCTCTTCCCTCTGAAAATAGTTTACATGCCAAAATTGGCTCAGTGAACACTCAAGCTTTTCTGTCTGAGCTTGAATCAATGAAATAAAAACTATGTATTTGCTCATTCTTTGTATACCCAGCTTAAGTCAGAAGACACTATAAGTCTTATTCTAATTCCCAGATGTTTAGGAAAAAAAAAATATATATATATATATATATATATATAGTCTGTAAGAATAATCCCATATAAAAAACATCAGAAAATAATATTTGCAAAAATTATATCTGCCATTTTAGAAAATTCTGGATTTTCCCTTTCCCTAGTCAGTAGTCCTGCCTTAGCATAGAATCTCGCTTAATATAGTAGGAAGGTTGATATCCCCAGAAATTATAGAAGTGAATTTCTGTCTTTGTGTTTCTACAGTAATTATTAATAATGTCCATCTTCACTCAGATTCATGGCCAGTTTTGATGATACATTTTACGGTCACCTATGAAACTCTCATTTCCTAGCATGTGATCTTATATTATGTAGGTTATTCTTCTCAATTGTCTGTGTTCAGGTACATCATAGCCATCAGAAGCACATCATGATATTTTATGATCTTCTTTCATTGTTTTTCTCTACTGTTGGTACAAGCAACATAGATGAACCTTGAATCAGTTATACTAAGTGAAATGAGTCAAACGGAGAAAGACAAATAGTGTAAGATCTCACTTATATGTGGAATCTTAAAAATTTTAATAAACAAAAAAACTCATGAGAAAGAGATCAAATTTGTGACTATCAGAGGTGGGGCATGGGGGGCATTGGAAGAATGGGGTCAAAAGGTACACATTTCCAGTTATAAGATAAACTAGAGGCCCAGTGCATGGATTCATACACCAGTAGGGTCCCTTGGCCTGGCCTGTGGGGATCGAGCCAAAACTGGCCCTCTGACATCCCCCAAGGGTTCCCAGATTGAGAGAGGGTGGTTCTCAGGTGAAGCACCCCAGAATCAGGCTCCCTCCTCTCTGGTTCCAAGTGCGTCACCCCAGAACCGCAGCTGCCAAGTCACCGCAGCTCAGCAGCTCCTGCTTTGAGCATCTGCCTCCTTGGTGGTCAGTGCACATCATAGCTACTGGTCAGACGGTCAAACAGTTGGCCAGTCAGCTGGTCGCTTAGGCTTTTATATGTATAGATAAGTACCAGGGATGCAATGTACAACATGATGACTGTAGCTAATTCTGCCTTAAGATTTATAGGGAAGTTGTTTAAGAAAATGCATCATAAGAGTTCTAATCACAAGGATAATTCTTTATCCTTTATTTTTTCCTTCCATCTTTTATTTTTATTGTATCCGTATGAGAAGATGGATGTTAGCTGAACCTTTTGTGATAATCATTTCACAAAACTGTAAATCAAACTGTCAAGTTGTACTCCTTTAACTTATAAAAGAATGCATGTCAATTATGTCTCAATAATACTGGAGAAAATACTTCAAACAAATCACCAGAATTACTCAATATATTAAAAAATAAATAATGATTAAGAATTATTTTAGTAACCTTTTAGGAAAGGTAATGATTATTTTACACATCACATGTGGCTTGTAATTTTGTTTTGTTTTTTAAATTTATAATTGCCTCTAGATTGGCACATACAATATCTTATAGTAAAAATAAAGTATCAATGCAATGTCATCAGCAAATTTTTATAAAAATAGCACTAGAGAACAACAAAACTAGACAGCAGTATAAGGTATTTTGCACTGTACTTAACATAGAAAAGGCCAACTGGGTTTTGTTTGTTTCTATAACTTTGAGGAAATCTAAAAACTTCAGCATTCAGCATATGCTGCATTTACTGCAGCTTCATTAAAGTATTGGGAATCATAATCTATAACAACCAAGATGGTATCATTTTTATAATATTTTTAGAATTTTTCTAATGGTACTTACTACATGCAAATGTTCATGAACCATTAGAGAAAGCCATTATCTTACATGCTTATACCATAGTTTGACATTTTTAAAGATATTATTCACCCCCAAATATCTTGACAACATAACTAGCTTTATTTTGTTTATTTAGTAAGTTCCTTTTCAAAAAAACTTTCTTTTATATCCCTTAAGTGACAAGCCTCACAGCTAGCAAACAATCCAAACCTTAAGAAAAAAATGATGCAAAAAAAAAAAAGAATTTATAGCAAATCACCCAAAACCTTGATCATTGGGTTGATGTACGGGAGCAAACAACACTTGACCTCCTTCCAATTTCCTTTTCATCATGACAAGGGCTTAGTAATTCTCTGCTAAAGTGTGCTGAGCCAATTTGGCAAATATTAGCTTTGATGATTGATGTCTCCATATGGCTTATTGTGTAATAAAAAGTTTCTTTCAAGTTAAAAGCAAGATCCTCTTGTTTGTAACAAAAAAAAAAAAAAAAACAAAACAAAAAAAAAAACAAAACAAAAAAAACACAACAAAAAACAAACAAACAAAACAAGAAAACAGAAAACACCTTTAAATCTCAAGCAAGCTATTCCAGGATTTAATATTATTTGATTTGGTGAATTCGTCAGGTTCCAAATCTTGATTTCCTATGGATTTTCCAAATCATTTTTATACATCTCAAATTCCATCCTTTGAATTGAGGACAAGATGTTTTCATCTGCCTTCAGCTTCCCTAATGCTTTTGTTCATTGAGAATATTACTCTTTGTACTTTTCTCAGCAACATTCGGACATTTATTCATTCATACAACAATATTTTTAACCTTCTAAAATGTGCTAGGTGTTCTTTTTTATGTGTAGATGCAGCAGTGTACAAAATAGGCAGTATCCTACTCACTGAAAACTTGCTTACTTGCACATTGAAGGGTGTACTGGGGGAGGGGAGACAGTTAATAAATTAACCGCAAATAATTTCAGAAAAGAATGAGATCAGGAAGAATAGAAAAAGAGAGAGACAGAATAAGGAACAATTACATACCTCAACAACAACATAGAGAAACCACTTCAGGGGTTAATAGCATGCATTAAATATTGATTATAGATTAGATTATGATTATTATTGCTACAAAGATTGTTTTATTTGAAATATATTTTGAGCAACATGAATGCAGCTAAGAGGAGGAGGGTGGCCTGCCTAAAGCAATATCCTTTCTAATGGAACAGAAGCAACAGTAAATACTCTCCTGTCCGAGTGCCCCAAAGGCCAGTTATCAGGAAAGGCAGAAACGGGGGCAGATCAAGGACACAGGGCTCCTTCTGAAGAGGATCTGCCCTCTGTTGCTGCATTTCCTGCTCTTCCAGTTTCCAAACAGAGGTTTCTCCCACCCTCACAGACCAGCAAGCCAGTGTGACAATGAAATCTCCAGGACTATATGGTGGAGAAGAAGCAGAGAAGACTGAAAGAGAGGGCATGGTGACCATGGGCCCTCATCAGGCCAGGCTGGGTGAAGCTCTAAGAGGGACTGTGGCAGCAACCCTCATCCTCCTTCTCAAGATGGCAGGAAGAACTGCCTCTGCAGGCCGAGGGCTCTCAGAGAATCCTTGCAGGAGGCATAAGGGTAGCCTCCCAGAACAGCTGTGCAGGGGTTTCAAGCTGAGTTGACAGCATTGGATTTGGGCCACTTAAGCAACCTGGGGTTGAAAAGAACATAGACAAGATCATATATATGGCATACTTCCTGGTATATGGGAATGATTATAGATAAAAGATAGATAGATAGATAGATAGATAGATAGATAGATAGATAATATCTATATCTATATCTATATCTATATCTATATCTATATCTATATCTATATCTATATCTATATCTATATCTATACCATCATCTATCTATATCATCTATCTACAGGGTGGGCAAAAGTAGTTTACAGTGGTGAGTATGTGAGTTTATTCTTGTGTTATTATTTATTAATTAATGTATTATTTTCCATACGCACAACTGTAAACCTCCTTTTGCTCCATCCTGTGTGTGTGTGTGTTCTACTCTTGAGCCCAGATATTCAAGCTGGCAAGGTGGGCAGCCTTGCCCAGTCTCTTATGAACCTCACTACAATGCCTCCTGGTATTGCAGCTTGTAACTGTATTGGCTCTTACTTATGGCACTGTGGCTAGTTTTGTCACCCTTACTTTCCAGTTGCCACTCATCAAAATTGTCTGAACCCCTCTATTGGCCCATGTCATTCATATATATATATATATATAAATATAAATATATGGCAACTTTGAGAAAAAAAAAAGTTTCATATCCAACACTGGACAACTCTGCCAAACATGACCACACAATTGCCCTTAAAAAGAATGCTCATTAAATGACACAATGCTCTTAAAGTAGATCTGTGTTTAAATCTATACTTCAAATCCTATTTACTATGTGGCACGGGGAAGTCTCTGTGTCTGTGAATCTGAGTTTTCTTAACCAATAAATTGCGTGAGCTCATAATGATTACTACAGGGGCTTCTGTGAGGCACAAATAATGCAAATGAAAATTGCCTTCTGATGTTAATCACGCAAAGAGGATAGATTGTACACTTATGGTTGAAAATATTTCTGTAGTAACTACAACCACTTAATAGAACTGGAACTCGAACTGCCTATGCCTCAGTTTCTTATTCCTAAGTAGGAATAATGATACCTACTTACATCATAGAGTCAGTGCAAAAATTAAATGTAATAGCCAGGTAAAGTGATTAACTTAGTAGAATCTTGTATTCTAGTTATCAGGATGAAAATGGTTGTCTCCCTTGTACCAATGGGGGCCAACATTAAAAAAGAAGCAGTTTGCACTACCTGTTAAAGAACATCACATTGAACCTGGAGCCGAGTTCTTTGGATTCCCTGCTCTATCCAGTCATGACAATATCTTGCGATACCACCATTTAACTCCTGAAATTCCTGGTTCTCAAAGTTGGCACCAAAATCGATTTTTTTCTTTTACATTTCCCAGAATTCTTCCAACAACCTGGCTAATAACTCGATCATTTGTGTCAGTAACAGTTTCATGTTAATTTCTTTCCAACCTGTTCTTAAGGGCTTAAAAGGGGATGCATTTTTCTGAATCCATTGGCAGATGATGCAGCACTCACTCATGCTTTAATTAAACCCATCCATCTTATTCTTAATTAATTTAATTATAATTTAGATTATAATTAGAACTTTAAATTGCTATAAATTTATGGTGAAAGAATACAGGTAGGTCAAGGAATCTCAGGTGTTTTTTTAATCATCTCAAGCCATTCTGTGAGCAAATAGATCAAATAGCTTGTTAAGAAAAGAAGATAATGAGCTTTGAGATGCCAATTAGACATCCAAGTGGATGTACTGAGTAGTCACTAAATTTATAAAACCAAAATTATGGAAAAAAATGTCTTGGTTGAAGACATAAGTTTGCAAATCACTATCCTAAAGACAATGTTTAAATTAAAGGCATGAGAGTAGATGAACTCGGCTAATGACTATGTGTAGACTCAGAAAAAAAAGAGGTTCACAGGACACTAAACTGACAGCTATCAATGTTTAAGTTTAAGATCACAAGAGACCAGCCAGGAAGACTGAAAAGAAACAACCAATTAACTAAGAGTAAAAATAGGAGGATTTCAAAGCCATGGGAAAATATGTTTCTAGAAGGAAAAAACAGTCAATTATGTCACATGAAGCAGATACAGAAGACATTGTTGTTGACTTTGACAAACAGAACACCCTTTTCAATTCATTTTTTATTGCTCACATACATTTTATTTATTTCTTCCTCATTAACATTTGCAAGCATGCTAAATTGAACATAGTGATATGTCTTTGTGGGGGTATCCATTGCTAATTTTCCATTATGAAACATCAGTATTTTAAATATTTAAAATAGAATTTCTACATCTTATAACTGACTTATATTACATGATTTTTGTTAACAGCAAAGTTATTAACCATTTTGTTCTTCCTCAGAATTATCTAGGAACGAATCAGAACTCTGTCCTAAATGTCGTAGAGAGCATTGTGTTCTTAAAGACGGATCTACAGAATTTGTAGCTGGTTCTCTCCCAGAGGAGAAATTGGATTTCTCTATTGCCCTCCTGATTACACGGTGCATAATCCCTTCTTCTCTTCCTTTCAGCATTGTTGGACTTGCAGTGTAGACAGGAAATCTGTGTAGGAAGAAAGGTTGCATAGCAATGTTGTTGTCTTTTCTGCCTCACTACTAAACATTAGTAGGGCTTAAATATTGTTTAGATCAATGAAATTACCCATTTGAGACACCACATAGATTCCTCAAATTTTGACCTGATATTATGCATGTTACAATCTAGAAATGACACAAGGGCAATATAAATGGTAGAGAGAAAACTTCAGCTTTGTAATTGCCAAGCATGTGGCTATATATCATATAGTTAGGGTAGTGGAAAACTGTAAGTAAGAATAGGAAAGCCTTGGTGTATAGTTTTGACAATGAATGTGGCTTTACTTCCTGGGTTGAATTATTCAGTATAAAAATCTTGGGATTCAGATTCTAACCAAGTAGAGAATCTCAGTTCTAATATAGAAAATAGTTATCTCACAAAGAAGTTGTAAAGATTGAATTTCATACATAGTGAAGGTGCCTAGCACAGTTACTATAACATACTAAAGTCAATGAATGTTAGTTTTGTTTCTTTTCCTCCTACCTTAGTCTCCTCCTCCTTTTCTTTTAATCCAACAAGTATTTATAGTTTCAGGCCATGCTCACTCATCCATCAGTTCCTTTGTTTATTCATTTATTTCTTCCATTACCCCCCCTTTCTCTTTCCTTTCTGCCTACTCTCTTCTCCTCTTCCCTTCTTCCCTTTCTCTTTCTCTCTCTCCCCCATTTCTTTCCATCTCTCCCATCATCTGATTTTACTTTAAAGGTATTTCAAAATTATAAAATATCCATAATATCGTCAATAAAAATGCACGGCATTTTAATATTCAGATATCTTTGGGCGCAGAGCAGTGTTACTCTACAATAACATGGGAATAGAGGTGTAATCTGGAATAGAGTGAGAAACACTGAAGATTTCAAAGGATACAGAAAACTACTCGCTGCAGATCTGATCTGAACTGGACGGATGGTGAAGCATTCTCTAACAGAGGAGACCCTTATGAAGACAGTGAGGTTTTTCAGAGTCCACATTCCCAAAACAGGATTGAGCTGATTGCTGTTACTGGGAGATCTGGCCTTTCCATGGATCTCTGGGTTTTCATACCCAACTGAGTTGCATACAACCACTGAGAAATCAGGTAAGGTCAGTGTATTTAACCCTTACCACTAAGTCCCCAAGACCTCCAGAGAGAAAATGGTTCAACCAGTTACAATCCAACTTCCAGTAAAATCAGTCAGATAAACTTTCTTCAGCTTCTCTGAAAATATAGTGTAGGATATGTTTGCAAACACATTGCTGAAATCAGTTTTGTTAAGACTGAAATTATTTTGCTTATCTATAAGCCAAAAAAGCTCATGCAGTATTTTCTATTAAATACAATGGTGTTTTTCCTTCTCCAAATTAGATCCATATACACTGAAGAAATGGAATAATCAATATTGATAAATAAATCATTGTTAACTGAGAAGGTGGGGAGCTTAATAAAAATGATATTAATATAGTCAAGAAAAACAATAAATGCTGAGAATTTAATATATTCAGCTTTAGAAATGCAGATTTTCTCATTATTTTAACATGCAAACATTTCATTGAGTTTTTTATTTGTGTAGAATTGAATCTCTTTTTCCTTCTTAATTTTATGAGGCCACTAGTCAAGGCTCTAATAACAATAGTAAGCATTGTATAAATACTCATGAAAATATATTGACTTTTGAAATAAATGACCTAGTTTTCATTATACTCCTATCTCTGTTTAAAGTTTTGGGTGACAAAGAATGTAAGCATGCACTTATTTAACAAATAGTGGACCCATAAAATGCTAGAAAATTTTAAAACATCAGTATATATATGCATGTCTATATGCATGTCTGTTTATACTACTTCTGTCCTGACAACCTGGATCTTTTATAAATAAGATCATAATCTAGTCTGTAACCCTATTCAAAATATTCACTTTTAATTAGTCAAGAAAAGAATAAAAAACTTTTAAAAAGAAAATCAGTTGCATTTTCACATAGAAAAGTAACTCCAATGAATAATTAAGATTGGTTCAAAATAGATAATAATTATTTGAAGTGATTTACGTTCATGATGATAAGAGGCCTGCCATGAGGTTCTCCAATCATTCTTATTAATATCAGAGTCATTATTGTGTTTATAAGAATTCTGTTTATTCTGCACCTGCTCATTCTAAAACTTGGACTCAAAATTTTGCTGAAAGTCTCTGGTTTGCATTAGTGTCTACCTTTTCCAAAAAAATGTTCATTAGTAGACAAAATGATTACAAATATTAACATTTCCATACTAATAGTTCTTTTTATTTCTAAAACATATCATTTAAAATGTGCTAAACATTTCATTGAATATTGGAAAATTTCATTAAGTATTAAGTGGTCAAATCACTTTAATAATAATAAATTTCTAGCCACTATGTTATAGCATTTGCCTTCAACTTCTTTAAGAAAAGGAAAATAATGACCTTGCAGAGGCCACTGCCCCAGAGCCACCTCTGCCCAACCATGGACAACCCCACCATGTTCTCCCTTGGGCCTGGTCTCCTTCCAGCTGTTTGAAGAAAAAGTTCCAAAACAACAGAAAACTTTCATGCTCTGAGCACTGGGGAGAAGAGATTTGGTTATAAAGGTTCCTGCTTTCAAAGGATTATTTTGGGATTTATGTGCAGGTGGTGACCTC
This sequence comes from Myotis daubentonii, assembly GCF_963259705.1. Classification (NCBI taxonomy): domain Eukaryota; kingdom Metazoa; phylum Chordata; class Mammalia; order Chiroptera; family Vespertilionidae; genus Myotis; species Myotis daubentonii. The sequence goes on along the minus strand of NC_081851.1, from coordinate 27,559,251 downwards.
ACACGCCGTAATGCACAGGTGGCAAGTCCATCTATGGGGAGAAATTTGAGGATGAGAACTTCATCCTGAAACATACAGGTCCAGGCATCTTGTCCACGGCAAATGCTGGTCCTGACACAAACGGTTCCCACTTTCTCATCTGCGCTGCCAAGACTGAGTGGTTGGATGGCGAGCATGTGGTCTTCGGCCAGGTGAAAGACGGCATGGATATTGTGACAGCTATGGAGAGCTATGGGTCCAGGGATGGCAAGACCAGCAAGAAGATCACCACTGCTGACTGTGGACAACTCTAATAAATTTGACTTGTGTGTTATCTTAATCACTAGACCATTCTTTTGTAGCTTCTGAGAACAGCCCGTCACCCCATCTGTTCTGAATTTTCTACAGTCATCATGCTCTCCCTGCAGTACCGTGGATTCCATATTTTCCTTACCGCCTCCAAGTCTAGCTGGATTGCAGAATTCAGATTTTTATTATGAAATAAAAACTAGACAAAAAGAAAAATTGGGAAATTACAACCGTTATGATACTAAATGGGAGTATAAAATATAAAGTGGCACTTTTTTAAAAAGTTATTTGAGCCCAGCTGCTTCTTTGTCCCTCAGTGGTTGAACATCAACCAATGAATCAGGAGATCACAGTTCGATTCCCGGTCAGGGCACATGCCTGGTTTGCGGGCTGGATCCTCAGTTGGGGGCATGTGGGAGGCAGCAGTTCAGTGATTCTCTCTCATTGATGTTTCTATCTTTCTGTTCTTCTTCCTTCTTCTCTAAAATCAATAAAAACTATTTTAAAAAATATATTAAAACAAGTTATTTGAACAACTGAAAAGAAAAGACAATCTCTTTGAAATAATATAAACATTTAGAAATCACAAGATATAAAATTACTATGGGGTATGATATTTTTGAAATATTTAAGACTTGGTGTTAAATTTATGTTACTGAATAAACGCATAAATTGATTCTAAAAGGCTACCCTTTCAACTCAATTTTTAAATCTGTGTTTTATATATACTGTTTTTACATTGAATATTTCAGCTAAATATTTTAACCTGCTTATCAGTTACACAATTTCTTCAAATGCTATTATTTGGGAATATATTGAGGTGCATAAAAAAACAAGAAAGCAGAGTTCATTATCTAAAAGATCTTGCCTTACTTATATCTTTATATTCTAACCTTGTTTTTGTTACCATAGTTCATATGTTGAAAAGCACCTAGAGTAAGAAATTAACTGTTTTTTCCACAAAAGAAACAGCAATAACATGAAATTAGAGAGCATGTGATGTGTCTCAACAGTTTTTGCCCCTCTCCCTCCCTTTCTCCCTGCCTGCCTCCTTCCTTTCATTCTCTATGAACACACATTGCCAGGGGGTAATTGTTTATGGTCAACTAAACTGAAAAACCAGTAATGAGGAATATCAATCAGTAATCCTAAGAATAAAATTTCTGCCCAAGCAGCCCAAAAGATCTCATGTAAAGGATTTCTTGGCAGTTTGTGAGTGCTATTAATATTTTTCTCATTGTCAATATGAACCAAATCTAGAGTTAAGAAAAATATGAGCAAAGTCCCTTCCTCTAGCCTCACACCAAATGTACAGATGCCCTAAGAGATGGGATGGCTATTGTAACTGGACCACCTTTCCACTCAAATATTGCTGTCTCCTGTCAACATGTCACTGTTGACTATTTTACTAAAAATGTTGATGCATTAATAACATTAGGTAAAAAGCAGTTGGATGGCAAACAAATGGTAGACTTTCTTACCTACCCTTTCCCCAACTATAATCCCATATTTTGGGGAAAAAAGGTTTTGCAAATTAATGACTTTTACTTCATGCCACGTCTTTTTATTTTGTTGTAGTATTTTTGTCTGCCTACATCCCACTCTTCTACTCTTTCACCACTAGAAAACTTAAAAAGTTATAATTTTCCCCGCAAAGTTGGCTAGCTCTTCTTCCCTCTGTTTTATTCACAGTAACACTCGATATTAGTCAAAGAGAATGCATGCCTTATTGCCTGAGACAGACTCTACTGAGTCTGAGACAAGCCTGACATGCACAGCAGCAGCATAGCTATCCTGACCACTTCTGCACCTGTCACATCCACCTACGGTGTCTAATGTTTTTTACTGCCTGGATGATCTCTTCTTGTCTGCAAACAGATACTTAAAACAAAGCTAGGCATCATCTAGGGGCTACAAATAATGCACCAAGCACACTCCTGCTTGATATGGCAAGTTGGACAGAATCCTTCTGTTTTTCTTAAATAAATTGCTTTAAAGAGGATTTTAGAAACCACTGAAATTTTAGCTTTTTAATTAGCAACTAGTGGGAAAATAGAAAAATGGAGTAAAAAATTTACTCCATTCTTAAAACCTAACCCCAGCATCATCCCTGCCTTTTCTGAAAGAAGAGGATTGACTAAAAGAAAGGATGTGGGATGTAGTGAGAGAATCTGAGACAGTCTGAGAGTCAGAATTGGAGTAATGGTAGGGAATTGGCTGTTATGAATACTTACTAAAGATAAGGTTATTTAGCATTGTGCTTTAGCCACACACAAATAGGAGGGTCAAATTTGCTTAAGTTGATAGCAACAAAATAGTTTATTATTTATATTGACTACTTAAAGTAGCTCCCAAATTGTAAAGTTTTGAGAATAATTAAAAAAAAAAAACAGAGGGATTATATTGTATATTTAATTTTTTGTTTGTTTTGTTAATCCTCACTCAAGGACATTTTTTCATTGATTTTTAGAGAGAGTGGAAGGGAAAGGAAGAGACAGAGAGAGAAAAACATTGATGTGAGAGAGACATGTCAATTGGTTGCCTCCCCCACATACCCCCAACCAGGGCTGGGGATGGAGCCTGCAACCGAGGTTAGCGACCTTGTCCTGAATCAAAACCAGGATCCTTCAGTCTGTGGGCCAGTTCTCTATAGACTGAGCCAAACTGGCTAGGGCTATTTTTCTTTTTAAAAATTTGGAGTTTCCCAATGGACATGGACAACAGGGGGATGAGAGCATGAGTGGGGGAGGGGAGGATGGGGGTTAACGGGGGGGGGGGATGAGGACACATTTGTAATACCTTAACTAATAAAGAATTTAAAGATAAAATAAATGAAATAAAAAGAATAAAAAATGGTCATATAGGCAAAAATAAAACAAATAAAAATTTGTAGTTTCTTATTGATTTCAGAGAGGAAGGGAGAGGGAGAGGGAGAGAGAAACATCAGTGATGAGAGACAATGATGGGCTGCCTCCTCCACGCCTCCCCGCCCCCCCCCCCCACCACCACTGGGGAACAAGTCTGCAACCATGGCATGTGCCCTGACCAAGATTCAATCTGTGACCTCCTTGTTCATAGGTCAACACTCAACCACTGAGCCACACTGGATGGCTCAGTTGGGCATTGTCTCTGTGCACTGAAAGTTGCTAGTTCCGTTCTGGTCAGGGCACATGCCCAGACTGTGGGCTAGATCCCTGGTAGCTGGCATTCAGGGACAGGCAATCGACGTTTTGCTCTAACATGGATGTGTCTCTCTTTCTCTCCTCTCCCCTTCTGTCTATAAAAAGCAATAAAATATCTTAAAAAAAACACACATACAACAGCTTTCATGGAGTCATTCACAATGCGTGTATAAAAAGTAATGCCACATACATGCATTGCCATTTGTATAATTATTCAGAGAGCAATTTCTTTGTATTCCTTAGTGAGAGGGGCTAGAGAAAAATATCTTTTTATGTGTTTATATAAAAATAACACACTTATATTATTACATTTATATTTTATATATTCACAAATATTTTAAATTGTTCTGTCTCAATAACAATGATTACATTTGATAGTATAGCATATATAGATATAGATATGAATACAATATATGTTGTGAGATACATATTTCAGAACTCTCTGCAAATTTGAACAGAAATGTTTCACCTAGAGTATTGTGATTTTTCTCAGTTCCAAAATTCATAATTATTTTATTTACTTTAAAAATATTGATTCCACTTAAGTTATACAGTCTCTTTGTCTTAAGTGGAACAATAATATTAGATATCTGTTAAGAAATTCAGAAGGAGCCCTAACCGGTTTGGCTCAGTGGATAGAGTGTCGGCCTGTGGACTCAAGGGTCCTGGGTTCAGTTCCAGTCAAGGGCATGTACCTTGGTTGCGGGCGCATCCCCAGTAGGGAGTGTGCAGGAGGCGGCTGATCGATGTTTCTCTTTCATCGATGTTTCTAACTCTCTATCCCTCTCCTTTCCTCTCTGTAAAAAATCAATAAAATATAAAAAAAGAAAGAAAGAAAAGCAAGTGTGACTACATCAAATTAAAAAGGTCCTGCACAGCAAAGGAAACAATCAGTACAATAAAAAAAAAAAAAAAAAAAAAAAAAAAAAAAAAAAAAAACCTTAAGAAATGGGAAAAGTATTTGTAACCCATATATCTGATAATGGGTTAATGTCAAAATCTCTCCTCTCTTCTCCAACTTTAAGTTGTTTTATATTTTGGATACAAAGATATGACTGAAATAAAGGACATCACTATGTAAATACAATCACCTATAACCTTCAATGTTATCCGACATTCCCCAGGAGGCCTAGTTTAAACTTTGAATATTTCTCTCAAGACCTGAGAGACTGTCACAACAAAGAGGGACCTAAAAAGACATGACGATTAAATGTAACACAGTAGCCTGAATGGGATGCTGACATAGCGAAAGGCCATTTGATTTTTAAAAGTAAGGACATTAGAATAAAGTTCTGACTCTAGTTAATAAAAATATATCAATATTACTTTATTAATTATGACAAATATACATTCCAATGCAAGTTGTTAACAATAGGAGACACTGGGTGTTGGTGTTTGAGAATTCTTAGTGCTACCTTAATTTTTCTGTAAATATAAAACTATTCCAAAATTGAAAAGCTTATTTAAAAATGGACAAAATTGGGCAAAAAGCACTTCACAGAAAAAGGATATCCATTTTGCCAATAAATGTAGAAAATGGTATGCAACCTTATTTAATCTTTAGAGTATTTCAGGGTAAAATCATAGATCTCAGTAGACACTTTTGAATGGTTAAAATAGTTTAAAGAGAAAAGAATGCAAATGACCACAAAACATATAAAGCCTGAGTAATCTGTCATGTACTTATACATTAGAACACTATGAAACTATGAAGATTAATGAACTGCTGCATGAAACAATAGGGATAATAGATTGTTTACAAAATGTCGGCTGAAAGAAGACACAAAAGACTGCATACAATATGATTCTATTTAAATGGAGTTAGAAAATATTCTTGTGTGGTAGACATGGCACCTACCCTTTGAGATGAGGGAGAGGATATTGACTGGGAAGAAGCATGTGGGGGACGTTTTACATTCTGATGATTCCATTTTTTATCTGAGTAATGGTTTCAGAGGAGTTTTCATGTAATAATTTATAAACCTACCCATTTATTTTATACTTCAAACACTTAGTAAACAGAAACATTTTCTTTTTTCCAAATTACATCTGGCCTCTACCTTCTCAGTTCCTTAATACGCTCTTAATATAGTCACCAGCAACCCCATGCTTGCCTAAACCAGTGGCAAATATTTGTTGCTTTTCCATTCTTGATCTCAGTTTTATTTATTTTTAAATACTTTCTTCATCTCTCTATCTTATTCTCTCTTTCTATCTCTTTTTCCCCACATTCTTATTTAATGTTTATAACCTATAGTTCTGTTATTCACTGTTGTCTTATTCAGGACATAAAACAAAATGTATCTACTACATATTCCTTTCATTAAAATTGGTCATGGAATAATACTTACTCCTGAAATTGAAACTAATGGCTATTTACCAAGCATCTTCACATTTATTTATTTTATACTTCTCTTGTTTATTTTCACTAAGCCAAATCTGTTGACACTACTAATATAACCATATCCTGTCTTCAACATATCAATGTATTAGATTTAATTTCTCAAAATGGCAGACAGTGTCTTTCAGTATTTTCATGCTTACTTTATCCCACCCATTCCCCTATGGTTGTGAAACCAATATATTCCCCTTTTCTTAAAACCCCAGCCCTTCAACATTTCTCATGGTTTTGTGCCTAGGCATTGGCTTTTTTTGTTTTAATATAAGATTGTCTAACATACCAGTTTTCACCTTTGTCTGTAAATTTCTCCCCTCTTTCAGAATCAACAAAATTTTATTCATATTTTTTTATCTAGAGATCTTTGCAGCTTTCTCTTTTCCCAACGGTCTTATTTTCAAACTGTGATTTTATTTTATTTTTAAATATTTTTTAATTGATTTCAGAGAGGAAGGAAGAGGGAGAGATAGAAACATCAATGATGAGAATCATTGATTGTCTGCTTCCTGCATGCCCCCTACTGGGGATCGAGTCCGCAACCCGGGCATGTGCCCTTGGCCGGAATCAAACCTGGGGCCCTTCAGTCTGCAGGCCGACACTCTATCCACTGAGCCAAACCAGCGAGGGCTCAAACTGTGATTTTTATCACTGAAAAAAAATACTCTATGAGCAATAGGGACTATATTATACTTAATAACTTTATTTATCAAAGGTATTTTAAATTTTACTACAATATTTATTGAAAATGTGTTAAAAACATCCAATGGCTAGTTTATAGGCATAAGTCACAAAATATTTTGACTAGAAAAACACACCCTCACCCACCCACCTGTGTATAATTCCTCTTTAGTGTCTTGTAGGATAGCCTTTAAAATTTTTTATTTATATATAAATGATAGGATAGAAATGTAAAATTTTGCTAACTTTGGATGTTATATTTGAAATGACTGAAAAGATACAGTATTTTTATTCCCAAATATTTATATTTTTTTCTTGCTCTCCTTTTATCAACCAAACCTAAATTTCACAGTGTTCACGTCCCTGCAGCACTGTGACAATTTGAACAATGATTCAGATTACCATGATTTCCATTGTGGAAATTAAAATTAGAGCTTATTATTCAACATACAGATAATGAGAACTTTCTAGATTACAGGGGCAGGCCCATCAGTGAACAAGTCATGCTCTTCCTTATTGTGGATTTTGTTAATTATAGTCAACCTCAGATAATATTTTCTGGTTGGTATTTGAAGTGGAAACACAATTCATTAAACATAAACTTAAAGCCACTCCAAGTATATTTAATAAATTTACAAGCAATGACTAAAACTGGCTTTCTGCAATGCACTAGTGATTTTTTATTTGAGAATAATTAAAGAATGGCTTGCAAATGTACTGGTTGGCAGTGTTGCCAACAATAATGACAAGGCAAATAGATAAAATAAACTGTAATGTAAATGAACATGAAAGGTCTTTTTGTTCATTCAGGTCTGTGACAAGTATTCCTTTTCAGTCATTAAAGTTGTTTTCTATATGTAATAAAATTGACAATTGTTTGCTGTATATAATAAAATTGACAGTTGCTAGAGCCCAACATAATGTTATCTCTTTAAATAAGATGTGGAAAGTCTGCCAATATTTAAAACTTATCATTACCAATGTACATTAGATTTCAGATAGGTAATTTAAGAAAAAAAAGATTTTTAATTGATTTTTAGAGAGAGAGGAAGGGAGAGAGAGAGAGAACCACTCATTGGTTGCCTCCTGCACACCTGCCACCAGGAATCAAGCCCATGACCCCGGCATGTGCCCTGACCAGGAATCAAACTGGCAACCCTTTGGTGCACAGGATGATGTCCAACTAACTGAGCCACACCGGCCAGGACTCAGATAATGAATTTTTAAAAATTTATTGGTTAACTACTGTGGAGAGAGTAGTATGAATATACTGAATTTTTTTACGTAATGGCTTGGACAAATAACACTTTACTTTTGGGGGGAAGAAACAGAGCAATGTAAAATTATTGTCAGTTTCAAGTTCATTAAAAGGTATATATAAATTAATTTTTTTTCTAAAAAAGAATCTATGTAAAATGTACAACATAACAATATCTTGGAAGCTACTTTCACTCAATTTCCATCTGTATCTTTACACCCTTTTGAGAATTCCTTCCCTTTTCCCCTTTAGGTATCCACATTGATTTTTTGTGCTTTCAGCTGGCCAAAGTTGGTCAAAAAGTTCCCAAAGCATCCTTTCCACTTCTCGTCTCTATAGAGTTTACTTTTTAAATAATTTAGTCCCTCTGTATCTTAGACTTGACTTTTTGACAAACGATAGTAATAAAAGAAAATTGTTTTTATATTGCACTTTATAGGTAGAATACACTTCAAATTGGGGCGGTGGAAGCTAATCTCTTTAAGGATCAATTGGAATTTGGCACATAATGAAGGGATTGGTTTAGAATACTTAAAAGAGGTACTTAAAGTGAGATTTCATAGAGTGCAACATTAGTTTTGCAGTACTTTGGACTGTATTTTAAATTACATAAACTCATTTCTTTCTTGAGGGTGCCTGTAGCTTAATAAGGAGAGTCCTAAAACACTACCTATTCAAATAATCAGCAATAACCTCAAGAATAAAGTTTATACTCCCAGAATATTCATCTGAGTACAACAACCAGCACTTGTCACTTGTTAAATTTTTACATGGGTCACATCATCGCTCCTATGTTTTCACCACTTTCATCTCTCACCATCTTTTCTGCAAAATTTGATAATCAAAATAAGATTACTTTTTTTTCCTTTACTTGCTCACTTTTCTCTGTACTAAACATCTATTTTCTTATGTTATGTACATAGATTTTGAAGGTACTATATACATGGTAGTTGATTTGTATAAGTGGTAGATTTACCAGAGTCTATACTAGAACATTTATCTGTATCTTTTGATTGATGACTGAAAAGATAGGGAGCCCTATCCCTTTGGCTACAAGCACCCAGAGTGAAACTTCTACCAAGAAGACCTAAGAATGAAATCCTGCCATTTGTGGAAAACTGGATGTATCTAGAGGGTATTATGCTAAGTGAAATAAATCAAGCAGAGAAAGACAAACACCATATGGTTGGACTTAAATGTGGAATGTAAAACAAACAATCATAAAAAACAAAAAATACACACAGAGAGAAACAGAAACCAAAGGGATAGTTCCCAAATAGGAAAGGGTGGAGAAATGGATGGAAAGGTGACGGGGAATACAGTCAATACTATTGTGATAAGCTTACATGGTGACAGATACTTACTAGAATTAGTGGGGTGAACACATAGCAAGGTATAAAAATGTTGAATTACTATATTGTACATCTTAAAGTAATATAACCAATATATTTAAATTAAAAATAAATTTTATAAAATAAAAAATTTAGGGATAGGAGTGGGAGCAGGTCATAGCTTAAGAGCTACAGAAATTTCCTGTAATTACCTATAAGTAGTAAAAATTCTTAGTAAATGCTTCTTCATTGTTTTCTATGTCCTTAGTACAATTTCCAGAGATTTTTGAATTTTAAAATAGTTTTCCCAGGTTATTTATGGTGTGTATTAATTTTGAAATGCTATTATAACAAATAACCACATAGTGGGAGGCATAAAACAACAGAAATGCATTCTTACACCATTTTCGAGGCCAAAAATAAATATGGAATTAAGGTGTCAAATGGGCCAGGGTCTCTCTGATGGCTCTACAGGAGAATTCTTCCTTATCTCTTCCAGCTTCTGTTGGCTCTTGGCATTCCTGGCTTGAGGCAGCATAACTCCAATCATTGCCCCTGTCTTACCTTGACTATCTTCCCTGTGTTTCGGCATGTGTCCTCTCCTCTTCTAAGAAGGCCATCAATCATTGGACTTGGGATCAGCCTAAACCCAGGATGACCTCATCTCAAGATTCTTACCTTGATTCCATCTTCAAAAACACTTTTTTCAAAGGAGACCACATTCTGATGTTTTGAGTGGACATGGACTTTGGGAAATAAAATCTTGCCATTTGTGGCAAGATTTAACCCACTGCAGGTTGTTTTACTGAGAAACAGGTCTGCGGAGCAACTCAGGCTGCTGTTCTAGAACCAGGAGTCCTACTTCTCCTCTTTTCAGCTTTATTGGGGTATACTTAATATACGGAAACTGTACACATGTAAGGTAGACATTTTGATGAGTTTGGGCATCTGATTACACTGGAATAGCATCACCACTATCAAAATAATAAACATACCTATCATCTCTAAAATATTTCTTGTATCCTGTGTGTATGTTATAATGAGATCTACCCTCTTCACAAACTTTTAGGTACAAAACACCCTATTGTTAACTATACACTATGTTGTACAGAAAATATCTAGAACTTATTCATCTAGTATAACTGTAGTATTATATACCCACTAAACAGCTACTCATTTCTCCCTCTTCCTACACCCTGGCAACCACCATTCTATTCTCTGCTTCTAGGAGTTTGAATATTTTAGATTCGACATATAAGAGAGACCATTTGTTATCTGTCCTCTGTGACTGACTTGTTTCACTTATCATAATGTAATTCAGGTCTATCTATTTTGTTACAAGTAGTGGGATTTTTTTTTTCATTTTTAAGGCTGAATAATATTCCATCGTATGTATATACTCCAGTGTCTTGATCTATTTGGATTATTTCCACAGCTTAGCTATTCTGAGTAATGCTATTTAATTGCTTCTTGACTGAAAATTACATAAGAGAATTATCAACGTGCTCTCTTATTTCTTAGAAATATCCATGTCCTGATTGATTTCCCAATTATATCATAATAAACTTTGTCAGAATATCAAATATTACATGCTAACATTTCTCATTTTTATTACTTGAAATGTTTGGCTTTCTTTATGACTTCCTCTTTTCTATTTTGAGATCGGTAATATTGAAGAAACTGTATTTTCTTTTTAGCTTTTGCACTTTATCATTTAAAACACATAAACTCCATAAAATTTGTGTGTAGTGCTTTCTTCCAGGATACTTTTGGGAGAGAGAAAAATGAAATTATAACCAGAAGAGCTTCCCCTCCATAAGTTATGTACTGCTTGCCTGGAACAATCAATCAACTATACTAATTAATAGTCATCCTCTACTGTAGTGTTGGGAGTCTCAATGCAGAAGAATTTCTCTGTATGCTGACCTCGAGAATTTGGACACACTGGTAATAATATTTCAGGATCATTTGGTGAGACAAAAGCTCATCTTAAATTCCAAATCCTATGAACAGAAAGGAAGATCATTTTCTTTAAGATGTTGACTCTGAAATGGTGGATGTCCTACTTTAAATCAGATCATTTTAAATATAATTTTCATGAAAAACAAGAAGCATAATATGGAGGGAGGGGTTAATGTAAACACGAAACAGCCCCTAGGTCTCTGAGCAGGACTGAAAAAAGCAGAATATAGTTTAACATGTTTGGTAAGCTTTAAAATATGAAAATCCATGATATATAGACATCTATAAAGTAAAAAAAAAAAAAAAATGCAGTGGGTTCTCTGTGTTTGGCGTAAAAGATGTTAGGGAAGAGTGTGATGATCCAGAAAAGGGTAGATGTGAGTATGAGACAAGTTGTACAAGACCTTGAAATGCAGGCTAAGGAGCCTAGGCAGAAATACTAAGTAGAAAAGAGGTATAGCAGCAGGAGTTTGCTCTGTTTCACTTACATTAGATTTTAAATGTATTTTTTTTTTACCACATATACACAAAACTTCCTTAATAAACAGATGACCAAAGCAGAAACAGGACTCAGGGTCCCATGCCTATGAACTTGGTTCCTCCATCCTGTCTGCCCAATGCTGAAATTCCTCCAGAGAATCATGAGCTTCTCAGGTTGCAGGAACATTCTGTCTTACATCATAAACCATTCAAAATCTGGATCCCAAAACCAGGCTTGTCCATTGCTACGTTGTTTCCTAGGTTTTGCTTTCACAGGAAAGATGTTAAAAATGGAAGACAATAAATTAACCTCATGGATAAGTTAAAAACAAGCACACAAATTCCTTGGAATTTCCTTCATCCAGATTAAATCATAATTATTGGGAATATTTGGGGAGAGACCTTGTGCTATCCCTGTAACTGGTTTGGCTTTCCTTCTCTTGTGTTCTCCTAGGTCCCTCTACTGGCTTGTATCACAACACTAATAGCACGGCTGTGGAGTTTTTATAATTCGCCTGCCACCCTTTTAAAGGCTGAGCCTCTTAACAGGAGTGGTGCCTTACTTTTTATTTATCTAGCACTCTCATGGCGCTTGATATGGATGGGCCCTGGATGTCTATTTCGTTAATAACATTAGTAAGACATGCACTTTGTGTACTGAGTTTTTCAGGAAATTCGTACATTTCTTTTAAATCACCGATGCCTGGAAGGCACTTGACTATTTACTGAAACTATTCTTTCCCCGAAGACATATCAAAAAACCACAGGGTTATTTTATCTTGCTTTTGGATTAGAAGCTGTAGCACCCGAGGCAAGACCGATAAAAGCAGGCAGCAAAACGGGTTTCCAACAAAATCCACTAGGGTCTTCACAGGGTAATCATCCATCTTCGCACGTGTTTGAATTTCTCATTGTTGATTTTTTTAAAAAATATATTTTATTGATTTTTTACAGAGAGGAAGGGAGAGGGACAGAGAGCTAGAAACATCGATGAGAGTGAAACATCGATCAGCTGCCTCCTTCATACCCCCCACCGGGCATGTGCCTGCAACCAAGGTACATGCCCTTGACCTGAATCAAACCTGGGACCTTTCAGTCCACAGGTCGATGCTCTATCCACTGAGCCAAACCAGTTAGGGTTCATTGTTGATTTTTAACATTGACTCATCTTAAGATGGTAGCCAATGAGAGCTCTCTCTCTACATATAGATATAGAGATTGGAGATGTTAGAGACAGAAATAGATAATAGATATACTTCTATACATGCACACATGTATTGCATATATATGTATGAGAGAGAGAGAGAGAGAGAGAGAGAGAGAGAGAGAGAGAGAGAGATCTCCTATTTTGTATTGGTGCTATTTTCTGGGTAACCCTGAGTGATACACTAACATAACAATTGCACTGCTGCTAACTGGTTGTTTGATTCAGGTGCAAACCTCTATCGTGTCAAAGGGAGAATTGTGCACTTTTAGAAATCCAGGTAGAGAGTGACCTTGACATGCAGAACACTCATCTTCCATCTGTGGATTAGCGATCGTCCCTCTGTTCATCCCCTCTTAATGCTGCCTCTCATTCTCACTTGACAGGAAATGGCAGTTGGCATTGCTCCACAGTTTCTTCTCAGCAGAACATTAGAGGATAGTCGGGGGATTTTTGTAGGCTCCATATGTGAAAATTTAAGAAACACTCATTGAACTGTTTCTTTTTTTAGCATTTAACCTTGAGAATTCATTTCCACTTTTCAGCTGAAAGGAAGAGATAAAACTACTTCTAAAACTTACAGTTTCTTTCTAGCTATTACAAAAGGCAGCTTTTGGGCTTGAGCAAGAGAAAAGATTTGGTTCCTCCTGCAGATGACACCTTTAAATTAAGTATTTCTGGAGTAGGAGGATGCGATAGTGTTAGAGTGTCACACATGCTTAAATTCCTCTTCTTTTTTTCTTTTTTTGATTTTTAAAATATATTTTTTATTGATTTCAGAGAGGAATGGAGAGGGAGAGAGAGAAAATAACAGTGATGAGAAAGAAGTCATAGATCAGCTTCCTCTTGTTTTGAGCATAGCCGGGCTACATGCAAGGATGTTAAGATTGGCACACAGTGAGTTTGGGATTGAGAATGAGTCTGGGGGAAATCCAGAGCTGCAGGTGCAAGAACAAAGCCTAATTTGGTGGGATAACCATAGCCAAACAGGAAGTGAGAGTGAGAGTGAAGCATTTGCTCTCAGGATACAAGGTGTTAGAGCACGAGTCAGCAAAAACAAAAGTGCTTCGGACATCATCCTTCCCTGCAAGACTAAGGTTGTAGTTTATTCACCCAGCTGCCAGCACAGTTACTGGTACATGGAAAAGGCTTAGAAACTTATAAGGGGGATTACTGCATGAATGCATACATTTATGTGCAAATGAATAAATGCATGGGTGAGTTCATAAGTGAAAGAATAATTAAAAGTTTAAGGCTCTTGACATAATCAAATTTGATCAGCATCCCAAAGGGAGTCTGGTGAGCATAAAGAAAAGCTTTTCGGTGTCTGAAAAGAAATGAAGAGCTTCACGATTTCCTACGAACAAGGTTTTGATCACAGGGAAAGAGCAGAATCAAATGGCAAAATCAGTAGTAATGACTCAGTTGTTAATATTAGCATGTTTGATTGGCATCTAGTAAAAATCTCCTGTCCAGGGTAGAGACAGATGCTAAACACTGGGAGAGACTTCACTTGAGTAAGTACGCAATGATTTCAGGAGTCAGAACTCAGTTGCTGACAGCTCCTGCTTTTCTACACAACCATGCAATCAATAACCAGTTTCCTAGTACAGAGCTATATTTATTTTGAGTGACTTTTGAAGGTCTGGAATGAATGTTTAAAAATTGTAGTTCAGAGTAGAAGCCATATTTTCTTTAGGACATGGCTAAATAAATAATAGAACATCTGGGTAATGAAATGCTATTTTTAAATGCATATAAAGGGTTTATAGTAAATGCTTCACCAAAAAAGTTAAATTTTATAAAAGTTTATAAAATTGTTAATGCACTGTAATTTGAGCCATCTCTCAAGAAAGCATTACCAATGTCAAGCAATGAATTTTAAATGTGATTGCTTCTTGCTAATGAATCCATGAATGATTTATTCTGTTACTGATAGTTTTCCAGTATTATCCAAATGGTCTATAATAAGCACATATTAATATTGGAATGAAGAAATTACTATAGTCATTCATTTCCATTTGAAAAACATTGTGTGTGGTTCTGTTCAGTTATTATTAATAAATTAATGTTGAATCCACAAATCCAAGATTTTGCTTTAAAATCTTTAACCATATCTTAGGAACTTTTTTAATGTGTGTGCAATTGTGAGATTGTGTGTGTCTTTGAGTATTCATTTAGTTAGTTTATAAAGGAATTAACTGCATCACCATGATGCCATGGTATAGGTTTTGGCCTTAGTAAGCTTTCTGTGTCAAAGACAGAAACTAGGATCTTGGGAAAAAAAGAGTCATAATGCAAGTGCTTGATATATATTTGTAAATAAAGGAAAGAAGGAGAGGAAGATCAAGGTAAGGAGGATAAATTACTGATAGGAATATACAATGTTTTAGAAATATTTTGATAGATGGTTCCTGAATTTTGTATTGTTATGCAAGATATAAAAATTGAAACAAAGGTGTTCTCCCTAATAAATGTATTTTATTGGAATTTTAAGGGATACAGGTTAGATACAACAAGGAGAATAAAGTACCTGGACAAGTCACTATATCGCCATGTAATTTTTGTCAATTCATTTTTACTTTCTTAACCTTAGAGTTCTCGTTAAGTGTAATGCTGGCAATTAACCAAAGAACCTCTAAATTCTATCTTCCGTTTGGACCTGGTCTTACATTTATTTATTTGACTTTGTGGCATATTTATGGCTAGCAGATTTTTCAAAGAACAGTGCAGATATTCTAAAAAATGAGGTTTCCAATTAATTTAATTTGATGAGAAGCCTAAAATGTAATAAAATTATATTTAACAAATTAATTTTTTGAAAAGGAAAACAGTTTCTGACATAAATTCTGGAAACTGTTATCATTATCCCATATGATTTATTGTTTTCTGTATTATTGTACAAGTTTTGGAAGAGGAAGAAAGTTAAAATCCTAAGTTTCAGTATTTTAGGTTCTTTGTAAATACTAAAACATTTATTTATTTACTATTAAATATAATTATACATATACACATGTGCATGTATAAATTTTAAAGTTCTAGAGAAAGAAATTAAGGCTCAAAAAGATTAACTATCTGACAGAATCATGATTGAAAGAGAGAGAGATTCCTGATCCCTAGACATAAATATCCCTTATAATTCAAAAATATTTAGTAGTAATTACATAAATAAAACTAAACATGCCCTACTTGATTTTTCTCAGTGGTTTCAGTACCAGCCCAGGGACCAAGGGATAACGTGTTTGATTCACGGTCAAGGGCATGTACCTGGGTTGCAGGATCCTCACCCCAGTCAGGAGGTTAACCGATCAATGTCTCTCTCTCTCTCTCTCTCTCTCTCTCTCTCTCTCTCTCTCTCTCTCTCCCCCCCCACCTTTGCTTCTTCCCTTCCATTCTCTCTAAGAAAATTGATGAGAAAAAGATCCTCTGGTGACAATTAGCAACAACAATTACAAAATGATAAACAAATGAATAAATATGAAAAAATAAAACTAAACAGTATGGAAGGGAATGAGTTAGGACAGGATGAAAAGAGGTAAACTTGGCAGGTGTGGAATAAATTAAAATTTATTAGAATGGGTTAAGTATAAGATGTTTTATGTTTTTTTTCCCACCTTTGCATGTAAAATGGACCTCTACCCAAGTAGCTGCTAAAGCATATAATGACCATTAGGGATCCTTTTCTCTGGCCTGCTGCAATGGTTACAATTGGAAATATTGAGAGAGGTCAAAATCATTTCTTATTTTTACTATTTTTATGAGTTTTAATTTCTTCACCTGTTAGTTTTAACCCTCGCATGTTGCCACTTCCTCACTGAACAATAGGTCAATGACCTACTAATGCCACTGCTGGTTCCTGTTCACCCCTCCAAACGAAGTTCAGATTCTCCAAATTGAGACAGTCACTCCGGAGCCCCCAAATAGAAAGCATTGGAAAGTAATTCAAGATTAATGAAAGAGATGATGACTTTCTGGACTAGAATTTCTACTACATCTGTTAATAAGCTTGTATTCTTTAGTGATTGATAGACCTATTTTATATTTGCTTTTATCTTCTTAAAAACAGGGGTGCTAGAAGAACCATACTATAAGGTTGTCCTAAAGATAAACTAAATTATTACATTGAGATGTTGAGACTATTGCATAATGTCCTATAACACATAATTATAAGTCTCTCTCTCTCTCTCTCTCTCTCTCTCTCTCTCTCTCTCTCTCTCTCAATGAGTGCTCTCTGACATTTTTTCTTCCATTAATCCAATTCCACATTTCAAGGTAGATTCACTTAAAAAAATATTTATTTATGCACTGGATATGTGCCAGACATTTTTCTCGTTTGAAGAGATTCAAAAGTGAACAAACAGACCAACTGCCTGCCCCATGGAGCCTCACATCTGGGGTGTGTGTGTGTGTGTGTGTGTGTGTGTGCACATGTGTAGTGACTGCCACAGCAGCCAAAATAAACTATGAAATCAGTAAGCAACATAAATGTTCCATGTGTTCCATGGTTGTAGCTGTAATCAAGGAAGGTTATAATTCCATAGTGGGGGAGGCAAACCCACTTCGTGAAGATAGTAGCTGAGCTGAGATTCAATGAAAGGAAGAAGAGATATATTTCACCTAAAAAAAAAAAAAAGCCGAAAATGAAACAATTCATGAAAGAAGAACAAATTAAGGTGGGAAATATCTTACAATAGTCAAGGGACAGAAGAGTACTGAGTGAAGTTTAAGTATACTAGTAATAAGTTAGGAGCCTGTCATTGGAGTGGTGGGGACCGCATAGTTTGAGAGGACATTGGAGAATAAATCAAGGGCCAAAGCATATAAGGTCTTATTTACCATGTAAATGAGTTGGACTTCATTTTAGAGTAACAGAAAAGGAGTTTAATTTTTTTACGATGTGGTCTGATTCAGGAAAGGGTACCTAGTAATGTTGAATAGAAAATAAATTTCAATAATAGCTGGATTTGAGAGTAAAAAGGGTACAGAAGCAAATACAGCAATTTCAGTGATGGATAACAGAGCCCTGACCAGGGAGTGATGAAAGGGAGCAGATGACATGCAAGATGGCAGCTGTGGGTCAGGACTGATGACCCAAGGTATTGTTCACGTTTTTAAATAGTAGATTACTACAGATTTGTGGTTTGCTGATAAATATAATAAAACAGAGAAAAAAATAATGATTCAGAAAAGGAATCCTTTAACTAAAGGCATCAATCTGATTGATGTCCTTTAGGACCACAACACAGCCACCACTTGCCTGGGACTGAAGATGTGGTTAATGGGAATTTTATCAAAGCACAACACACCCATCACCTCAGAATAGAAATGAGAGTCACCCAGGGGGCAGAAACTGAGTGTGAGGCTCATGGCTGACAGAAGAGAGTGTGAAACAAAATCATGTCAAAAAAATAAGTGGCTCATACCTCAACTCCCCATTCTCTCTGAGAATTATGACACCCATATCAGCCCACTCTAATTGAGTCACATTAACAAAATGACTATTTATAATTAGTCCAGGAAGAAAAATTCAGCATTTGCCCTTAGGCAAGAAGCTTCAACCAAAATTTCTCTCTGCCCGGGGCCTTAACGCCACTGCCTCCTTTGCTCCCTTAAAGAAAGAAGATAAGACATTCTTCATTCTTCACCATTATGCACATTTAGTAGGAGCTCTCTAAGTCAACTCTGCTTGACCAATTGAGAATTAACCCTTGAAGAAAGAGTTAAAGAAAAAGTACTTCCCAATTTCTCATTGTTTAGTAATTATGAGATGAAATCAGATGAAGACACAAGTTAAATCAATTTTCAGTGGGAGACACAGCAAACTGAAATACAGCTAATTCAACTGTGACCGGAACAGGCTCTGTTCATTCTATTGATTTGAAGTCCACTTAGATGAAAGACTGTGGAGCACGCAGATGTGGCTAAGAGCAACATTCAAATTGGTCTGTGGTCACATCATTCCACTATGAGCTTCTCAAGGAGTATAGATGGGGCCCCACAGCATAAGGCATTCCTTTCATGTCACATACCCATAAAATACTATGTTAAGTGTGTGACATGCTAGAATGAAGCAAAGAAAAGTTGCCTGCAATGGCTTTAGAACATTAATATATCACTTTAGCTGTTTCCATATTCACATTATTTTATTTTCTGATGTGTGAGGCCCATCACTCAAGACTAATCACCACGACTGGTGATTTGCCCTCCAACGTCCTCGGACCATGAGCTATTTTATGTGTCTAATTCAATAAAACCACCTTCGGCTTCTGGATGAATGATTGCATTGCAAAATGAATTATTCTTAAACATTTGCCAAACCAGCAGTTTCTATGGGCATCCGTGACTGCATTAGGGAAGCTGATGTAGCATGGAAACAGTTCAGAAAAGAGAAATGACTGGAAATAGGTGGACTCATTGTCTACAGAGCAGGTGGTTCTCCCCTCTCCCTCACCAGGTACTGTGCTTTCCATTTCCAAGGAAATGGGGGAAATGGTTTGAAGTTATTTGAAAGCCACAAAAACAAATGCCATTGTGGTAAACCTATCTTGGTTTCCCAGTAGTACCCCAGCCCCTCACACTCTGGTAGTCTCCCCCAGGCATGTCTTCCAAAGCCATGCAGCTTTTGTGGCAACCACATGGGTTCCTCTGAGCCAGTTATGGTCAATGAGATATAAAAAGATGTTGGCGGTTTTCTGGGAAACGGGTTAGCTTTCTGACAAGAAAGAGAAGCTCTTATCCAGGTTTTCTGTTATATTGTAAGTGATTCGACAATTTTATTGGAAAACTTGTGATTCACCCAGGATTTTCTGAGATCCTATTAACAACTAAATTGCTTTATCTAATACAAAAAAATAAAAAAAGGTTTTTCAAAGTCAGGAAGACTTAAGGTAAACCTCAGCTATGCCTAAGCTCTTCAATTTTAAACAGCTTTCTTAAGCATTGTATGTCTCAATTTTCTTACCTCTAAGGCATTATTTTCCCCATTGAGGTTCATACTGGTTTTATTTTTTAACATATTAATAAAATAAGTTGCATTATACATTTCCAAAACTTGAGCCAACATCAAATTTTTAAATGAATTCTTACTTGTTTAGAATGTGTTATTTACAAATATGTTCATGTAATCAGTTGGCTAATATTTAATAATAATATTTTCATCTATAAATGATGTATTATTTTTGTCTAATTTTGTTTTGGAATTAGGACACACATCAGGAAATTTTGTTTTACATTGTTTCATATGATCTGAAAAAACTTAAAGAACCTAGAAATTCTCATTTTCTTCAAGACTTAAAAGACATAAAAATGGTTAATAAAATCATCTGGGCCTAGTATTAGGTGGAAGGTAAATATTTGACAACTTTTATATGCCCTCCCCCATGGTTAATGACATATTCATATTCTTCATCTTTCCTTGTGGCCACGTTTGCCATTTAAATTATCCATCTCCTCTCAACTTGAGAAAATTGCAAAGATTTGAAATTGTACATTGAATTATCTGGTATATATATATATCAGATACTTTTGCATTTGATTTTGTAATTTTTTCATATTTGAAATGTTTATTACTTATCTCTTTTGCTTTAAACTGAGCAAAATTGTGGTGTGACTTATATGTAACTAGAGGCCCAGTGCACAAAATTCGTGCACAGGGGAGGAGTGGTTCCTCAGCCCAGCCTGCAACAATGCCAATGTCCCTCACCTAGGCCTCTGGCCAGAGTCAACTCGCCTCCCTCCGTGCAGCCAAGGAGCGAATGCTGGGCTCGTGTTGCTGTGGCGACACTGCCAGCAACCCGCCCCAGCCGCTATGGGCACCACCATCTTTGTTGCGGAGTGATGGTTAATTTGCATATTACTCTTTTGTTAGATAGGCTAATTTATTTAAAGATAAATTTTTAATTTTATGTTATTTAGTTTGTTGTGTATTTTTTTCTATCCCATTATTCCTTTTAAAAAAATCTTTATTGTTGAAAGTATTCATAGGTCCTCCTCCCTCTTCTAGCCCACTCCCTTTCCCTCCCCAGGACATCCCCACCTCATTATCTGTGACCATAGGTTATGCATATATGCATATAAGTTTATCTGTTGATAGCTTCCCACCCAGCATAATACTCTCCAGGTCCATCCATGCTGTTTCAAATTGGAATAATTCTTCCTTTTTTATTGCTCCATAGTATTCCATTGTGTAGCTGTACCATAGTTTTATTTATCCACTCATCTGCTGATGGGCACTTAGGCTGTTTCCAAATCTTAGCTATTGTAAATTGTGCTGTTGTGAACATAGGGGTGCATATATTCTTTCAGATGAGTATTTTCTTTTCTTTTTTAATGAACCTTTCTTCTTACTTTATTTTTATTTATTTGGTTCAAATATTTACTTTGCTTATTTTGAGTGCAAAAACTCATTACCCAAAAGTTATTTACCATTTTATCCCTTTGACTTCCTCTACTGTAGCTATTGTAAGCACAATATACTCAACTTCAACTGCCTTCACCTAGATATAATTCTGGCCAGTGATTGTCATGAATTTTCAGTACTTTTCTCAGGGTCCTACTTTCCCCCCCCCCCCCACATTAATACAATATTATAGTTGGAAATACCACAGCAATGGATCTTGAGAAAAGAAGTCAAATTATCAAAATGAATTAACATCATAATAGACACACACTTATAGATAGAGAGTATGCTGACAGCTGTCTGGGTAGGGGGTGGGGGAGTACTGATACAGCAAAAAAGAAAAGAAAAAAAAAACCTCATGGATGCAGGCAGCAGTATGGTGATTGCAAGGGGGCGTGAGGGGTGGAGAGTCAGGGAGTGGTGGAGGAGGGTATGGAGGGATGAATGTTGATGGACACAGTCTTGACTTGTGGTGGTGAACATACAATAAGGTCTACAGATGATGTGTTGTAGAATTGTGTAACTAAAATATGTATAATTTTGTTAACCAGTGTCATCACAATAAATTCAATAAAAAAGGGAAAAAATAAATAAATAATGATTTAAAAAGAAGAATGGCAAGAAAATTTAAGAGCTTTGATATACAAGGTGGGGCAAAATAGGCTTACAGCTATTCGTATAGAAAACAATACAATAATTAATAAATAATAATGCAAGAATAAACTCTATATTTTGTGTAATCACAACTTTATACCTAATTTTTCCCCACCCTATATAATGATGGTATGACTGGACTGTCAGAAAGGCCTGAGTAGCTTAATCCTAATAATTTATTGGGTAAAATCAATAAATCTTTTATTTATTTAAGCTGATGTTGCTTGTATTTTCTTTAGCTTTCTGCTGAACACATTTCTGACTTATAATTTCTGTTGTTTCTTTTTCTAATGTATGTTTAAATCATATATGATTACCTTTGGATATATATATATATATATATATATATATATATATATATATATATATATATATATATATATTGGATACTGTTTATCCTAAATAGTCTGAGATGTTTGTTTTATTTATCTTTATTGTTGAAAGTATTACAGATGTCCCCTTTTTTCCCCCATTGATTTCCTCCACGTCACCCTCCACCCAGGCCTTCACTGCACTATTATCTGTGTCCATGGGTTATACATATATGTTTATAAGTTTTTTGGTTAATTTCTCCTCACATGCCACACCCCAATCCCTTCCTTCCCTCTAAGATAAGACAGTCTGTTACATGCTTCTATGTCTCTGGATCTTTTGTTCATTGGTTGATTTTGTTCATTAGATTTCACATTTGAGTGAGATCATGGAATGTTTTACTTTTGTTGTTGTTTTCTCTTTTTACCCCTAAGCTGATTATTAATGTTTACTTTTATTAATTTGTTGACATTTTATTTTCTAGAGAGTTAGATTTTTTTCAAATTATATTTATTGGGGTGACATTGGTTAATGAAATTATATGTTTCAAGTGTACAATTCTATAATACATCATCTGTATATCATTTTTGTGTTCACCACCCAAAGTCAAGTTTCCTTCTGTCACCATATATTTGACCTCCTTTACACTTTACTACTTCCCCACCACCCCTTTCCCCTCTGGTAACCACCATAATTTTGTCTATATCTATGAGTTTTTGTTTGTATGTATGTCCTGTATATTGATTTCTTGTTTTCAGTTTTTTATCCCACATATGAGTAAAATCATGTGATTGTTTTCCATCTGACTTATTTCCCTTAGCATGATATGCTCAAGATCTAGCCATGTTATCACAAATGGCAGTATTTCATCTGTGCTTATGGATGAGTAGTATTTCATTGTACATATGTACTACATCTTTATCCAATTATCGAAGGACACTTTGGTTGTTTACATGTCTTGGCCAAGGTGAATAATGCTACAATGAACATAGTAGTGCATATATCCTTATGGAGACTTAGATTTCACATTTTGTATATGCTCTTCTGCTTCAGAATATATGATAATATTGTCTGTACTTCCTTTCTGTCCAATATCTCAAGTCCATTCCAATTAGTAATACATATTCATTACTTCTTAAACTTCCCCTTTAAATATTACCAATATGATAAAATCAATTAACTACCTATTTTGGCTTATTCAAATTATCAGAATTATTTGATACATTTTCCACTTCCTTCATGAAACCTTATCTTTACTTGAACATCAGGACATCAGTACCTCTTGTTCTTTTAAGGTTGTCTCTCTTTTTCTGTTTTTTCCTCATTTGCTTAACTATTAAATGTTGGAATACACAAGAGTTTAGTCTTTACACATATCTCTATACCTACTTTTTATATTATATGTTTTAGATCCCATCCAAGATTTTAAGTACCACTTATATGCTGACAACTCATAAATTTATTTTTCCCTTGACATTCACATTTGTATATCTATTTTTCTGTTTGGCATCTGCATCTAGATATCTAATAGATATCTCAGAATATATATGTTTACTAGAGGCCCGGTGCATGGATTCGTACACATTGAAAGGAAATTAATTAGGAGGTGGCCGTCAGGGCGGGACTGGGTAAGATGGGCTGGACACTCCCTGGAGCCAACCTTCGGCAGTCCCTCCCTGGCCAGATGCACCTGGGGTAGCACCGGGGCTCAAAGGGAGTCTGTGGAGTGAGCAGGGTCCCTCAGGCAGCTGGGATCCCTTGGACTGTCCTACAGGGTCCCTCAGGCAGGTGGGGTCCCTTGGCCTGGCCTGCAGGGATCCGGCCAAAACCAGCAGTCTGACATCCCCCGAGGGGTCCCGGAGTGCAGGAGGGCACTCTACAAAGTTGCTGTCACTTGACAACTCCTGTGTTGAGCATCTGCCCCCTGGTGGTCAGTGCTCATCATACATACAGGCTGGTCGGCTGGTCAATGGTCTCTTAGCCTTTCATATATATAGATGATTTCCTCTTCCTAAGCACTCCTCCTCTTATATGTTTGCCTATCTCCATGACAATTCATTATTTCAGTTATACTAGTCACAAAATCTGACATCATTCTTAACTTTTCTTATTCTCTCACTGCTATTAGCAAATCCTATCAGTCTACCTATCAGCAAAGTAAGTTTTACTCTACTGTTATTACTTTTCCTTGAGTATTTAAAAAATCTTGGATT
Organism: Myotis daubentonii; assembly: GCF_963259705.1. Lineage (NCBI taxonomy): Eukaryota > Metazoa > Chordata > Mammalia > Chiroptera > Vespertilionidae > Myotis > Myotis daubentonii. Next base: position 27,534,893 of record NC_081851.1, on the reverse strand, counting down.
ATTTTAAGATAATTAAATTTTAAACATTCCTTGCATATTAGGAAAATCTGTTCACACACTTTTTATATAAAGCTCCATAAACTTGCTGTTAATCAATTTTGATTTGTGTTAATCACACCAGATTCTATAGCTAGGTGATCAAAGTCCTTCTGAGCTGAGACCTGAATAATGATGGAATCCAGGTTACAAAAGTGTGGGGCAAAAACATTTGAGGCAAAGGAACAATAAATGAAATGTTTCGTAGTTGAGAATCAATTTAGCAATTTGTATAGACTGGAAGCAGTCCACTTTTACTACAGTGTAATAAAGGAAGGCAGAGTGAAAAGAGATGATAGCTATAATTTAAAACCTGTGGATCATAAAATGGAGTTTGTTCAATATTTTCACTGGGTAAAGAATTCTAGGTTGACAGATTTTATTGTTGTTATTGTTGATTGTCTCTGTCCAGATTTTTAAAAGTTCAGAACAAAGCCTTCTGGCTTATATTGTATTGCTTGTATTGCTTTTAGACATCTGAAAAATTATTGCTCTTATTCATCATGAATATGCCTGTTTCTCAGGCTGATTTAATAATTTTATTTTTATCACTAATTTTAAGCAATGTTATTTCAATATACCTTGATGCAATTTTATTCATGGCTTTGCTTTGAATTCATTGCACTTCTTGGATTGTAGGTTTAGAGTTCGCTTCAAATTTGGAAGATACTTGACAATTTTTTTTCTATCTTATCCTCTCTCCCTTTTATGGGACTCTATTTATTTACACATGTACTAAATTTTATTATACAAGTAAGAATGCTGTGTTTATTTTATTCTTTACTCTTTCTTATCTATTCAATTTTGAATAGTTTCTTATTTACTAATCTTTCTTTTTTTTCTGTAGCATGTAATCTCTCATTAATCCCATAGAGTGTGTCATTTCTGACATTGTAATTTACATTTCTCAGAAGTTGGATGTAGTTCTCTTTATACTTTTCATATATCTTATCATGCATCTGCTGTACTGTAATTTCTTGAACTATATAAAGTATATTTATGCTCAATTTTTTTATTGTTCTTATCTACCAGTTCTATCATCTAAGTCATTTTAGGATTTCAATATTATCAATTAACTTTACTATTTATTATGCCACATATTTTTCTACTTCTTTGTTTGCTTGGCAATTTTGTATTGGTTACCTGCATTCATTTTGTACACTAGCTATAACAAAGTTGCACAAATTAAGTGGCTTAAAACAACAGAAATTTATTCACTACAGTTCTAGAAGCTAGAAGTCTAAAATCACGGTGTTGGCAGAGTCATGCTTCTTCCAAAGTCTCTAGAGGAATATTCTTCCTTGCTTCTCCCAGCTGCTGGTAGCACCAGGTATTCCTTGGCTTGTGACTACGGTCTGCACATGGTCATATTTTTTGTTTTATGTCTCTGTGCCTATATTTCCCTTATTTTTAAGAATGTCAGTCATTGCATTAGCGTCCACCTAAGGGGCCTCATTTTAATTTCATTACATCCATAAAGAGTTTATTTCCAAATAAGTTTACACTGACAGGTACTGAAGTTAGTGCTTCAATGTATCTGTTGGGGAGAGACAGTTCACTGCAGAAGAATGCCAGAAATTGTGAATTTTACACTTTGGGTTCAAATTCTTTTTGCATTCCTTTAAATATTTTGAGGTTTATGTTGAGATGTAAAATTATTTGATCCTGCAAAGCCTGCTTTTAAGCTTTGTTAAGTGGGCCCAGAGCAGCCTCCAGTCTAGGAATAATTTGACCTGAAAACTGAGGCAATAGCTTTCTGAGTGCTGCATTTGATATGAACTTGGAGGCTTTCTACTCTGGCTGTAAACATGAACCAGCCTTACAGAAGCTCCAGGATCTATTTCACCTGATTTTTTCTAGTGGTTCTTTCTCCACCTCAGTAATTTCCTCACACATATGTGTTAAGAATTCAGATGAAGACAAAAGGAATTTTCTTCCACTGTTCTGGAGCTTTCTGTGTAGCTCTTTCCTCGCTAATGTTCTGTCTTATAATGTTGACTGTTTTTTTTTTTTTTTAAAAAACACACACACATTTTTATTGATTTCAGAGAGGAAGGGAAAGGGGGAGAGATAGAAACACCAATGATGAGAGAAACATCATTGATTGGCTGCCTCCTGCCCTCTACTGGGGATCAAGCCCACAACCTGGGCATATGACCTTTACCAGAATCAAACCTGGAACCTTTCAGTCCACAGGCTGATGCTCTACTCATTGAGCCAAACAGGCTAGGGCATAATCTTGACTCTTAAACTTTAAATTCTGTTTTTACAACTGAGTGAGACCATGGATTTCAGTTTGATTCTCCCTCCCTGTGCTTTGGCCCAGTAATTCCCTCTAGGTATTAAGTTAGAACACTAGTAAGGCTCATAAATTTTGGTTCCCTTCTCAAATAAATTACTGTTCTGCCATTGTTTCCTGAAAACACTGCTTCATATATTTTGTCTAGTGTTTTAGTTATGTAAGATAGAGAGGTAAATGTGGCCTTGTTCCTAACTCATAGCTGGAAATAGAAGTTGTGAAGTGCAGTTTGGATTACACTTTAATTGAATAATTACCTACCATACAATTTGAAGCCAGAGTGTGATGCTATCAGATTTATTTTTTAATATCATTCTTCTTGGAGAAAGAGAATGAACTGAAGTAGAGAGGAAGAAGGAATACCAACTGTGAGTGGATTGCTATGGTCCAAGCTAGATATGGTGATGGCTTGGATCAGGTATGCTAAAATAGAGACAATAAAAAGATGTGCTTTGGGGATAGAATTGGAGATGGATCCCACAGGTCCTGCAGAATTATTGAATGTGAGGTAAAAGGAAATAAGAGTAGTGAGGTATAATTTATAAATTTTGGCTAAGAAACTGGTGAATGGTCATGACTTTCCTTTTTAATTTAGATGAGAGGGGTAGGTATAGAACTGTGGAAAAAGTTGGCATGTTATTTATAAATTTTTTTGTTTCTCCCAACTGGAAAATTGAATCTAAACACTTTACTTTGATCAATTTTGTATTAACTCTTACTTCTATTACTTATTTTTTCTATACACTATTTTTTCTTGTCCATTTTTCTCCTTTCTCGCCTTTTGTTATTTTCCTTCTCTAATACTTTTGAAATGTTATCTTTTATTTATACCCCACTTAAGAGTGTATTCCTTAAAGTTGTATTCTCCTATCACTATGAAAAATTAATATCTTCAAGGTTTCTGAAACACACATCTGACCATTTTGGACTCTACACAGAATTCTGCAATAGTTTCTAGTGCCTCAGGATAAGTCCTTCTCTATAATTTATCTTATGTCAGAGCTTTCTTCTTACAAATTTTACTCACCCTGCCTTCTGCAAGAACAGAACTTTTCTGTGACTTTTATAAAGACCCACAATGGGGTGGTATATATTAAACATTTTTGATACCTTCTTGCTGTAGGAAAAACTTCACATTCAGTTAATTTTTTCCCCCCACTATCAATGGAGGAAGGAGAAACCTCAGCAACTCAGCTGATAGCAAATCAGTGACTTCAGAATTCCACGCAAATGTTTCATTAAATATGAAATAATGGGATAATTTTTAAAAATTATATCTGAAGATTAATGCAACTAGAAACTTGGTTCATGAATAAGCTAATTGTAGCTCAGGTGTTAAATGACTAAGGTGCACACCTCACTGATCACTTTTCCTACTTCTCTTCTTGATGGTCACTGTCCTTCTCTCTAGGAAATGTTCTTACCGCCATGTAGAGTTTTCCCACATAGAGCAATCCTAGAAGTGGGCACACAGAAAAGTGAACTGGGTGCAATATTAGTAATGATATTTTCTTTTGTTTTACCTTGGCCACTTATTTTTTAAATAAATGAGTTTGCCAAAGTTATATAGAGTCCTCTCCATCTCTAATATTTTAAAGGTTTTATAATTATTGAAGTGGACAGCATGTTATACTTATTTTACCACACAACACTGTTTAACTGTTATATTTAAGAAAAATTTAAGTCCCTGGGAAATATCAGAAGTCTTGGCTTAGACTTAGAAGTTTGACCTTTCTATCCTTGTCTGTTCTGTGCTCTTAACTCCACAGTGGCTGTCCTTATGGTCAAGTAATGTGATGAAGACACTCAAAACCTATTAATAAAAGTATAATTATAACTCTGAGACATTGTGTTGATTGTTCTTTCCTGTTGACTTCCTATTTTCAGAAATGTGTATATTTTAGTCAGAGTGCAATTTCCCAGGTTAGCTGCCTGGAAATCATAATGTATGCAATTAAAAATAATAATACATGAACTTTATTTCAGCGAATCTTACCTGAAATATGGAGCTCTTGATTACTGTAAATCTTCACATCTCACCTGACTGACTTCTGTGGCAGTCACTACTAGTATTCTGCACAATGGCCATATCCCTGAATAGGATAATATTAAGAATAATATTACAGTATTATGGTTTTGTAGTGGGCATATGATATCCAGATAAAATCCCATGTTTATCAGCCTCCCTTACACTGGTCCCTTCCGTGGTCTTGGATGTACACATTTCTTGCCAATGAGATGGAGGGGTAAGTCTCTGTGGAGAAGAATATTTTCCTGAATAAAATGCCAACACAGAGTTACTCTTCCTACTTCCCTTTTCTTACAGCCTGGAATGTGGATCTCAGGCCGTTAGGTTGAGACGCAGATGTCATATCTTAACCATGAGTCAAAAGTCAGGTGTTAAAAATAATGGAGGAAAGGACGAGTGGAGCTTCGGTCATTTTCTGAGACAACCCTTTCACCTGGGAGATCTGAGCCTGAGTTCCTGGAGAACGGATATGGTGTTTCCATAGTTCACAGCTGAATACTTAGTGCCACCACAGTCCTTGGGGTACAAACTGTCACAGACACATTTTTTTCTGCAATGGGTTGAGTGTCCCTTAGTTCATCTGGCTTAGGTTTCCTTTTCCATGAACTGCCTCAGTGCCCTGCAACTCAACTGTATTCTGGTCTACATGGTGTATCATCAGACTTTAGGTTCTACAGCCAAAACCTCAGGTTAAAAAATACACACAAACACAACAACAAAAAAACCCTCATGTTAAACTTCATTCTCTATGAGACTATTAAAAGAATTTGTGTCTTAGGATGTTGTGGGAATTAAATTCCTACACTATAGTTAAGGGGTCTGACTGAAGCAATAAGTGAATGGTAGAATAGTCTCCATTTCAATAGACCAACAAGGGAATCCGAGTTACCAGTGTTCCTGGTAATTATGAAAATCAAACATAATTTGAATTAATCTTAACAAATATGCCCCAGTTAATGGAGTTTGATGAATTTTCAACCACTTTAGAGGTCCTATGCCTGGAGAAATCAAAATTTACTCCCAGAGCTCATATTTTCTTGCATAGCTTAGGCACTGTCAATGTGTATTTCTCTCAATTTCCTACTTCTAAGTTCTTGTCTGAATAAACCCCTCTGTTTACTGAAACTTTCTCTAAGTGTGCAGTATGGCTGATTCAATTTCTTTATATTCAAGTGTAATCATATTTTGTCCAGCTTCTCTGAGCTGGTCCTATGAAATTTTTGGATGTTTATAAACTCCTAAGATACAATCTATGAGCAATATCTTTTATTCTAGAGATGCTTAACATATTTAGTAAATTAATTTTATGGCTGTTTTAAAATACAAAAAATGTATCTACATGTGCATGTTTGTAAAATTGAGATGCATTCCATGGTTACAGTGTAAGTGGAAACTTTTATGTGTCAGTTTCCCCCATCCCCCACTAACTTGTCCTCCAGGTTTTACTGCATCTTCTAAAACAATCTACTCTCAAGAGGAAATACAAGAGCTTAATCTTTAGGAAAACCTCTGGCAGTATTCTTGAGAATACTACACAGTGGTCCCTGTATACTTTTAATAATCAGTTTCTATCATAGTTCCTTCCTATCAAGAGATACCTCTTGTATTACCTCTTGTGTTAGAAAAGGTTGCATATAGGAGAAGTTTCTATGTAAGAGTTTCTTTTTTTCTCTCTGGAACAACCTAGAGGTGCTATAGCTGCCTTGTCTTCCACTGGTATGGTTGTGAAATACGTTCACATGGTTTCTCAGAGGACCCAGGCAACTAAAATCTTCAGTTTTGTCTGCTCTATCCAGCAACTTAAGGATAGCAGGGCCAAGATACCTAAGAGCCTCTTCATTGTTTCATTGCGGATACAGATGGCTGCTGATATTCAGCCCCCATATCATTATTCCAAAGAGAAAGTAGGAGGATTGTTGGAAGGAGGAAGCACCTGCAGACTTCTGATTACATGTCAGTTGGTGATGAGTGTGTCATAAGGAAAGCTCTAGCTGCAAAGGAGTCTGAAAGGAGAACCTTGGCTTTCTAGACTCTTGAATAGAAAGTAAGCAAGAGGGAAATTGGAAATGCATGTTGGGTAAGTAAGCCTAAAATACCTGTCACTTTTGAGTTTGCAGGCCTCCTTTTATGTGTTTAAACTTTTTTTTAATTGTTATTTTTCCCCACTTTTATAGTAACTGCAAACCTATAGGGAGGAAGTCAGGTGAAAATTATACTCAGCTGAAAATTATACAGTTTATAAAAGAAACACTTGATAAGCTGAACTTGATTAAAATGAAAAACTTCTGCTTTGCAAAAGACAGTATCAAGAGAATTAGAAAACAGCTTCACATAAGAGAAAATATTTGTAAAACCAAATCTGATAAAGACTGTTATCTAAAATACACAAAGAACTCTTAAAAATCTACACTAATAAAAGAGAAAAATGGTAATTGGCGTACAACGATACCCTTTTCATTGGCTAATCAGGGCTATATGCAAATTAACTGCCAACTAAGATTGGCAGTTAACTGCCAACTAAGATTGGCACTTAACTGCCAACAAGATGGCGGTTAATTTGCATATGTAGGCACAATGCAGGGAGGCGAAAGGGAAAGCAGGAAGAAGCCCCTTGCCACTGACAGTGATCAGAAACCCAAGGGGGAGCTAAGAGCTGGGGGGCAGGGCAAAGGCGGCCCTGGGGCCGCCTTTGCCCTGCCCCCCAGCCATGATCGGAGAATCAGGTGCCTTTTCCGCCCTGGCCAGTGATAGCAGGAAGTAGGGGTAGAGCCAGCGATGGGAGCTGGGCACGGTCGAAGCTGGCAGTCCCGTGAGCTAGGGGTCCCTTGCCTGGGCCTAAAGCGGAGCCCACGATCGCGGGGCCGCTGCAGCTGTGGGTCCCCGCTGCCTGGGCCGGACGCCTAGGTCAGAGGCGTTAGGCCTGGGAAGGGGCGGAGCCTGCAACCGCGGGGAGCTGGGGGTCCCCTGCCCAGGCCTGACATCTCTGCCGGAGGCCTCAGGCCTGGTCAAGGGGCCGATCCGGTGATTGGTGGTCGGAGGGTGATGAGGGTCAACTTCTCTGGCCGAGGCATCAGGCCTGGGTGGGGGGCGGAGCCGGGGATTGGGGGGATATGATGGTCCCCTTGCCCAGGCCTGAAGCCTGGGTCAGAGGTGTCAGGCTTTGGCAGTTTTGGAGCAAGCGATCAGAGGGAGATGGGAGTCCCCTGCCCAGGCATGATTCCTGGGCCAGAGGCCTCAGGCCTGGGCGGGGGCCAGAGCCAGTGATCGGGGGGAGATGGGGGTCCCCTGTCCAAGCCTGACACCTCTGGCAGAGGCGTCAGGCCTGGGCAAGGGGCCGATCAGGTGATCAGAGGGTGATGGGAGTCTACGTCTCTGGCCGAGGCATCAGGCCTGGGCAAGGGGCAGAGCCAGCAATCGGAGGGGTCTGGGGGTCCCCTGCCCAGGCCTGATGCCTGGGCCAGAGGCATCAGGCCTGGGCTGGGGGCAGAACCAGTGATGGGGGGAAATGAGGGTCCCCTGTCCAGGCCTGACGCCTCTGTCAGAGGCGTCAGGCCTGGGCAAGGGGCTGATCCTGCTATTGGAGGGTGATGGGGGTCAACGCCTAAGGGCCCCCAGTATGTGAGAGGGGGCAGGCTGGGCTGAGGGACACTCCCCCCACACACCCAGTGCACGAATTTCGTGCACCGGGCCCCTAGTCAATAATAAGAAAACAAGCAACTTAATTAGAAAATGGGCCAAAAACTTTAATAGACACCTCACCAAAGATACAGATGGTGAATAAGCATATGAAAAAATGTTCTACATCATGTGTCATCAGGAAAACACAAATTATAGCAACAATGAGATACTACTACACACCCTTTAGCCTGACTGAAATCTGAACACTGACAACATCAAATGTGCCAGTGAGGATGTGGAGCAACAGGAACCCTCATGCACTGCTGCTGGAAACGCGGAATGATGCAGCCACTTTGGATGACAGTTCGGAGGTTACATACAAAAGGAAACATACTCCTACAATATGATCCAGCAATTTCACTCCTTGATATTTTTCCAAAGCAGTTTAAAATGTCTGTGCAAAAACCTCTACATGGGTGTTTATAACAGCTTTATTCATAATTGCCAAACTGGAAGCAACCAAGATGTCCTTTAGGAGGGAAATAAGTAAATAAACTGATATAATCATACAATGGAATATTAGTGCTAAAATGATAGGAGCTATCAAGCCATAAAAATATAGTAAGGAACTTTAAATGCATATTACTAAATGAAAAGAGCCAATCTGAAAAAGCTACCTATGATGATTCCAACTATATGATATACTAGAAAAGGCAACAAAAGATCAGTGATTGCCAGAAGTGGTTGGGGAGGAAATGTGAATAGGCAGAGCACAGAGGACTTGTACAGCAGTAAAAATACTCTGTGTAGCCCTGACCAGTTTGGCTCAGTGGATAGAGCATCGGCCTGCAGACTGAAGGGTCCCGGGTTCCGTTCTGGTCAAGGGCATGTACCTTGGTTGAGGGCACATCCCCAGTGGGGGGTGTGCAGGAGGCAGCTGATCGATGTTTGTAACTCTCTATCCCTCTCTCTTCCTTTCTGTAAAAAATCAATAAGATATATTTTAAAAATAATAATGATACTCTGTGTAATATTATAATGGCAAATATATGTCATTGTACTTTTGTCCAAAACCATACGTTATATAACAAGAATGAACCATATGTAAAGTATGGACTTTGGATGATCATGATGTGTCAATGCAGTTCATCCTTTGTAGAACGTGTACCACACTAGTGAGTGATGTTGATAATGAGAGACGATATGCATGTGTAGCGGCAGAAGGTATATGAAAAATTTCTGTTCATTCCTCTCATTATTATTATAAACCTAAAGCTGCTCCAAAAAATGTCTTTAAAGAAAGAGAACAGAATATTTCCTAATTTTCAACCAGAGATAGCACAGCCAAGATTTGCAAACAGTTACATTTCAGTTGTTTTGAAAACTGGATTTTGAAGGGAGGCTAGTTTGAATAGATTAAATAATTACAAAACAAGGCAGCAATAATTACAACATAATTATTCCTCCAGGATAAAAATGTATTAGAATGTCTATGAAAAGCCTCTAGTGTTATCACACGTCACTTGGCTACCCTTCAGCATGTCGCTATCTGGCTAAGTTCACTGCCGCGATCAGACCCATAACTTAAGTTTGTGTATATCGAGTAAACAGTCCTTCTTTCCTTGTTGCTAGATTCTTGTCAAGCATTGCCAGATAATTGCAGCATGTGACACACTGCCTCAATAGGTTTACTCAGTTTAATCTTCTTTTGGACTGAAATTACCATCACATCATTTACATGAATCAATAGTTATCTACCTGCTGTGAGTTCTTAGTCCACCAAAGATAACAGGGCAGTTTTTTAGGGGAGAGTAAATTAAGCCCTAAAAATACATATGTTCAAAATATCAGACAAAAAGACAAATGAGAAATTTAGATGCTTTTTTTTTTTTTTTTAATCTGGAGATCATCTCAATCTATACTGCAGGTTTATTTCCCATTGATGTCTGTCATACCCTTTCTGTTTCAGGCAAACTTAAAAAATTGATCTCCCAATTTCATGTACTAATTTTTCAAATAATTCTAAAAGTTGAACAACTCTTGTCTTTTATACAGTGATGTACAATATAATATAAAATGTACAGGATTTTTATGCATCCAATAAACATATGATGCAAATATATCCCTGCATGGATGCTGTTATTTATGTCCCAAATTAAATGTTTCTCTGCTCTTACATATATGATTATCTAAATCACACCCTTGACAGCAAATTCCCAATCTATGATTCCCAGTTAAGCCTCTTTTAAGATGAATCTCACTAATAGGGAACACCAATTGGAATTTCCTCTCCTCCTATTGTATGGTTTTTGTGTGTTTACCATGAACTTCAAATATTGGTTTACAGGGCTAAATTCACCGTATTATATTATAAATTCTGTATATTTGGGATATTAAGTACCTCATTGATTTCTAATTGCACATATAAAGTGCATCCTCAATACATTTTTATTTAGTGACTGGCTGGTAGGCTATAAGAAAAAAACTTTTCTGAAAAATAATTAAGTCAAAACATTGGCAACATTAATACTTAAATTCTCCTTAAATATATAGTAAGCAGATAAAAGAAACTTAGCAGTGAAAAATAGAAGTAAGAACATTATTTATAATAGCCTAACACTAGGAACCCCCCCAATGTCCACAGGAGGAGGATAAATAATTGTGGTATATTTATACAATAGAATATTGCAATTAAAGAATGGACCACTGATGTATGCAATCACATGGATGACTATCAAGAACATTTTCAGTGAGAGAAGCCAGATACACAAAAAAGTACATACTGTATACTTACACTTTTTACAAGTTCAAAACAGGCAAAACAAATTTATGGTGGTACAATTTAAACACTGTTTATTCCTGGTTTGAGGGCAATTGAATGAAACAAAATTAAAAAATGTTAAAGAATTAATTGAGCCCTGGCCAGTGTGGCTCAGTTGGTTGGAGCATTGTTCTGTGCACCACAAGGACATGGGTTCGATTCCCAGTCAGGGCACATACCCCAGTCTGGATGCGTGTGAGAGACAACCAATCATGCATCTCTCTCACATAGATGTTTCTCTCTTTCTCTTTACTTGTCTCTCTCTTTCCCTTCCTCCCTCTCTAAAATCAACAATAAAAAGAATAAATAGACATACCACAAGCATATAAAAAGTACTGTTAAGGAAGCTTTATAAAATAAAAAACAAGTATAATCTAATAGATATATATTGAACCCCCAAAGCTACAAATATACAGTAATCATTCCTTTCATATTCATATATGAAAATTTTGTAAAAACTGACTTCAAATTAATCTCAAAAATTTCAAACTAATTGTATCATAATGTATTTTAATTAAACTATAATTTCATATATAGAGAGATAAATGATAGATAGGTGATAGATAGGTAGATAGATAACTAAATATACCTGAAAAATATCACATTCAACCCATAAATTAAAAAAAAAATAACTTACACTTAAAGTGAAATTTAAAGTGAAATACATAAAAAGGAAAATGTGATGCATCAGAAATAAGTGACAATGAAAAATATGCATATCAAAATTGGGGGACTTAGACACTAGAAATTAAAGTTAAGTAAAACAAAATAGCAAGAGGACACATCTAACTTTCAGCTGCTACTCTTCTGTTCCAGAAGATTCTTGCCATGTGTGATTCTAAGACCCCAGGCTGCCGGGGTTTCCAATTTTTTTTTTTTTTTTTAGAATTGTCTGAGAAAAGTACTTTATGTGAGATTTTCAAAGTCATATATGTTAGAAATTAAGTCTTTAAAAAATTATACTGCATGAGACAAGACAGAAAAAATATATGTTCACAGCTAGATGCTTCTAAACAATGGTTTTCAAAGTGCAATCGTCAGAACCCTCACATCAGTATCAGGAGTGAACCTGTGAGGCATGCAGATTCCCAGGCCCCATCCACCAGTGAAACTGTGGGTGGTGTCCAGCAATCCTTCATTCACAAGCCCTCTAGGTGATTATTTATATTTATATTTATATTTATATTTATATTTATTTATATAATCAGGGCAGATATATAGATATTCATGCAAGATTTGAATTTTGCGTGAGCATTAACAACAAAAAATAGAAGCCTAATTTTACTTGGTTTATTGAATCATATTCTAATATCTGTTGCCCTTTGATTTCAATCCTTTCAATTTGATAAGCATTACCAAGTACCAATTATGACCCAGGAGCAGGGACAATGAAGACCAATGAAGACCACAGCTTTGCATATGTGCCAGCAAAGCCGTGGAGGCCATTTACCTGATGTGCTATTCCATACATAACCCTATACTGTATACTTTATGAATCAATAAAAAATTTACAATTCTCAATTATAAAACTTTGTTTCTATCAAAATTACTTCTCGCGTGAATTTTGGGACACCCTATATATAGAGACATATATCTTCAAGTCCTTAGAGGCATGGAGGTTTGACTTCACATCCTTTCAATTCAGCTATAACAAATTTATTTTTGTTTTAGTGAAACCTGATAATGAGTCTTTTATTTTTTTTCATAACATCAAACTGGATATTACTCAGAATGACACAGAAATGATCAGCTTTTGAAAAGCAAGACTTGGACATCTAAGAATACACAGTGGAGAGAGGGAAAAATAGTAACAATATTTTTTAAAATTAAAAAAGAAATAACTGTGTCATACAGGCTTTATCTTTTGAAAAGAAACTGACACAGAGGACTGTGTGTACACAGTGGGGTTCCTCATAGTTCCTATCCAATTTTATTGAACTAACAGCTCATTATTTTTCTCCTAAGGGGAAAAATAAAAGGAGTTCAGGATAATATACCTTTTAAAGGATGTCCTTATTAGGATAGAAAACAAACAAATAATAAAATAACACGACAGGAAGGCAGGGAGATATGCTTGTGAGGAGGTACCCTCAGCAAGTTTCCAATGCAGTTCACTCCCAAATCACACCTGGTCCAATTAATTGGGTTAATGGGTATATATCTTTCCAAAAATAAAGCATTGGGATTCTTTCATAACCACCAGCTATGTTGGTTTGGTTTCAGAAGAAAACCTAAGCCTAGTAAGGTGGTGAAGGGCCAAACAAGCCTAATAAAGACTAGACATCTTGAATTTCTACTAAAAGGCACTATGGTAAATAATCAAATACAGCTGGATTGTTTGCTGAGCTGTCAGTACCAATGGTGCTTTTGGGAAACAGAGTGTGTTCCATGAAGTGCTATTTTGGTTTTCACTGCAGATTGAATATTGATGATCAAAAGTAGAATTTTAATATCCTGTGACATGTGGGGTAAATCTCCCAGGATTCAAGCACAATACCCACAGCTAAACTGTAGAGACAACAGAAAATAATATAATCCCTTATGCCCCTATGTATATCTAAAGATAAAGACGACAATAAGTAGCATTCTTAAACTTATAGAAGACAACAAATGCCATACTTTGACTTTTGTCAAAGTATATTTGACATCTGACTTATTGAAGTTTGAAATTCTTAAAGAAGCTTTGTGTTTAAGCTAAATTAGAGCCCTTCAGAGGTCTCACTGCAATTCATTAAACACCATGACTTTTTTATGAATAAGTTTGAACTCACCATCAATTGAGGACAGCATGTTTTCATGGAGTGTTATCAGGGAGATAGATACTCACCTTTCTGAAGGGCTGTAAGGATGCCACCGAGTCTGGGGAAATGTAGACATGAGAGCGGTGAGCTATTGCACAATGATGGCCAAGATAATATAGCTTAAGAAGGGACAAAGAAAAATATTTTTAAATTATTTTTATTGGTTTTTAGAGAGAGGGAAAGGGAGAGGGAGAGAGAGAAACATCAATGTGACAGTGAAATATCAATTGGCTGCCTCCTGCACACCCCCCACTGGGGATCAAGCCCACAACCTGGGAAGGTACCCTGACCAGGAATCAAACCAGTGACCTGTTGATGCATGGGACAACACTCAACCAACTGAGCCACTTGGCCAGGGCAAAGGCAAATATTTTAAATAAAAAACAAGTGTATACACCTTTGACCTATAAACATGCATAGAGTCACATTTCCATCCACAGGGCAATTTCCAAAGAATCCACATGGTGAGTTGCAGCTGACTAGTTCCCTGGCAGCTTATCTACTAGTGAGGCTTGTGAGGGAATATGAGAGTAATCAGGAGAAAATTAATCCAAGGGAACTCAAGCTAATATCTGAGAGACAAAAATCTATATACATAAATCTTAGTTTAGCTCATAATATGTTATAATTTAAATTTTAAAATGCCCTAATATAATAAAAAGAAGGCGGATTATCAAGAGGACAAACAGTAGGAAACTGCAGCCAAAACACGAGTGTTGGAGTCAGACCCTGCATTCAAACCCAGGTTGCACCAGTTTACCTAGGACCAAAACGGTCTGTGTCTCCATTCCCTCACTGTACATGGAAATAACAGTGATGACAATACCCACCCTTCAAATGAGTTTGTGATGATTAAAGGAAATGATGTTTATAAAAGCCTCTAGAATGTAATGTGCTCAAAAGGAAGCTCAGTTTGGCATTGGGCATATGACCGTTTATATAGATTGTCCATCAATCATTGTAAAATGGACCAATCCAGAATAACCTTTTGGACCAACTGGAACTTGAAACAGAATGAGAGGGAATAGAAGATTAGACTGATGAGAAAGAAGGGGAGGAGTGAGACAGTACACAGAGGCAGGAACTGATATGACCTGGTAAGAAACATACAAGGAGTCCTCTTGATTCCCCATAGGAAGCCTTCCCCTTTTCTCTCTCTCAGTATTTCAAATTATTAGAAAATAAACATTTTTTCATGGTGGGAGACAGGAGATTGGATCCCTTTTTTGTCAGTGAACAGTTTTCCTTCAGCATCTTAGACAGACAGTGTTGCCCGTGGAGAAGCAGAACATGGTCAAGTTACATGTGGAAACTCTGAAATCAAATAAGACTGGCTCTGAGTCTGTCACTTCTTAACTGCATGACTCTTAGCCGATTTCTTCTGATGTCTGTGCCTCAGCTTACCAATATATAATAGGAAGATAAGTAAGGCCATTCGGAATAGTTTTAGACAATTGTTCTTACGACCGGTAATTAAAGTAATCTAACTGGTGCTTAGTGACATTTTAGTGAATGTTGAAGAATAGTATTAGAGTAAAATGTTGAACCTCCTTGGAAAAAAAGCATTGCATAAAAATTCAAGCCCAGCCGAAACCGGTTTGGCTCAGTGGATAGAGCGTCGGCCTGCGGACTGAAAGGTCCCAGGTTCGATTCCGGTAAAGGGCATGTACCTGGGTTGCGGGCATATCCCCAGTAGGAGATGTGCAGGAGGCAGCTGATCGATGTTTCTCGCTCATCGATGTTTCTAACTCTCTATCTCTCTCCCTTCCTCTCTGTAAAAAATCAATAAAAATATATTTTAAAAAAAAAAAATTCAAGCCCAAAGATACCTTTCTTCCCAGAGAAGCTGAATCTAATAGGGACATCTGACACAAAAGGAAATTCAGGTCCTACATGAGTATCTGCTGTTGACAGTTACCCATGCTGGCTTACAGGGATACGGCTGATGTGGTATTGTGCATTGTCTTTGGAGACAACCCATGTGCTTTTCTTTTTTGGTCTTTAATACCTATATGCCTTAATTAAGTTTGACATAAATGGAGTTGTAATGCTTTGTTATCCTAGCTGAGTTTTTCCTGAATATAAAAATAAAAGCCTCACTTTGCAAGGTTTAGCAACAATACTATTAGGTGTTTTAAATATAAAAAATAAAGTGTATTGCATTATGGGCTCCTTGGGGAGCATCTCTGAAATACAGATTAACATGCAAGAAATTTTCTAGGGGTGCTGCTAGAATGATCGCCTGGGAAGGGAAAGAAACGAATCGGAATTTCTCAAAGGGAGAAGATGGGCCAGACCAATAGGCAACTCTGAAGACCAAATTGTCCTTCAGAATTCCCCATTTTGGGGGTGAGGAGGCAAGCTTTTGTGCTCCCACATTGACCAATCTTTGGCTATGACCTATCCCCATGGATTACCTTGGGGGAGGCAACTTAGCTCAGCCAAACAACTCTGAAAAATACCTGGGATCTGAGGGCTCCAGTGGCTATCAAAATTTAAGTCCATAGTCCTACAGGGACGTCTTACTGGCATATCAAGTCATAGCACACATCACAGAGTGAAAGGGAAAAATAAATATATTTATATCTAGTCTCATATATGCATAGAAATATATACGTATACATATATGCGCTCATATATTGACTATATAAATATAAATATTTCTTTTAGCAGAAGCTTGATCATTAGCAGAGATTGCAATATTATAAAGTATTCCAATTGAATTTTTTTCCAGCTCAGAAGAGAAATCTTGGTCGATAATTGTCATAATAATAAAGAAATGCTAAGAAGACTCAAAGACCATAGCTATACTATGATATCCTTTCTCTCATGGCTTAGTGAGAAATACTTTAAACTCTAATAATAACTTGTTAGTATATTTCACTATTCTGTCTTTCATCCTGGCTAGCCTTGCTTATCAGAAAAGAAAAGAAGAAAAGAGAGAGAAGAAGAATGGAGGGGGAGAAGGAGGATGGAGAGGGAAGAGAAGAGAAGAAATAGGAGGGAAGGGGAGAAATAAAAGATGAGAAGTCTAACCAGAAACTTATGCAATTACATGTGACTGATTTAATATAATAATATTAAACCCAGTATCTACCCACATAACAACAAAAAAGAAAAATTGAGAACAATTTCTTCTAGGAGTGAAGAGATGCTATGAATGCAGCAAATGGCGCCTGCTTGGACTGAGAGGGTTAGGGTTAGATTTGTGAAAACTCACCAGGCTGCAACGACAGCCTATGATGCTGCATTCAGAAAGCACAGCACAATCAGGTCTGACTCAGAAGCCCTCTCAGTGCTGCAGCCCTCAGAGGGCCCTGCAGGGTGGAGCAGAGCAGCATAGTGCTGGCACAGCAATCGGATTTGGGAGCCAGGAAGGGTTTCTGTGGGAATCGGAGGGCTTGCCTCTGGACTGGGCTGTGGGAATCACATCATGATTGGAAATTGATGGGCATGGGTCACAAAGCAATGCAAGTTTCCTCATCCTTCTTTTTGTTGTTGTTCATTTTGTCTGTAAAGATGCAGTGGAGAAGAAACAAATGGTTGATTTTAAATGGCTAAGTTTGGGAGCGCATAATGGCAGGAACTCAAGATGTGCTGGAAGTACTGGTCAGACCAGTGAACCAGGAGAGAGAGATTTGGGTAATAGGATTTTTTTTTTACACTAGGGTAAGAATTGGAACTAAATGGGAATAAATTTAGAGGCACTGCTCTGTTGTTTCTATAACAGAAAGCCATTGCGTTTATTCATACAACAGGTTAGGTTTGCTAGGTAGTCCTATTTCTTTACTTTTGAGTTTGTTGAGAATCTCTGAATAACTCGTACTGTCCTTTTTAATGGAAACACTTTTTAGGAGAATAGTGACTCTGTGTGTGCTTCTCACTCTGGTAGTTTCAGTCCTACCTAAGAGAAGGGGAGCTATTTGGGACAGGTCTTTCCAAGGAGTGGGAAATCCTCCTGTGAGCCACCTTTGAAAATGCACATCACCTGTGAGGGAAGAGGTCATGGCACTTGCCTATATTCAAATGGAAGCTCCTGTCCTCTTTCTTGTTTGTTCTTTTCTCCACCTGAAAGCAAACCATCTTTATCATTTCTCCTGGCATAGATACGGTGTGCTTGACCAAAATCAGGAAAAGTTCTTTGAGGTATGTTTCTAATTACTAATGTGCAGGAGCATAAAGTTGATGGTTCAGTTGATTCCTGTCTTAGTTTTTCTAAAATTTTCTCTGAAAAAAAATAAAGAGATGACTTGGCTAATAATTTTATACTTTTGTTTGAATTTTCTTGTCTGGACCGCAATGTAAGTGATTTCCTAGATAGCATAGAACGTGTTTTTCAGAAAAGAGGGAAAAATAATGACTATTTCTCCGTGCAGCGGTAGCTTGTCCTAGGCCATCACCCCCACGCTCTTAGACACATCATTAATCAGCAGCACTTGCCTGTTTCTCTGCTTCAAAGTAAATGCAAAATCTTTCATCCTCCCAAGTTGAAAGTGTCATTTATCATTAAGTGAAACACTGTACTGTGAGGATGGTTTTAGTTTAGCCTTTGCTCGCCTTTTAACCTCCCAGCTTGAAACATGTCCATGGATCATTAAGAGAAACATTGCACAGAGAATGGTTGAAATTTAAAAGCTTTTTTTGTTTCTGAAGTAACAGAGCCTCAAAAAATAATCTTAGAGACAGGAAATTCTGATTTGAGAATTTGTTTCCACTTACGGAAAAACAAAATTGTATCCTAACACACCCTATTCCTGTCCTTTGCTAATATCAGTATCCGTGCTGCTTGCAGAAGCATTTTAATTATGATGTAATTTACCACCAGTATGGTTTGAACTGTTAAGAGCAAAGGTTAAGGAAGGCAGTAAGCAACAACTTTTAAGGACTTCTGAACTCCAATTAGTCTGCAGAAGAGAGTTGTATAAAAGGAAATAACAAAAGTAAAGCGAGAGTTAAGAAGTTTTGTGTTTGGGAAAGGGGAGAGAGAGTAGTATTTTTATAATCACTCTGGATGGATATATATATATATATATATATATATATATATATATATATATATATATTCTCTTCCCACAGTTGCTTCCAGGAGGCACTTTAAAACAAGTAGTATAAGACATTTGTTAGAGTAGCTGTACACCTGAAATCCTGCATTCTCATTGATCTGTGCAACATCCAAAAGGTAAAACAAGGCTGGGGGTCGGTGAGCACTTTCTCTATCCCTGCCCCTGTACACTAAAGGGCATAAACATTTCCAGCAGTAATGTGAGACCAAGGAAAGAGTGACTTTCTCCACTAGAAAATTCTTTCAGAATTTTAAGGGGCACATGTCTTCAAAAGAGTCCCTTACGTCAGGGGTTCTCAAAGTTTAGTGTGCACAGAGTCACTGGAGGGCTTATTAACACAGAGATCTCCCATCTGGGGGAAGTGGCCTGCTTATGGTGAGCATCCTCGTGGAAAGCCCAGAGCCCGACTGTCCCCTCCTAAGAGAATTCCTATCAACTTCGGTCTTCATAATTAATTTTAAGAACAAATTTCTTCTATGATATTTTTCTATATTTATAACTAACAATTATTTCAGCTTATTCTTTTCCATTATTGAACTGATCTGAATATGACTGCAATGTCTGTCTTTTTTATTTTATTTTATGTTGATGCTAAATGTATACCATTTAACTAACCCTTGAATAATGTTAGTTGTAAATTTAATACGATTCTGTGAATATACTTTTCTGACAATACTATACAGGATAGGGAAAAAGTAGGCTTGCAATTGTATGTATAGAAAATAATACAGTGATTAACAAATAATAATATAAGAATAAACTATGTTTCATGTACTCACAACTATAAACCTACTTTTGCCCCATCCTGTGTGTGTAATACCGTAGACATCTTGATATTTACTTTCTATAAGAATAGAAAAGTAAACTATTGTGTGTTATACTACACAAAAGAATTATTAAAAAGGACTGATGATGGCCTGGCCAGTGTGGCTCAGTTGATTGGGTGTCATCCATGCACTGAAAAGTTGCTGGTTTGATTCCCAGCCAGGACACAGGCCCAGACTGTAGGCTCGATCCCCAGTAGGGGGAATGCAGGAGGTAGCCAATAGTTAATCAATGGTTCATTGTCACATTTATGTTTCTTTCTCTTCCTCTCCTTTCCCTTCTCTCTAAAAATCAATTTTAAAACCTTTTTTTTTTTTTTTTAAAGAAAAAGGACTGCTGATGAGTTGTAGCCATTGTAGCTTAAGTATTATGGGACACAAACAGAAGTATGGAGCATTTGGATTCTAAATTATAAAATTAACCTTTCAGAATTGTTGGCCCTAAATCCCATGGGTTAGTTCGCTAGAGCTATTGTAACAAACACCACCAACGGAACAACAGAAATGTACTGTCTTCCAGTTGTAGAGCCTAGAAGTCTGAGACCAGGTGTCAGCAGTGTTTGCTCCTCTGAGGGCTGGGAGGGAGATAGTTGTGCACCTAGTTTATAGCTGTGAGTATGAGAAACACAGAGTTTATTCTTGTATTATTATCTATTAATTATGGTATCATTTTCCATGCGAACAACTGTGAACTTATTTTTGCTCCACCGTTTACATTTTCTATTACTTATCCAACTAGTTAAGGTGGTTTTCATGAAGAAATGCTACACGTTATACAAGAATTAGATGAGGTTGAATGCCCTACATAGCCAAAGAGCCAGAAAAATCAGTCTTTTCAGGTAGAACACATTTTGAAGTGCTCAGATTTTTCAAAGAAATTGACATTCAAGTTCGCAACATAATAATAGCAAGACAAGAACTCTGGGGTCACAGAACACACAGCTTCTGATGAGGAAAGCAAATCAGAGGCTCAGGAACTTAGCAAATGGTTACAATAGATTACATGGAAACCACTGATAAGTATTCAAGCAGCTGTCTTCTGCTATACATGAAACATTGTTATGTACTCCTTATTATGTACAAGAATTAAAGTCAGAATATAAACAGTCCAAGCTCTTCCATGTAGGGGGGAAAAATTACGTTGGGAAATATTCAGTGTGGGTTTTTTTGGTTTTTTGTTTGTTTGTTTTTTTGCTGTCAAGAGTCAAAGTTGAGGTCAGTGGTCACTAAGAATGATCATCCTTCTAAATTACTAGTAGATAGGTACAGGTTCATATGCTCATACTCCATATGGCACCTGGCTTTGCATAATTTCACTGACTTCCTTAGAGCTCAACTTCTCACTGGCAAAGTTGTAAAATGTGAATTAAACCCTGATTCCAGCACTTCTCCCCATCTTCCATCCCCACTATGAAAGTTGTTGTTAGGTTCCATCAGGGCTTGGGTAAGACATATTATAGATCACTTTTATCTGGTAAAACTCACTAAGAAAAATACCTACTTATATCTGTGTCAATGAACAGAAAGCAAGCTTCCTAAATTTTACAGAGAGTTTTTAATCTTCGAAATCCAGGAAAACACGAGTGTTTTAGTTGGTTTCTCACCCACAAGTGTCAGGGTTCAAAAAAATTATCAATTATGATTGTAGAGATATTTAAAGTTTCTTATCCTCAAATGATATTCAAATTTTCATCTGCGGCCCCATTCTTTTTTCCTTACATATTATCGCTGTAGAAAATTAGATTGTATTAGAAGGTTACAATGGTGACAAGTTTTTAGAATTTAGGATTTAGAAACTTGTGAGGCCATGTGGGGTATTAGGAACGCCGAAAAATATACCCTATATTGTGTTTCTTAACACATTTGTTTGCCTCAAACTATTTTCTCCCAGAATCAAAAAGAAGTTGTTTCAGGTAACAGTGTTGTACAACAAACTACTTAATAACAGCCTCTTTCTATTCGTGCAGTTTCTGTGGTTTAGCAATTTACAAAGAGCAAAGCAGAAATAACTTGCCTCTGATCCACAATATTCCGAAGCCTGAATGGGAAGAAATGAAAGCTGAATGGAGCACAACCAACACCTGATGGTTTATGGTGCCCAGTGCTTCATGTGCACTGCAGCCCGTGGAAGAGTGGCGACCGAGACCCTACAGTGTTCACTGGGTGACCTTCACAGAAAAGGGTTGCTGATCTCTGAATTAGGGGCTTAGGAAACTTGCATAACGCCACTGTACGGTATTGATATTTTTTAGAAGAGGAAAAGGAGGAAGTGAAGGTAACTAGATTATTCCCACTCAATATGCTCATGATGTTGAGTATATATTAATCTCACAGTAACTAAAAAGGTTGAATACACTTTACAAGGAGACTAGATTAGGAGAGGGGTTCTAGAATAAAAGTAAAAAGGTTTTTGTTTTTTTTATAGCTTACTTTAAGCAAGAATTCAAATCTTCCTAAACAAAGACATTTGAGTCCCACAGTTTCTCATTCAAAACAAGTCAAGCCCTTTCATTTTCTTATCATCGCTAGGAAACATTAGGCAACAGTCAGAATCATCTGGGAGAGACTGGTGCTATTTATCAGACTAGTATTTTTTTCCCTTAGCTAAAGCCAGGTAATTTAAAATTTTTATACCATAATTACTCTCACACTATATTTTTCCCCTCTATGATTTTTCAGAAATGAGGAATTTATAAAAATATACAAGACTGATTGTTCTGAGCAAAACAATCAACGTCTTAGTTTTTATTATATAATTAATTGGATGAGTTTGTGAACTTGTCGTGGCACTTTCTGAAACATGTGGTATCCTAATGCCCTTTTAATTGTCATACTGTTCCTTTATAAAAATAAATTAACTTAGACTAGGTGTCACAGAAAAACTGGAGAAGAACCAAGCAATGCTTAGAGAGATGGAGTTACATTTATTAGTATTACGCGCGGGCCCGGAGGAAAATGTCTCTCAAATTCTGGGCGAAATCACACATGAAGTTTCCCGTATTTATACCATCCCACCCTCTTTGTCTCCAAAATATGGGGTTTTCTGATTCCCTTTGCAAGTTCTTAAAGGGCCCTATGTGCTGGGGCTTTGAGACCTCAACCAAAGGCTTGGTCTGATGCCAGCACTGATAACTTCCTCTGGAGAAGGTTTACTGCCCTCTCTGAAATGGGAGTAGTCTTATTTTCCTTATTATTTAAGCCAGCAAGCATTTACAGAAGCCAGAAATAGCAGGGTTAAAATTTCAAACAGCAGTTTTTACATAAGATGGATACTTCATAGGCATAGAAAATGCATGACTGAAGCAAAATGCAGGCTTCCAATATATCATCTTGAAGTTAGTACATGTCACAATTTTTAAAAATAATACTAATAAAACTAGTTTTTGAGGTATATTAGATCTCATTGTTTCTGGCCTCAATGTTGCTGATCCTTCAATTGTTGGTGTGTTAGAAATCTTAGTTTCAGACAATAGAATCCACTGTAAATAACTTCATGAGATAGAGGTTTATTGAGCACTTAAAGAAACATTTGGAGGCATTCTAAGACAGAGACTTCAGGCAAGGTTGATGCTGTCTCCCTGTGAGAGCAAGTTCCTCCTTGAACCCTGCCCGCTGTGCTAACTGTTGGGAACTCAGTTTCTTCATTCTGTTCTGCTACACCAACTGTTGGATCTGGGCCCCTCTGCCAGGGGCTGGACCTTCTTGAACGCCAGGGAGTAGACAGAGAAGCCATGATAAGTTGTAGGTGTATAAGAAAGTCTTCATTGTAGAAGCCAGTGGCCATGTAGCCATTGCTAACAAGGGTCCATTAGACAAAACAGTTCTTCATAGAGGATCCATACAGATAGCTGCACACCAGCTAGTTAACAATACATCTTTCCTACATCACAGCAGCAGCCTCTGTGCCCACAGCCTTTCTCTGAGCAGCCAAGCTCTGCCTATAGAGCCACAGCCTGACATAGCAGTTGTTGCTGAGCCCTCTTAGCCTTAGCAGCCTCAGTGACATACTTTAATACTACTTAGACAAAAGAGGCTTCCAGCCAAATAGTGACATCAATCTTTCAGGTTATAGAAGGGCACAGCTGCACAGTGTCTGCATCCTTGCACCTGCATGTAGCATCTTAGCCTTGAATACTTTGATTAAGAGTCCCACCCTCAGAGTGGCCTTGGGCATCCGGCATACTCTAGACAGGGCCACACTCTCCCCCAGGATCAGGAAGCTTTCAGTCAGGGAGCTTCTGGTCAGCTACAGTCTCCAGACCTGCACTCTCTCTTTCATCCTCAGGGAGCTCCACGAACAGGAAGCCAGAACCACCCTGACTGGAAGCAGTACCAGTGCTTTTTCTGTCCTGATCAGATGGTTATGGAATTTGGGATTTGTCTCCCCAGTGGCTGGGTCTAGACCCATCCCAGCAAAAAAAAAAAAATGCTGTTGGTTCAGCTTGCTGTCTTATAGTACTCAATTCTGAATTACATCTTATCCTATCTAATAAAAGAGAAAAATGGTAATTGGCGTACGACGATACCCTTTTCATTGGCTAATCAGGGCTATATGCAAATTAACTGCCAACAAGATGGCGGTTAATTTGCATATGTAGGCACAATGCAGGGAGGCCAAAGGGAAAGCAGGAAGAAGCCCCCTGCCACTGACAGTGATCAGAAACCCAGGGGGGAGCTAAGAGCTGGGGGGCAGGGCAAAGGCGGCCCTGGGGCCGCCTTTGCCCTGCCCCCCAGCCATGATCGGAGAATCAGGTGCCTTTTCCGCCCTGGCCAGTGATAGCAGGAAGTAGGGGTGGAGCCAGCGATGGGAGCTGGACACGGTCGAAGCTGGCAGTCCCGGGAGCTAGGGGTCCCTTGCCTGGGCCTAAAGCGAAGCCCGCGATCGCGGGGCCGCTGCAGCTCTGGGTCCCCGCTGCCCGAGCCAGACGCCTCAGCCAGAGGTGTTAGGCCTGGGCAGGGGCGGAGCCTGCAACCGCAGGGAGCTGGGGGTCCCCTGCCCAGGCCTGACATCTCTGCCGGAGGCCTCAGGCCTGGTCAAGGGGCCGATCCGGTGATTGGTGATCGGAGGGTGATGAGGGTCAACTCCTCTGGCCAAGGCATCAGGCCTGGGTGGGGGGCGGAGCCGGGGATTGGGGGGATATGATGGTCCCCTTGCCCAGGCCTGAAGCCTGGGTCAGAGGCATCAGGCTTGGGCGGGGGTGGAGCAAGCGATCAGAGGGAGATGGGGGTCCCCTGCCCAGGCATGATTCCTGGGCCAGAGGCCTCAGGCCTGGGCGGGGGCCAGAGCCAGTGATCGGGGGGAGATGGGGGTCCCCTGTCCAAGCCTGACACCTCTGGCGGAGGCGTCAGGCCTGGGCAAGGGGCTGATCAGGCGATCGGAGGGTGATGGGGGTCTACGCCTGAGGGCTCCCACTATGTGATAGGGGGCAGGCTGGGCTGAGGGACACTCCCCCCCCCCCCCACACACACACCCAGTGCACGAATTTCGTGCACCGGGCCCCTAGTATATATATATTTGATTAGTAGAAGACAAACCAAAATCATCTGGTCCCTAAAAGCAAGAAGTAAGGGAGGCTTGGCAGTGCTGGGCAGTGCTTTTGTTTTGAATTTTACATTTAGGTTTCAGGACTAAACACGGCAAATTATCAAAATGTGGAAAGTTGTGTTCCAAAGAAATGACATATATACATCCTTTTTGGAGATAATAGGATGTTGGGTTAAGTTGTGGTTAGACAAATAAATTCTGCCGTCACCTATTCAGAGCAGAACTAGGAGAATACCACCAAAAATTAGTCATAAATATTGCAACCAAGTCACTATGAGACCTGTCCCTTTAATTTTTGTTATCGTTGAAATATGAACTAAAATAATTTCTTGCACAAAGACCTTCAACACTCAGTTTTTACTGGTTTCAGCATTACAAAGACAGTTGAATATACATATTGAGTGGTTTAGGAAAGCACATAGTGATGACAATTTTTTTAATTTAACTTGATATTAAACTATTGTAACTAGATGCAGCAACAAGTAAACAAACACACAGAAAACCAATCTCTAAAACTTTTTGCCTACAGAAGATCTAAACAAAATTCTGCTCAATAATAATTATTCTATCACCAAAATACTACATACTTTGTTAAGTGGTTTTGGTGGCAAAAGTGGGAAAAGATGGAGTTCTCTAGCTCCTCTCATCCTGTATTCCCTTCCTTTACTCATTAACAGCAGATGCCCAAATGCTTTCACTAATCCCACTGCAAGAAATTGTCTTCCTCCACTACCTGCCCTGATTCCCCAGAATGCTCTCAACCAGAGCTGTTCAATAGAACTTTCTATGATGATGGAATGTTAACAATGTTCTATATTCTGTGCTGCCCGACATGTTAACCAATAGCACCATGTATCTGTTAAATACTTGAAATGTAGGTAGAGTGACTAAAGAACTGACTTTTAAAATTTTACTTTAATTAAGTTAAATTTAAACAAAAATAGTCACATGGGACTAGGGGCTGTCACACTGAATGGAACAGCTCCAAACCTTTATCTCCTCTTTGCCTCAATTATAAATAAATATAGGATGTCCTCAAAAATATATATTCACACTTCGACAGCTGATAGGCCAATTTTGAAACTGAAATGTATTTTAATGAATACTGCTGTCATAATTATTCAAAGTGTGTTTATACATTTTTGGAACGGCCTGTTTTTCTGTTTTCTGAGGAGGATTGTAAATTAATCTCAGATATGGGTATCTAAGAAAATAATCCATGTTTACTATTTTACATTGAAGCACTAATAAGTACATCTGCATTAACCCCATAAAAGCTACATTTATGTTTAGAAATAGAAAGATTTTTTATTTGATCAATAATATATATTATTTAAGCCTCTCTGTGCTGAAACCCACCCTGAGTACTGAGGCTATGGCAGAGAATGAAGTACAGAGATAAAAAATAAACTATTAAGCCTTTAATAGGAAAGTAATGATTAGTCCCACAAAGAAATATAACATAGGGTGATTTCATAAAGGTCATCATAGGGAGAATATTTGTAAGTCCAAATATATATAAAATCAAAGTATGTGTCTAATTGATATCAAGCAGAGCGTGAAAATATTTTAACCCTCACTAGTTCTACCTAATATATACTACAAAAGACTCCTACTTATTGCAATGATGCAGGTTAAATTATCCTGAAAATCTGCAACAAAACACCCCAAAATACAGATAAATGATACATAAATTACACACACACACACACACACACACACACATTAAACATAGGTGGGCTTAAAATAATGGGTATCTTCAGAAGTCAAGGTTTTAGCCAAAACTTGAGTTCTTTTAAGTAAATTTTGGCTACCATGAGGCACTTCCTAAAGACAGAGTCCCCGAGCTCTGGTCTTCATGGTCATTGTCATGATGTATGACCCCATCAACATGGGGAAAGTGGTGAAGGCTTGTTCCATACATGAAGGGACTTGACTCTGAGACTCCAGTACAAAGTTAACGCTCATGAAAAGCAATAGCCTCCTTGAGTGGAAAATCATTACAGGACAAGCAGTTAGAAAATCTGTATCTGCCTTGGCTCTGGGTATAGGGAATCAAATTTCCCCTTAGAATGTATGATTATGGGTCAGTCTTATGTGCATTTAGGGCCTGAATTTAAATGATGTGCATCATCCAAAACTTAAAGTGACCCAAATGGCACAAAGTTAAATCTGCTTTTGAAGATCACAGTCTCAACAGAGGTCCAGATAAAATTCTAGTGAATGTAAGCAAAACAAGCCAGTCAGAGAAAGACAAATATCACATGATCTCACTTATATGTGGAATCTAATGGACACAATAAACTGACAAACTATATAGAGCCAGAGATATGGAAGCATGCAACATGAAGATTCTCAGAGGGAAGGAAAAGGGGGAAGGAGGGCAGAAAGAAATTAACCAAAGAACTTATGTGCATATATGATAACCCATGAATGCAGACAACAGTGGTGAAGGCCTGGGGAAGGGGTAGGAGTGGGGAGGAGAGGGCCAATGGGGAGTAAAAAGATGCGGGGGGAGGGGGAGGCTTCTGTAAAACTTTCAACAATAAAGATAAATTTTTAAACTTATTTCCCAAATTTGAAAAAAAAGAAAATTAACACACACACATAGAAGAAAGCCAGGCATCAAAAGTAAAAATAATTTAAAATGTAAATATGAGAATCAGATACATAAAAACTTTATAAATTTATATTAACAGATATAAAATATTAAAAAGTATGCCAAGTATAATTAAAGAAATAAAAGTGGTCATTGAAAATGTAAGTAAGAAGTAAAATCGATGAAAAAAATAAGGTATGCTTTAAAAAGAACCAAATAGAACTTTTAGGAATTCTTGAATAGTTCCAGAAAAAAATATATTAGGATTTTGATTTGAGAGTGCATTCAATATGTTGAAAGCCTGTGGTGACTGCCATCTCAAATCTCCCCACAGAGAAGCAAAAATTTCTTACTAGAGAATTTTCTGATTAGTTTTATTCCAAGATATATTTTGGACCTAGGCAAGAGTACTAACGGGATCATTGGTCATGTACAGAGAAGGCATTGATTTTTTTGGTTGCTATCCTGCCATTATAAACTTATTTCTTCTAATGCTTTGCAATTGATTCTGTTAGTCAATCAAAACAACTAGAAACAATGATAGTTTTGCTGTTCATCATTTCCAGTGCATAGCTCATTATGTTTCTTGTCTTACACTGCCTAGAAAATCCGTAACAGTGTTGAACAATAGCACTGATTGTGGCCATCTAACTATATCTTCTCCTAAATTTATGGGAATATTTAAAACTTTTCATTCACAAATTTAACTTTGGAAGAATATTTCTAGTACAGGGTTTAGCAAACCCCTGGGCCATATCCCAGTAGCTGGCTTTTATAAATAAACAAGAGGCCCGGTGCACAAAAATTTGTGCACTGGCGGGGGAGGGGGGACCCTCAGCCCGGCCTGTGCCCTCTCGCAGTCTGGGACCCCTCGGGAGATAAGGACCTGCTGGCTTAGGCCTGCTTCCGGGTGGCAGAGGGCAGGCCCAATCCCTAGGTGCAGCCCTGGGTTGGACTCAGAGCAGGGCTGATTGGGGAGTGGGGCGCCGCCCCCTGTCATGCACAGAGCAGGGCGGATCGGGAGGTTGCGATGCCACCCTCAGTCCCACTCAGGGTAGGGCAGATTGGGGGGTTGGGGCACTGCCCTGTCACACTCAAGGCAGGGTCGATGGGGAGGTTGTGGTGCCACCCCCTATCACAAACAGAGCAGGGCCGATCAGAGGGTTGGGGTGCAGCCCCCTGTCACTCACAGAGCAGGGCCCATCAGGGGGTTGGGGCGCTGCCCCCTGTCACACACAGAGCAGGGTCAATCAGGGGATTGGGGAGCTCCCCCCTGTCATGCACAGAGCAGGGCCAGTCAGGGGGTTGAGGAGCTCCCCCCTGTCACTCACAGAGTAGGGTCGATAGGGGAGTTGAGGCACTGCCCCCTGTCACACACAGAGGAGGGCAGATCAGGGGGTTGGGGCACTGCCCTCTATCACCCACAGAGCAGGGCCAATCAGGGGGTTGGGGCGCCGCCACTGTCACATTCAGGGCAGGGCCAATGGAGAGGTTAGGGCTCTACCCCATCACACACAGAGCAGGGCCCGTGGGGGTGTGGGAGGTTGGGGAGCCGCCCTCTATCACCAACAGAGCAGGGCCGATCAGGGGGTTGGGGAGCCGCCACTCTCATACTCAGGGCAGGGCCTATGGGGAGGTTATGGCTCTACCCCGTCACACACAGAGCAGGGCCCGTTTGGGGGGGGAGGGGTTGGGGCTCCGCACCCTGTCACACACAGAGCTGCAGGGCGATCAGGGGGTTTGGGCACTGCCCCCTGTCATGCTGATCCCGGTGTCGGGAGGCCTCTCAGCTCCACTGATCCCGGTGCTGGGAGGCATATTACCCTTTTACTATATAGAATAGAGGCCTGGTGCATGGGTGGGGGCTGGCTGGTTTGCCCTGAAGGGTGTCCTGGATCAGGATGGGTTCCCCACTGGGGTGCCTGGCCAGCCTGGATGAGGGGATGATGGCTGTTTGAAGCTGGTCACACACCCTTCAGGGTGGGGGTCCCCACTGGGGTGCCTGGACTGTCTGGGTGAGGGGCTGAGGGCTGTTTTCAGGCTGGGACTGAAACTCCCAACTGCTCCTTTTTTTTTTTTTATTCTGGGCCAGCTTTAGCTCTGAGGCTAGGCTCCAGCTCTGAGGCCTCAGCTGCTGAAAGTAGATATCTGGGTTGTTTGGTTTTTATAATAGAAACTCTGTATCAACTCCAGCTCTGAGATCCCGGCTCACTGAAAGCTGGTTTCTGGGGTTTTGTTTAGCTTCTATATTTGTTACAATGTTTCTTAAACTGCAAGCTCAGAGGCCGGCAAGGCAGGCGGGGAACGTTGCAGTCCTCCGTCACTGAAGCAAGCAAGCCTCATGTTCAATTTAAGCTGCCTGGCTGCCGGCTGCCATCTTGGCTGGCAGTTAATTTGCATATCGCCCTGATTAGCCAATGGGAAGGGTAGCGGTCGTACGCCAATTACCATGCCTCTCTTTTATTAGATAGGATAGAGGCCTGGTGCATGGGTGGGGGCCAGCTGGTTTGCCCTGAAGGGTTTCCCAGATCTGGGTGGGGGTCCTGCTGGGGTGCCTGGCCAGCCTGTGTGAGGAGCTTATGGCTGTTTTCAGGCTGGCCACACACCCAGGTGACCCAAGCACCCAACCTCTCCTTTTTTTTCTGGGATTTATTTACCTTCTACAATTGAAATTTTGTAGCCTTGAGCGGAGTCGAGGGCCAGCCAGGGCAGGTGGAAAGCTTGGCTTCCTCCATCACTGGGGGCAACCCAAGCCTCCTGCTTGCTCCAGCTCTGTGGCCGCCACCATCTTATTTGGGTTAATTTGCATACTCACTCCTGATTAGCTGGTGGACATGGCTTGTGGGTGTCGTGGAGCAGCAGAGTGATGGAGTGATGGCTAATTTGCATATTTCTCTTTTATTAGTGTGTGTATACACACACACACACACACATACACACACACATATATATACACATTTAAGTGCCTGAATGTTTATATTTGTAATTTCTTTATAAAGATATTTTTTTTAATTTCTTTATTATGAGCTTTTAAATAAATGCTGAACTAAATCAAATACTTATTTTCAACTATTAAGATCTTATATGCTTTATTCTTTAATATTTTACTATAACATATTTTAATATAATTATGTTGAAGTATCATTTTATCACTGTTATAATCTCAATTTGTTCATGATATTATGTTTTTAATACACTGATAATTTTAATTTAAAAGTACTGTATTTGGGGTATTTGCACCTCTATACATAACATTATTTTATATATTTTGCATGCTATTTCTTTATCTAATTTTAGTATCATCATACTTATCTCCAGGGATAATAGAAAAAAATGTGACTAGTAAAATTGTGAATAGTAAAATTGTCACAATAAATGTTTTACTCTGGATGGTTTGATTAAAAAATAATTCTAAAATTATGTAATCCAACTGCCTTTTTACAGTATTGTTTATGCTTATTTTTCTATTTATACCAACATATTTGGCCTAGTAGCATGTTCTATGGACTGGTTTGGGTCATTCTGTTTTTTATGGTTGAAGGTCAGCAAATCTTCAGGAGCCAGAATGTTTGGAGGTTGGAATCTGCCTCCTTTGAAGTTATTTCCTAGAATTTTTAAGCAAACCGGTTGTTTGTCTGCAGTTATATATTAGTTAGCAGGTCATCATTTACAGAAATAATGTGAAAAGAATGGTGGGTTGGGCTATGCCAAGTTTTTTTATCCCAACCTTTCAGTTGGCAATTCCTAATTTTATCCAGTGAATCCACTTTTTATCTTCTACCAGGAAGAAGTTACAGAGATTTGTCCTGGACTCTGCATAGATGTAGAAGCTTTTGTGCCTGAATCCATTCTTACTCTTTGAAGCATCAGGTTTCGACCACAGCTTAACATGATAGGGTCTCTAATTTTCAAGTTTAATCTTTGGAAAGCCCCTTTTCTTGTACTTTAATTAGGCCATGTTTTTGGTGGGGTTTTTTTTGTTTTGTTTTTCATTTAAAAGATGTAATATACTATTGTTAATGCTTGCAATGGAATGTAGAAGTTTCAAAATGTTCAATTCACGTTTCATTAAAATGTATATACTTAACATGTAAAGAAGCTGAAATGGGAGCAAATAATGTGATTTTCTGTAAACAAACATGAAATATGACATGAACATATCTATGTGAATATAAATTATATTAAAGATTGATACTATTTATTTTTCTTCCTTACCTCACGTTTCTCTGTAAACGAATGTACCTCTAATCTAGGAACTAACGTCACCTCAATGAGCAGGCTACCTGGTGAAACTCTGAGTAGTTAGTGAAAATGAATAAAGGATAGTTTTCTCACCTCAAATTACCTACATACAGCCATAGCCAGTTATGCTCACTGGTTAGAGTGTCAGCCCACGGACTGAAGGGTCACATGTTTGATTTCGGTCAAGGGCATGTACCTTAGCTACAGGCTGATCCCAGGCCCGATTGGGGCGCTTGTGGGAGGCAACCTATCGATGTGTCTCTCACATGGATGTTTCTCTCTCTGTGTGTCTCTCCCCATCCTTCCACTCTCTCTAAAAATCAATGGAAAAAAATATCCTCAGGTGAGTATTAACAACAAAAAAAGTATCCACATTAACTTACTGAGAAGTAAACAACTCTCAAAAAGCCTCAGTGGGTGCTGGTGTTGACTTGGGTCTTGAAGTAATTGCTAATATTTTAGGCTCACAGTTAAGCACATCAAAATAACAGTCTCTTGGTTAGTATCTGGAAAGCCCTGTAAAAATAAAACACACTGTATTGTGAAATGTTTTCTGAATTTTACATATGTTTCTCGATTTTGCTTGCTTATTACCCTAAGGTTATAGTTTTGGCAGTAGGAGGTCTAACTAGTTTAATATCTTTAGTGTACATTATAACTATCTGAATCAAGCATGTTTTAATATCATTCTGTCAAGATAACAACTGATTTTCATTTAGATTATTTTTTGAGATAAAGCACAACATTAAATCAATGAAAGAAACAGTTGTGGCCTCCAGCTGTGGTATATTATTAGATTTTTAACACATCAAATGAGGGGAAATGTAGAGCCTCATTTTTTTGTGTTGTGTTTGTTTTGTTTTTTTTTTTTAAAAAAAAAAAAGATGTTAATCACCAATTGCCTTTGGCAATGAATGGATGTGGCTTTCCCTTGCCTCCTCCAAAAATGCTTAGCAGTGCCTAACACACAAGTAGCTCCAGTTACTCCATAAAAGCAACCTTCAATAATATGCTGAATCCTCCTGCCCAAGTAGTTCAATTTAACTTTGCAGTTTTTATGTTGATTGTCTTTTCTATTTTAGTATCTCATAGCATATAATCTCAGGTAATAAAAGTCCTTGGTAACCAGTTGAGACCTGCGAGAACGCTAGGCTTTTTCCCTAAATCTTGCCCTTAAAAATAAAAAGTATTCGTTTCACATCGTATGTGGTTTTTACCGCACTCTATCCTTTACTCGTGTGAAGCAATTTCTTTAGTTACATAACTTCTGAAAATAAGTGATGAACAGTTGCTGTGCAGCCTTTCAAACAGCATGAGAGGAGCTTGCTCTGAGAGCAGCTGCATGGACGGGGTCTCTGAGCTGCACGACGACCAGCTGACCACGGGACACGCATAAAGGCTTTATTGTCAAGGCTCCACCCAAGAACGGGCTCAGGCATAAGTAACAAGTGAAGCCCTTAGACCCAAGGAGAGGGTTGAAGTTCATTGTGTTTTTCTGAACCCCTGAACCTAACCTAATTAGTTCTGAATTTTGAATTTTCTTGCTACATTAGGACTAACTGGAAGTTTCAGAGAAACAATTCTGACCATAGCCAAATACACACAAGTTTCATATCTAACTATATCTACATGTCTATATATTAAGCATGATAATTGTATAGTAATGCAATACTGCTTCTGCTATTTTTGAGTGAATCTCTCTCTCTCTCTCTCTTTCTCTCTCTCTTTTTCTCTCTCTCTTTCTCTCTCTCTCTCTTTCACTCTTTCTTTCTTTCCCACACACATTTATATATATTAAAGACATTGTCACTGTAATTATAGATGTCTATTTTCTTTACATTTCTTAAGCTCTTAAAAGTTAAATTGCTATACCTTTTCAATATAATTTATTTTTTATCAATCATAAACATCTCTCCATGTTCCATTAAATTATTTTTAACTTATATTTTCTTTTGCCAATACTGATAGTTTCCCTCCCTTTTTATTTTGTCACTTTTTGTGTGGTGAATTGTAAATCTTTTTAATTCCAAGTTTTTATATCTTTTGATTTTTTGCCATGTTTCTCATAAACAGCTAGATTTTATTTTTCTTTTCCCCAACCTTTGTATAATAGTAATAACATTGACAGCTAAAATTATTTTTTTCTTACTGTGGCCAGGAGGTATTCAAACTGCTTTTAAGCCTGTTCAGTGTGGCTTGGTGGTTGACCATCGACCCATGAACCAGGAAGTCACTGTTCAATTCCTGGTCAGAGCACATGCCCAGATTGCAAGCTCAATCCCCAATGGGGGCTGTGCAGGAGGCAGCCAATCAATGATTCTCTCTCATCATTGATATCTCTCTCTCTCTCTCTCTCTCTCTCTCTCTCTCTCTCTCTCCTTTTCTCTCTCTGAAATTAATTAGAACATATTTTTTTAAAAGTGCTTTCAATGTAGTAGGATTGAATCCCCAGAACAATATTAAGAGACTAGTGGCCCCATGCATGGATTCATCCACATTGAAAGGAAATTAATTAAAAGAAATATTTTAATATCACTATTTACCCTTTCTCTATGATAGAAGTGTCAGAGATGAAAGAAAATTAGTAAAATGTATATAAAATAATACATAAATTTATTACTAAATAAACAATAACAACATGATATAACAATAACAAAGACATGATATAAAAACAACAAAATCATGATATAAAAACAGCAAAAACATGATATAAAAACAACAAAACCATGATATAACAACAACATTGATGGAAACAATGACTGATAAAGTGATTAAACTTATTCTAATATCTCCCTGTATACCACATTAAGAGTAAAAACACTTTCAGAGTGCTTGACTAATTTCCCTTGTGATTAAGTATTTACAACTTTAACTTTAACGTCACAAGCTCTTTGAAGTAAGAGAAAGCAACTTATAACTGACCATGTCCAAAACAGGTTCGGGTAGGAATATTCCTACTCTGACTAGAGTTTGTCCTTGTGGTTTATTAATAGTTGTCACAAATGCTGGCATCACAGGAAACTGTCTTCGAATTAATTTAAATGGGAGGCCAGTGTCAGACGGGGACAAATCAATTCTTGGAATGAGAACAACCTCTCCTTCCACAGATCCTGTTAATACTTCAGCTTTGATTATGTTAGGTTGCAATCTTTTGATAATAAATATAATACCATTACAAAGACGCCATTTACTATTAAGATTTCTCAGTAGCATGATTGCACCTACTTTCAATTTTAATTTATGACATGGCATTCTGAAAGGAGTAATACTATGAAGAAATTTGATGTGAGCTTTATATGTATCATGCATGCATGAGTCAACATTTATTTTTAAATTGCCAGTGCACGTCATATGTACCGTCAGTCGGGTGGTCAGATGGATGTACGGTCAGTCACTTAGCCTTATATATGTATATGTATGTATATGTATATGTATGTATATATATATATAGTTTTTAATCCCACTTTGCACATTGTTTAACCCTTTTCCATCTGCTGTAGAGAGCACTGAAATCCAACTGTCTGGCTCCCAGGCAGCTCATTACGCTGAACTTGATATTTTTGTTGTTGTTGTTTTTTGCCCATAGACATTTAATGGGGAGTGAGAGAAAACATGTCAATGAATATTAATGTCATGCATTCCAATTGATAGTGTTTATTAGAATATACTTAGCAACATGCTATCGCATAGAAGCTGTAGCCCTTATTTCAGGGCACTTTAGGAAGTTACAGCTGGAATACGTGCCAATATAACAGAGAACTTTGTGAAAGTTTAGATGAAAGCTAAATTATTTTGTACACACTAGGCATACTAGAAACTCAGAGAGGATAGAGGCAGCATAAATAGCTTTATTTTAGGTCAGTTTAATAACAGGCATATATTTAATGTACAGTGAGCCTGATACACATTTTTCTTTGCTATGCTACATAGTTACATATTTTCACTAGAAAAATGTAGTATATATTCATTGATATAGAAATATACAGAGATGTTAATGGGGAAGCAGACTATACTTTTTTCTCTCAGTAGCAACTATGATCTAAACACATATGTTGACTTGTCTAGTCATCATACATATCCTGGAGGAAGATAACTAAAAAGATATGAAATAGCCCAGCCAGCATAGCTCAGTGGTTGAGCATTGACCTATGAACCAGGAGGTCAGGGTACCATTCCTGATCCAGGCGTATGCCCTGGTGAGGGGTGTGCAGGAGCCAGTCAATTAATGATTTTATCACATTATTGATGTTTCTGTCTCTCCCACTCCCTGCCTCTCTGAAATCAACTTTATGGGCCCAGCACGCTTCCGCTGCGCCACTCTGCTCCCTTGAAATCAACTTTAAAAAGAAATAAAAATAAAAGGATATGGAACAAATACTTATTAACTACTTTTGTGCCAGGTGGTACCATTTTATTAATTTATATAATTCATTAATATATGCTATATATTACATATATATATATATATGTTTAATAAATAGTCACTGAATCTTCCATTGTGCATTGCACATCTGACAAAAGTATAGATAATGGGGTTGCATCAGTGAAGAAAACATTTAAAAACCATCTTCTCATAGATGTTATATTAGGGGAGCAGAAGTACTAGGCAATTTAATCCTTATAACAAGCCAGTAAATATTATCCTCAATTTACAGATGATAAAACTTTTATGCAACAGGCTTGGGACCAATTTCAGAGTAGTAACTGATAAGCCACAGAGTCACGCAATGCCACAACCTTCTCAGCAGGGTTCAGGATCTAAAGGAGGGGCCAACACACAAATGAAAATGCTATAAAGAAATATGAATTTAGAAGGCATGGGGGCCAGGTGGAGACCTCTTTCTTGAAGAGGCACCCCAGAGACTGGGTCCCATCTGCTTTGTATTCAGTTTTAGATACACAACACAATTTCTCTACCATAACTTTAAAGCCCATGATCTTTTCACTATTCACTATTGCTGCTTTCCACAGAGGATGAGCCTCTTAAATATAGTAATAGAATATACATATTTGGGTGGCAAAAACCACCTTCAGTTTCTCTATAACTTACAAGATAACAAAAATACAACATTAGGTAAATTAATTTTAAAGAATTTTTATTTGATGTACTCAGTGGATGACCAAACTAACCAAACTTCATTCCTGTTTTTAAATATATGGTTTCTTTTGTCTCTATTATTTATTTCCTCTCATGTGTGTTACATATATACATACAATCAAAAGTATTCAATTTTTCTGTCTTTTGGTCACATGCCAAATAAAATTTCAGCAACTGTATTAGCCAATACAGTAACTGCATCATTCATTTTACTAATCTCAAAATATTTTGTTTTGTTTACATTAAAAGCATGGAAAGACAGATAAAACTTTTCATTAATTATTGTTTTAAAATGGACTTTAACAGAATTGATTTTTACTACAACAACCCTGATCAAAAGAAAAAAATTGAGTTTCAGTAGAACTGGGTAGAGATATCATCATACATTCTAAAAAGATCACAAGAGGCCAGCAGACAGAATGACTTGGGGTTACTGAGCCTGAGCAGACAATTCCAGAACCAATTATTTAGGTCACAGCCCTCATTAGCATAGCAATACGTTCATTTTCTCAATGTTACACTGTTTGGAGCCTTCCATTTTCTTAGTTATAAATGCATTAAAAATATCCCATTGAAGTGATACTTTCCTGGACACTTTTCAAACCAAATAGCAGCTATTATATTCCAACTAGAGGCTTGATGCACAAATTTGTGCATGGGTAGGGTCCCTTGGCCTGACTGGAGATCAGAGCCCATCAGGGAAGCTGGCCAGGGGGAGGGACCGTGGGAGGTTGGCTGGC
Source organism: Myotis daubentonii (assembly GCF_963259705.1). NCBI lineage: Eukaryota > Metazoa > Chordata > Mammalia > Chiroptera > Vespertilionidae > Myotis > Myotis daubentonii. The sequence continues at coordinate 27,497,178 of NC_081851.1, read as the reverse complement.
CAGCACCCCAATTGGGGCTTGGGGGGGCAGCCAGCAGGGGGGACGGACTATGGGAAGTTGCCAGCCATGGGAGGTTGGCTGTGGGAGCACATTGACCACTAGGGGGCAGCTCCTGCATTGAGCATCTGCCTCCTGGTGGTCAGTGTGCATCATAGCAACTGATCAACTTGTTCGGTCATTTAGTCATTTAGACTTTTATATATATAGATTGGAAAATTCTTAGTATGCAAGGAATTATGTGAAAGGTAATAAAGTTATGAGCAGATTTAGTCTTTGTCTCAACAATCCAAGGGTCACCTCCAACAAATTCAACTTTGTTAAAACCTGAAGTAACTTTTCTGGTGGCCCTCCAGTGATGCCTAGCATGTCTAAATCACTGTGAAATTTAAACTGGGTGCAATCAATTTTCTAGGGAATGACAACCATCTGTCTGGAATAAAAGATGATGCACCTTCAGTAATCTTTAGCTACGCTTTGTTTAAATCCTAATTTACATAAAAAGACTGGGTGCAACCATAACAAAATATTCTTTGAGTTTTAAACTGAAAGTGGGAAAGTAATAACTTACACAAATTAATTTTAATGAAAATGTTCACACATTCAAAAATGATGAAGAATATTACTTAAAAATATTCAGTCTCATATTTAAAAATTTCTTCAAAACTGTGTTGCCGTCAAAGATGACAAATATTTTCAAGACCCTTTTATATTCCCATTGGATCTAAATACTCTTTTCCTCCCTAGAGGCAATCACTACTATAAAAGTGATTTGTGTCTTTGCAGTAAATGTTTTCATAGTATATTATATTTGTATATGTTCATAAACAAATTTACTGTTGTTTTGCATGCCATTAAATCTACATTAAATCTATCATGCTCCATATATCATTCTGAGTCTCTCCTATGTATTCCAACACAAGGTATTTTCTACTTATTAGTTACTTGGGTTTACTCTGTGGTTTTACATCTATGAATATATTATAATACATGATAGATTCTCCTGTTGGTAAACATATTGGTCAGCTGTTTGTGATTGCAAATAATTCTGCAATTAGATCATCATCTTCTAGTACATGCCAAAAGGCTCTGTATGTTATATTATAGATGAAATTTCTGTTTATCTGCAAATCAACTTCATATTGCAAAAATTTTCTCCAATTAGATTGTACCAATTTAAACTATTAGCAGTTTCTCTGAGTTCACATTTCCCTGAATCCTTGCCCACTTTTGACTGGTCTTTAATTGTTCCATATTGTTTTTAGAATTAAATTATTAAATTCTATGGAAATTCTTGTAAGGGCTGTAATTAAAATTACTGAAATTTTAGCTTAATTTGTGGAAAAATGTCTTTATAGTATTGAAACTTTGAATTCAAGTATATACGTCTCATAATTATTTAGATCTTCTCCCATGCCCTTAGTAGCACTTTTTTAAACAAAGGGAAAACCCTGGGTGCTGGCAGTGACTCTTTGACTCAATCTAAAAGTAGAGTGAACAATGAGATGGTCCCTGACCACTTTCTTAGAAAATCACCAAGTCTGGGGTGTGTAATTATTTTCCTTGGAATCACAGTTTTACGCCTTGAGTCATCTTTCAAACTCAGCCAGCATGTCCTGTGGGGTGAGGCTTTGGGGTGAAATGGGTAGTGGCTGGAAGTCTGTCAATAACAAAATGAACTGAGAAAGTTTGACTTCTGTCTAACTCCAAACTGACAATCCCCACCATGAATGTGCCCATGAAAATTTTAATCTGAAAAAACTATCTAATATTTTTAAAGTTTCATAGAAATTTTATTTAGCTACACAAGTCACTTAAACATCATTTCTATGCTGAATAACTTGTACTCAATGAAGTGATAGTAGGCATTTCCTACCGGTAAGACTGTTAATATGATTAATATTTGATTGCTAATTTAGGTTGTATTTTTTAATTAAATATTTCAAAATGCTTAGTACCTGTAGAAGAAAAAATAATAAATGAGTGTGTGATGATAAAATACATTGGCAACCTCTGTACTAGATATTCTCTAGACCAGAGTCTATTTCAGGCTTGATACTCTATCTACAACTTAGTGAGTAATGGTAGGGTCCTAAACTGGGAAGCAAGCTGTAGAAAGTAATTTTCACAGACTGCTTCTCTTTGCTCTGTCTCATGACCACAGTCATTCATCCTAATGGCTAACTACAGGTGCTTCAAAATGGACAGCACAGGAGGTGATATGATTATACACAACATGATCTTGTTAAAAGATTGTAATTTGTTATAGTTTAGTTATGAGTTTGAGCATTGGGTATGTGATAGAAAAAGACCTTGACTTTTTTTACTTGATGACTTTCAATAAAATATAATTTTTAAAGAGGTGCTTTGAGTACTAATACATGGTAGAAACCAGAGAAAAAAATACAGTTCCCCACCATCAAGATATAACCACTGTTAGAGGTTGGTATATTTCTGTCAGGTCTATAACTGTGAGAGGATTGTAAAAATAAATATTAATAGTAATTCTTTAATTTAACAAATATTTTTGGAGTGCAAATTCTAGGCCAGGCACAGTTCTAGATATTGGAGATACTGTGAAAACCAATACTTCCCTGTCCATGTCCAGCTTACATTGTAGTAAGAGACAGAAAAGCAAGATAAGCACTAACTGAATGATGTGTTAGAGATAAGAACTAAATAGAAACATAAAAAGATGAAGGGGAATTTGGGAAGGAAAGGGTGCAATTTGAGATAGTGTTGCCAGAGAAGTCCTCAATGGGAATGTAATTGTGCATTAATCATTGATATAAGTCAAATTCTTAATCTGAAGTTCTCGATGATGTGCCCTTGCTTCAGAAAGGATTGACTTTTGCTTCTGTCAGTAGAAGTCCTCATAGCCTCCATACATTTCACAATCGGAGCTGATATGCAGTTGGGCTTTAGTTTTTATTAGAGTTTCCCAAGCTCCGTTTTGCCCTATCCCTTCATTGCCGTTCTTCAAAGTCTTCCAACTAAATCTGAGATGTTTACCCAGGATGCTTCTTGGTGGATCCTGAACTGTAATTATTGTTCCTTGAGCCACGAGTCTGTAAAGTCTCTGCTCAGCCTCTCAGTCTCTTACACACACAACTTGCACATCAGCAAACATTCAAGAGACTAGCAGGCTCATTGTCTCTGCATCCCTTTTAAGGGGATCTTGGGCCCCATAAGCGCTCCGTGCTTTTGTAGCTTCTTAATTCCTCCAATCAAATTTCATTTTGTCCAAGATTTCTACTTATTATGTGCAGAGTTTGCATTGCACCAAGCTCCTCTGCCATCAACAGAGATAGAAATAACCCCTTTTCTTTTCAGTCTATAACTTAATCCTATCCTGTCGTTGAGCCTGGTTTTTCTTCCTCTCAAGACACATGTCCAATTTTCCCTAGAATTAAAATATTGTAGGGCTGGAAAAGACAATTGCTTTTACTACATGAGATGTGGGGATAGAGATAAGGACCTGAGGATTTAAATTATTCTTTTTTTTTTATTATTGCTTAAAGTATTACAAAGGGTATTACATATGTGTCCATTTTTCCCCCCGCCCTTAAATTATTCTTATATAAACACTCAACTCTCTCACAGATTTTACCATTTATAGAATATAGTCTTAAAATGAGGCCATTTTAAAAATAATACATTTATTTAAGATAATACATTTGGATGGACTATAAAACATGTCCAATCGTGATCGGTCTGCAAATGAATGTGTTTATTCCTTACATCACACAGAAGCTGAGAAGCTACACATTTTATTAAACCCAGGACATGGCACTACTGGGACAAAAAATGTGCACTACTTGACTCACACTTTGTGTCTAAGTCAATTGTGATTATATTATATTTCGTCAGAGAGAAGATGCCCCCAACTATTAGAAATACCATTATTTTATTAATTGCTAAGAAAGAAAATACTTCTTATAAAACTTCTGCATGTCATCAATTTTAAGAGGCATCTTAAATTCAGATAAATTAAAACTTTAACATTTATGAAAAATTGTAAGACAAAGAAATAAACCATGTAGGGCCAGATTCACCCCTTCGTTATCGATGAAGCTGTTTTTAGAAGTGTGTTACATTTGGGATGATAACTTCTTCGTACTGAACCCCAGAAATAGCAGACGTCACCCAGCAGAGCTTAGCACTGCAGGACTCCCCACGCAGCAGTCCTGTATCATGGACGGGGAAAGAGAATATACCGTACACTCCTTACAGGCAGGTGAGTTGTAAGAGGAAGAAGAAAGAAATAAGTTGTGCTCTGCACACCTAATTATTTTTCTCCCAAACTCACCAAACAGATGTCACTTCACCTCTTTCAGGATGCAAGCAGAGAGGCAGATGGTTGTCCCTGAGTTCCTCCTGAGCAAAGGGATTGTGACTCATGAGGTGGTAAGGAGGAAATACCCCCTCCGAGCAGATAGGTACAATGAGTAAAAGTAGAAATTCTGTTTTTCTCCTTGTAGTTCTGCTCCAGTGATGATGGCTTCAATTCAGTCCTGGGATGTTTATTAGAAACAATATTCCAAGGCATTCTAAGATTATTCTGTATGAGAAGGAGTAAAATTCAAGTGATGGGAGAAATCTATGAAGGATAGAAAGTGTAGAATGTGAGAAACAAAAGATATATCTCTCTCACCTGAATAGGAAATTATCTCCCCCGAAAGGGGAGATGACCGAGACAGGGTCACACTGATCCTTGAGCACAAAGCCAGAAACTCCATCTGCTCTCCTTAAAGGCTTACGCTGCCCAGGAGCAGTTGACACAATCCTCTTGTCTCATTTTCCAGGCGCCACCGATTGCCTGTGCATAAGAAAAACACTGACTCACAGGCACCAGGGAACTGGAGGGCGGAGGCAGGAACCTGGCTGAGATGACATTTCCCTGCTGCATTGCTTGGTGCTCCTCTCTGATGTGCATTAGCCTCTCCCCATTGGCCTTAGACCCCAAGTGCTTCTTGTACCCACATGTCTCCTCCTGGAGTTTGATGTTTGGTTGGGGACATCTAGTTTCCACTGACTGTGGCTGGCTCCTATATCACTTGGAATCCTAAAAGACAATACAAATAATGTTTTCATATGGATTGGAAACTAGTATAGGCTTTAGAGCCAATAGAGGAGAATTTAGTCCTCATCCACAATCATGTAAAAGGAAGTTGTCAGCCGCTAGAGACCTCTGAGATGCCTTCTTACTTTTTCATTCATTTCTGGGTTTTTTTCCCCCTTTTGTGTTGTATAGTGAATATTATTGCATAACTTCATATTAAACACTATATCAAACACAAATAAGTAACCATCCTAATTTTTTCCACTGTGCTCAAATCCCTAGGGACTTGAAATTAATTTGCAATATTAAAACAAAAAGCATGGACCCTCAAAAACAATGTATTCAAAATTCTTGTAAATAGTAAGAGATGCCGCATAATAACAAATAATTGTTTATCAAATAAAGATCACAGAATCTTTTCTATAGGACTTTTAGAAAAATTATCCGTGGTGGCAGGAGAGGCAGGGAAGTATTTCAGACAGGAGAAAACTTCAAACAGCCATTGAAATATGAGTATGAATTAGGAAGCTAGAGTCGGTGGAGAGGCTGATGAGGGAATTTCACAGGCTGAGGACCAAGAATGTTGTCCTTTTCTTCATCTAACTAAGATCGGCACCTCTTCTGTGACCTGCCTTCTTAGTTTTATGTCTCATTTCCCCCCATTTCCTAAGTATGAGAAGCTGGGCATGTTACTTGACCTTCATGCATTTCAGTTTCCTCTATAGGAATAACTGCACATCCCTTATAGGGTTAACATAAAGACTAAATTAATTCATCCAAGCAAAGTGCTGAAAATGATGGTTGTTAGAGTGATAAACTCAATAAGGCATGGTTATTATTAAACTTATACTGTTCACTGGTTAAATTCTAGTTATCCTTCAGAGCCAAGTTCAAGTGTCAATTCTTAAATTAAACTTAATCCAATTAACTGGTTTCAATTTTAGCATTTATTACTTTTGTTTTTACATATATTTTATGATTACTTGATCAATGTCTTTCTTCCCTTCTTGATCTTAGGCCAATAACAGGAACTGAATCTAATATTTGTTCAAAAATATTTTCTCAGTTTATTCACAGTGAAACACAAAATCCCAATAATGTCAATAAAGCCTTATATAGGGTGTCCCAAAATTCACGCAAGATTTGAATTTTGCGTGAGCATTAACAACAACAACAAAAATAAATAAAAGCCTAATTTTACTTGGTTCATTGAATTAGATTTTAATATCTGTTGCCCTTTGATTTCAATCCCTTCAATTTGATAAGCATTACCAAGTACCAATTATGGCCCAGGAGCAGGGACAATGAAGACCAATGAAGACCACGGCTTTGCGTACGTTCCAGAAAAGCCGTGGAGGCCATTTACCCGATGTGCTATTCTATACATAACCAACCCTATACTGTATCTTTTAGGAATCAATAAAAATTTACAATTTTTAATTAAAACCTGTGTTTTCTATCAAAATTACTTCTTGCGTGAATTTTGGGACACTCGGCCTATACAAACAATTTGTCACCTCCTGCACACCTGTTACACCTCATCACTATTCTCATTCCTGCTTCTTCCACTGAAGCATAAAGGGCACTTGAATATTTCAGGCACATTCGTAACACAGGGCTTTCCTACTGGATTCTCTCTCACCTGCAAATGCTCTTCCCCAAGGTCCCCAAAGTCTTCACTCCTTCATCGCCTCAGGAATTTGTTCAAATATTACTTTCTGAGGCTAGCCTTCAACTAGTCACCTTATTTTAAAAATACAAGCTACAAAACTTCCTATATCCCTTTCACACTTTATTTTTTTCCATGATATTTATCTCTATCTAATGTAGTAGATGCTTAATAAATTATTGTGTGTCTGTCTGCTCAATCTTCCTCATTAGATTGCATAAATCATGGCAACAAGAGAGTCTGTCTGCTTATTGTATTCCTGGGATCTAAAGTGTATCTAATATATGTTAGGTGTTTAATAAATACTTAGAGAACTATGGAAGATACTGCTGCATGAGTGAGGTAAATAACAGTTCTATAGGTCTTAAAGATTCTTTCATGAATTGAAAGATTGAATGATTTGAATTGAATACATGAATTGAATGAATTGAAGATTTGAAAGAATTCAATAAATAAACTGACTTAATCTTCAAGAACATGAAGGATTCAGATATAATAAAATATGAAAGGCCATTTATTATAGTAAAAGTAAAAAGAGAAAATTAGAGACATATCTAGGTTTGAGCTGCAACATGTTTTTAGCACAACGCTAGGCAAAGGTATTAACATTTCCAAGTTTTATATCCTCATTATTTGTCTTAGAAATAAAATTAGCAAGTAAATGTCAAAGCACTCCATGTTTTACTAGCAGTTATTGTTACCACTGCCCGTTCCCTTTATTAACAGCTCATTCTCATTGGAGTTTTAGGATAACATAGGAAAGATATTGATGCACAAAATCTCAGGTGGCGTAATTGTTTTTGCAGCTTTGTACCTTTGTACTAACTGGCTTTATAAGCAATAAATGCTTGATCTCCAGCACAATTAACATTGCAAAATACCTTCCTGTTCTATTACTCTTTACTGCCTTTTATGTGAATGGTTAATTGTATGTGTCAACTTGACTGGATCAAAAGGTGCTCAGCTATTTAAACATTCTTTCTGGGTTTGTCTTTGAGAGTGTTTGTGGATGAGTTTTGCATTTGAAACAGTAGACTGAGTGAAACAGACTGCCCTCCCCAATGTGGGTGGACATGATCCAATTTGTTGAGAGCCTGGATGGAACAGAAAGGTGAAGAAGAAGAATTCACTCGCTCTGCCTGATTCTTGAGCTGGGACATCAGTCTTCTCCTGCCCTTGGACTCGGACTTCCATCAATTGTCTTGCTTCCCTTGCGTCTCAGGCCTCCATACTTGACTGAAACTTACAGCATCAGCTTTCCTGGGTCTCCAGTTTACAGGCAACAGATCATTAAGTTTATTAGCCTCCATAATCACATGAACCAATTCCTTATAATAAATCTAATATATATATATAATATTTCCATTACCATATCTACTTCTTTGTATTTATTTATCCATCTATATCCCATTGGTTCCCTTTCTCTGGAAAACCCTGAGTCATCCACCCCACCATTATTATAAAAACCTGCCAACCCATGAAAAGCAATTAGTGGGGTAAACCTGCAAATGTGTCATATGTGCCAATGAAAGATGAAGGACTTTAGAGGCTCATTGAGACCTTAAATCTTATTCAAAGTTTTTATTACTTGTGACAAATAACTCCCACTTATGAAATACTGAAAACACAAACAAACAAAAGTATCCAGGATCTATAGACAACTTAAGAAATTATTTTGGAGCCCATCTTCCTATTAAGTATCAACTGGAAAGACAAAAAGAATACTACATGAAGTATCAAGTATGAGAAGAATGGAAAGTAAAATATAATAAGAAAATATACCAGTTATCACTGGGCGGACTTTGTTGGTAGTGCAAGATTAGGAGGCTATCACAGTACCTAATTCTAGAGAACAGAGACTAGTGCTAGATTGATTCCAGACCATGATGCCTTCAAGTAAAAAAAAAATTTTTAAAGAAACAAATAAATGGCAACATAATATACATAATATATACTATTTTAATGGATTGCAATACTCAAGATTATTAACATGTCAATTCTCCACATAATTATCTAAACATTAAAAACATTGCCACTCAAAATGCCAGAAGGATGTTTTAAAGATATTGAGGAGCAGATTATAAAATTTACTGTAAATGCAAAGAAACTAGAATAGCCCAAACAGTCTGAAATAAAAAAATAAAGCTGCACAAAATACTTCAATATCTAATATAAAACTACAGTAATTAAGACAGTGTTATAAATGAAAGGCATGGCACATAGATCAATGGGACAGGATAGAGATACTTGAAATAGACCTGAACAAATATGACTAATCACGTTTTTTAAAAGGTGCAAGGCAACTTGACAGAAAAAATTCTGCTAAGTAACTGATGCTGGAGCAATTGAACATCAATATGTAAAACATAAAACTATTTTTAAACCTCATAAAATACATAACAAAAGTATATCAAAGCTAACCATATAAAATGGAGTACTATTAGAAAATATTTTAGAAAAAAAGGAGAAAATATTTGTGACATTGGGTAAGCAATAACATAACTTGTAAAAAATGAAATAACATGATACAGCAGAGTTAATACTTTTACCCCGTGAAAGACACACAATAAAGGGAAATAAGCACGATTAAAAATAAAAATGGGGGGGAAAAACAGGCAAATTTTTTAAATGGGAAAAAAATCTAGGTCTATGGTAGAAAATATACAAAATGAGACCGAAACAATTTAACATACAAGAAATTAAGGAAGTTTTTAATTTTAAGCGCATTGATGAGGCATGTCAAAGAAACCAAGGAGCCAACTGCAAGAGCTCCCAATGACCAAAGTATATTTGGAAAAATTTGAGCAATAAAATAAATCAAGTAATACTGGATGATAACCCAAAGTATAAAATAAATATCCATGATATCTATGTGGCCATACTGAAATAAATGATTGAACAAATTATTAAATGGTTGGGAAGAGATAAATCTTCCATGAAGAAAAATTCCAAATAATTTATGTAGATACTCTGACCTCCAGAAGAAGAGCATAACTCCCCACTTCTTAGGTGTCAGCTGTGCACAGTGACTTCCTTCTACAGTACACAATGTAGAAAGGCAGAGTGTGGGGAGAAACATTTTACTTTGGAAAAAACTGACAGGTGATCAAAGTCAACATCAATACCTCTGGATCATGCTGATACTACCTTTGATATGATTTGATGAAAATAGCACTTTACCTCTGTGGTCTTCCTCTCCCAAATTTATAAGCTCATCAGAGGCCAAACATCAGACAAATGAATTTTATCTGTCGAGGTGTATTTTATAAAAATTCCTAACCAGTACTCCCAAATCTGCTAAGATCATCAATTAAAAGGAAACTTTCAGAGACTAAGGAAGACATGACAACCAAATGGAAGGTGTTATCATTGGATGGGATCCTGTAAAAGAAAAACAACAGCTAAAAACTAAGGAAATCTTAAAGTGTTAACTTAGTTAATAATAATACATAAATATTGGTTCATTGATCATAACACATGTGTATCATACTAATGTAAAATGTTGATATGAGAGGATATTGGGTGAGGTACATAAGGGAGTTCTTAATATTACCTTCTCAATTTTCCTCCATATCAAAAACTGATCTTAAAAATAAACACTATTTTAAAAATAAAAGCAAAAGGTAATAATAGACACTTTACCCAAAATATATATAGGTGGCAATTAAGCACCTAAAAAGATTCTTACTATCATTAATTATTAGGAAAATACAAACTAAAAGCTCAGTGAGATATTACTACTCACCTATTAGAATTGCAGAGAGACAGAGACAGAGAAAGGGAAAAAAAGGACAGAGAGAAAAGAAAAGTCAAAGCAAGGGAAGGAAAGGGAAGGGAAAAGAATATATATTTTTTAATTGATAGCACCACAAACTAGGGAGCTAGTGGAGCAGCTGGACCTCACGCATTGTTCGTGAGAAGGCAAAATGGCTCAGCCAGTCTGGATGTTTGCAATTTCCTATAAAATTAAAAATACATTTGCCTTATGATTCAGCACTCAATTCTAGCTATTGACCAAAAATATATGAAAACTTACTTTTGCATGTGTGTTTATAGCATCTTCATGCATACAGTTGACCCTCCTCCATATCCCCAGCCCAGCTTTCTCATCTGTGGATTCAACCAACTACAGATGCTTTATACATTGTCCTATACCATTTTATATAAGAGGTTTGAACATACTTGAATTTTGGTATTTTGTGGGTGTCCTGGGGATAATACCCTATAGATACCAAGCAATGACTATAATTGCTAAAAATCAGGAACAACCCAAATGCCCTTCAATTGGAAATGGTTAAACAAATGAGGATATGTCTACATGAAGAAATAGTATTCAACATTAAAAGGAAGACAGTATTAATATACCAACATGGATGAACCTAAAATGTATGATACAAAATAGACTAAAACACACTCAAAGGCTACATTAGGTTAACTACAAAGGGTAGCATAAGAGGATTTTTGGAGGGCAATGGAACAGTTCTGTATCTTGACCGTTTATAGTGGTTGCACAATTCTAGGCTTTCCCAAAATTTAGAGAAGTGTACACTAAGAAGAGTGACATCTACATTATGTAAATTAAAACCTAAAAAGCAATGAAAACAAACCATTGGAGTTTTGCAATTCTTATAAAACTCCCCTTTATTCTACTCAAACATCAGTACAATTTAGAATGACCCTGATATGAATAAAAAGACAATCCTCTCAGCACCAGATTCCCTGGAATGCAACAGTCTCTTCTTTTTTTGTAACATAGTGCTAGGGTGTGTACATATTATAAACTCATAGCTTTACGTATTTAATTAATTTTCACTCTTAATATATGGCCTTTGGAAAATTTACAGGACAGCCTCATCCTGATGCTTCTATTCTTAGGAAAAATAAAAATATTTTTAAATAGAAGAAATCTTATGGATGTTCTTAATTTATTTGCTATTTGATGCATGTTTAAATGCATTCTACTCTCACACTCCTGAGTCTGTGCCCACATTGAAATATATATTTGAGTTAATACATACTGCATTGTGCTAAATTTCTCTCACTCTTACTTATTCTATGTTTATTTCCCCATAAGATATTATAGAAACTATTCATAGTCTTTTTCTTTCAGAAAAATAGTATCTATTGGTTACCCTAATCCCACAAAGTGTACCATTAACAACTTCTATGAATTTCAATTCCTTTCCAAATGCAAAACCTTGAAAATCAAATTAGAACTAGATATTCTACTGCACTGAGAGGTAAAACTTTAATCAAAATTTTAAATTAAACAAAGAAGGAGATTCAGTGAACTTAGATAGAAATCACTGTTGATCAAAGAAGATAGAGAAGTAGTACTGACCTACCTATTTCTAGTTGTTGTGAGATGATTAGATGGACAACAGTGTTAGTTCTTCTAAAGAATACTCTCTTTTCCCCATTTTTTGAATTAAGTGAACTCAAATTTTACATGATTTCCTGGCCACCTGACATAAAGATTATATTTTCCAGCCTTGGTTGTAGCTAATCAAGGACTTGGGACTAGTTTATGATCATGACATGTAAGGAGATTCCTTGTGGAAGCATCTTTGGAGAGAATGACATGCCCTTCCTCTGTTCTTTCTGCTTCCTGGCGGCTAAATTCAGGACATGACGACCAGAGCTCCATGGCCATCTAGGACTACGAATAGGAAGCCCAAGTTAAAGCTAAAGACAGCAGGCCAACAAAATAGCATAATGTTCAGTAAACTTCCCCTGTAAAAGCTCAGAGAGTAGTTTGTGCCATGCAGGCTGCACTGTTGTTATGTCAACTACTCAACTCTTCCATGCAACACCTAACCCCCCATTGAGAGTACGGGGGAATGGTTGAATATCTCTAAAACTTAATTGCAGATACAAGTAACTGCAGTCAATAGTTTGTTGACCTTTGGAATAGAAGAAGCCTGGATTCCTAAATGGCAGAATATCTTCGAAGCCCTGGACATACCTCTGTAATTCTTTATGCGAGAAAAATAAATTTCCCTATTGTTAAAGATACTTTTTTAAACAAAGTTTTCATTACATTTGGTCAAAATGAATTCTATCTGGGAATGTAAAGTAGTTCAGCCACTGTGGAAAATAGTTTGGCAGTTTCTCAAAAAGTAAAACAGAATTAACACATGGTCTAGTAATTCCATTCCTAGGAATATAATCAAAAGAATGGAAAACTGACCATCAAACCAATTCTCATGTACAGGGTACATATTGATTCCATCAATGGATAAATGGATAAACAAAATGTGGTATATGCATATAATAGAATATTATTTAACCATAAAAAGGGAATGAAGTACCGATACATGCCACAGTGTGGCTTAAACTCTAAAACATTATTCTTAGTGAAATATGCTAGACAAAAAAGGTCACATATTATATGATCCACTTTCTAGAAAATCTTAAGAATAGGTAAATCCATAGAATCTAGAATCCAAAAGCAGATTGTGGTTGCCAGGGGTTGGGGAGGGGGAGAATGGGAAGTAACTGCTTAATGGATATGGTTTTATTTTAGATTGATAGAAAAGTTTTAGAAGTAGATAGAGGTGATAGTTGCATCACATGGTAGATGTATTAAGTGCCACAATTTGTTCACTTTAAAATGGTTAATTTTATTTTATATTAATTTTACCTCAGTTTAAAAAAATGAAACAAAAAGGAAAATGAATTCTAACTTATACACTCCTCTTTCTCTACATGGTCAGTAAGTGTTCTCATATCAGTGTTGCTTTAATTATGTTTAGTTAATTAAAACCAGGCTGTTTCATGTAACCATATTTTGTAAATGTTGTTTTCTATCTTTGTAATGTCTTACAAGGTGTATCCAGAATATATGTATTTTTTTACTATCCACTTCAACTATGTCGTATTGTCTATACATCTCTGTAAGAACTCTGACTTCCCTCATGTAAAATTATGTGGTTCCTCCTTGTCATAATGTGCTATTGTTATCTTTTTATATGATATCTCTTACATTAACCTGGGAACCCACAATATAAGAATGATTTAGCCCTGGCCAGATGACTCAGTTCATTGGAGCATCATTCCATGCACCAAAAAGTAGCTGGTTTGATTTCCAGTCAGGGCACATACCTAGGTTGCAGATTCAATGCCAGTTGGGATGCAATGCATCCAGGAGGCAACTGATCGAAGTTTCTCTTTCACCTCTCTCTCACTCTCTCCCTTTCTCTCTCTAAAATCAATAAAAACATATTCTCAGGTGAGTATTAAAAACAAATATTTATAAAACTATGTACAGAAGGAGCAAAAGTAGGTTTACAGTTGTGAGAATATGAAACACGTTATTCTGATATTATTATTTATTAATCACTGTATTAATTTCCATATGAACAATGGTAAAACTACTTTTGCCTTACCCTGTTCGGCTGGCATCTGTGGTTGCTAGGTTCTAGTAGAAGCTAGATATTTGTGGTACTGATGAGTGAAGCCATGTACTACTCACGCACACTTTTTGTTGTTGTTTTCTTAATGGCTAAACTAAATAGAAAGGAATGTGGGTGATAGCAATTTGTGTTAAAAATAGCCTAAGGAAACAGCCCTGAAATAGGACTTCAAAGTGTTCCAACGGACAAGGAGACCCCTATCAGTAATGGAAATTCCCCTACAGGTAGCTTGTGGCTGGTGGAAATGGATGAACTGTCATAGGTGATTAGAAGGTTCAAAGGAAGCAGTCTCTTGCAGGATGCAATGGATGCACTGGAAAAAGACCATCAAAAGGTGAAGATGGTGAAGCACAGACTTAAGGATAGATGTGAAAGTCAGAGGGGCTCCTAGTCAGCACGAAAAGAACCTCATATTCTGCCCTAACCGTTTTGGCTCAGTGGATAGAGTGTCAGCCTGTGGACTGAAGGGTTCCGGGTTCAATTCCGGTTGAGGGCATGTATCTGGTGGCAGGCACATCCCCAGTAGGGGGTGCGCAGGAGGCAGCTGATCAATGCTTCTCTTTCATCGATGTTTCTAACTCTCTATCCCTCTCCCTTCCTCTCTGTGAAAAATCAATAAAATATATTTTTAAAAAAAGAACCTCATATTCTGAAATAATGGGCAAAAGCAAACAAACAAAAAAAACTGAGACCTTAAACTGAATTACATGGACAATAGAACACTAGAGAAGATTCAATTATCTACTCCAGCAAGTCTGTTATGTCAAGTTCAGGACTATGATTAGTTAGGAGTAGAACCAAGAGATTAGTGATGGATGGAAACCTATGGGTTGATGCACTCAAGAAGCAGAGAGTCACCTGAACCGTCTGGGACACTATTATAGTATCTCATTTGTCTGGGTCAAAGAATATATGTATGCCTTTATTCTTGCCTGAAGACAAAGAACATATACACCTTTTAAGTAAAAGTCCACCTCTCCTCTGGCTTCCAGATGGGTAACTTAGGTTAGATAACAACAAGACCCAGCTGGAGAGAGGTTCTGGGCCTGCCACGGGAGGAAGGGGATAATGTATCTTAAAGGAGCTGCAGGAACTAGTCAGTAAGTACTGGTGGGAACCAGGAGAGTATGTGTAGAACTGTGTCCAGAGAGTGATGAATCAGGAGGGTGGAATAAAGTTAGTTAAATGAGTGATCGTTAACATGGTAACATTACATTGTGATGTAAATTTAATAGGCAGAACTCAGTAAGCCAGAACTGCTACCCAGGAGATGCAGTTATAGAAATGGGCTCATTGTGGCGATGGGAATGAGAGAGTTCCCTGATAAAAGGAGCCAGATGGTTGTCTTAATCATCACTACAAAATCTCTGGCAATGAACATAACTGCATTTTAAGAGAAGTTCAAACTTGGCTCAAAGAGGCTATTGATTTCTCAGTGCCTACGCTGCCAAACTAACACCACGGGAGCTACCAAATATTACAGTATCTTTAAGAGTAATTCTCAACATTATCATGGAGAATAATTCTCAACATTATCATGAAGAGCACTGTCCTCCCAGAGAGTAGGCTCACGGACTTTGTTCCACTATCAGAACAGGAAATCCTTGTTACAGCTCTCTAAAGATATGTTTTATGTTATAGAGCAGGGGTGAGGGACCTCTTTCCTGCCAAGGGCCATTTGGATATTTAGAGCATTATTCGTGGGCCATACAAAATTATCGGCCTAAAAATGAGCCTGCTATATTAGGTCAAACATTTAATTAAATCACCCCTAATGCCTCGGCAGGGCCAGACTAAATGACTTTGCGGGCCTTATATGGCCCTCGGGCTGGATATTCCCCACCCCAGTTATAGAGTGTTAAACTCTTAAACTCTCTACTTCTTTTCTAAATGAGTCTATTTTATTTTTATTTTTATTTTTAATGTGGTTGTTCCTATTTCCCATCTTATATAGACACTAGAGCAGTGATGGTGAACCTATGACACGCGAGTCAGAGGTGACATGCGAACTCAGTTTTTTGGTTGATTTTTCTTTATTAAATGGCATTTAAATTTATAAAATAAATATCAAAAATATAAGTCTTTGTTTTACTATGGTTGCAAATATCAAAAAATTTCTATATGTGACACGGCACCAGAGTTAAGTTAGGGTTTTTCAAAATGCTGACACGTCAAGCTCAAAAGGTTCTCCATCACTGCACTAGAAGCCCGGTGCATGGGTTTGTGCACCAGTGGTGTCCCTCAGCCGGGCCTGTGCCCTCTCACAATCCGGAACCCCTCAGGGGATGTCGGTAGCTGGTTTCGGCCTGATCCCCGCAGGCCTGATCCAGACAGGAGGGAGCCCAATCCTGTGCATTGAGCATCTGTCCCCTGGTGGTCAGTGTGCATCATAGCGACTGGTCAACTGGTTGTTTGGTCACTTAGGCTTTTATATAGAGAGATAGAAAAATGAGCAATGTACATCACCCAAAGATTCAGGATTTGGAGCTGCACAGAAAATTGGTATTGTCTCTTTGAGAATATAAGGTGGGCACACTTTTAATGGTACATGAAGTAGTTACATCATGTTAGATATGCTCAGTTTTTAATGTACCTTATTGTTATTGGAGAAAAGCATGGATGGTCTTTCTCCATTGCTAGTGGGAGTGGAGTTCTTGGGGTACCACTGGAATAGGCATTTCCAGAGGCCCCTACAGGAGGCTGAGATGTGGTAGAAATCTTTATTTTCATGGAATTATATCCTTGGGTTTCCAAAGTCCCATTTCTCTTAATCCAGTCCTAGAAGATGGACAGCTGAGGATCCAGTAGAGCTAGAAGCAAAGCCATCGTCCAAAGTTTCCTCTCCGTGGTGGGGTTGGGTCCTGTACAGCATCAGACTAGTTGCAGTCCATTAGTATGTGCCCCCTAAAACAAGAGTCCCAAGAATCCTCAAAACACAGGAGAGCGAACTCATTTGTTCAGGGGATTAAATACTATCTCAAATCTTCCTGCACTTGCTATGGCCACTCCTACGCTTACTCCGGCCAATGACTGGCAGACGAGTACCTTCGCTATGTCACACAGACTTTACTGGGCAGGTGTCTATTCTTCCCAGCCATCTGTGGGGGATAGACCTGGAGAATGTTAACCTGCAGCTTCCTGGCAAAGTTGAGCAAATGACATGCCTATAGAATGTGGCCCTCCCTTTGCTCCTTTCCAGTTATTAATAAACTAGGTTAATTTACAACAGTGTCATTATGAAAGAAAAAAAAAAAAAGCATGTGATTTTTGTGTTACCAAGGCATGGAATGTAGTGAAAACTGTTACTATCTTCTGTCTGGTACGCTCTCTACCTTCTATTGATAACAGTGTCTTGATTTTCCAATGAAGAATGATCGTTGCCTCACTTTTGTTTCTTAGCTTATGGATGGGGCAGCTCTTATCCTCATACCCAGATTTGTGTGGTAGAGACTTGACTGTTTTCCCTGTGTGTGTTATGAGTATGTGACTCAAGTGGAAATATAGGATCCCCGTCAAAGACTGTCTCTACTGGAATCATTAGGGAAGTAGCCTTTAACTGTGATTGCTAAACAGCATCACTTGAGAAGAATTTACATAAGAATGAAGACAGAAAGGCAAAGCTTAGAGGAGGCTTATATCCTTAGGGCATTATTTGAGCATCCCCTAAATATGACTGCAATTAGTCTTCTCTGGACTTAAAAGTAGGGGTAGCCAATAAATTTTACATTTGGTTTAGGTATTTTCTGATAGTTTACAATAAACATCAAAGAGCCTTGGTTAACAGGTTCTCTCATCCTTATTTCTTATAACATAGACTCCAAATTTTTCAGTCACGTTGAATACAGATAAAAAATTGTTCTAATTGTACTTTATTTTTAGAGATTTTTTAAAAAATGGATGAGGTATTGTTTTCTTGTGTGTGTGTTTTATTTTGTTTTTTTGCCTTTTTAGAATCAACATTCTGCTCCTTTTGAATGCAGATGGGTTTTTGTTTTGTTTTGTTTTAATGTTACTTCCATTCTCCTATTGCTCTTCCATTATTTCTCAATTTCTGAAATCATTCATAACTGAGGTAAACCTTTCCTAGGCAAATAAAGTGGCAGTATTCTCATGGGATGCCCTCCCTTTCCATTTGGTTCCTATTAAACACTCTTCTCACATCTCAAATAAGTGGCTGGATGATAAAAATTTAAATAAGCAGTTCATGGATCCAGTAGCCTAAGGGAAGTTAAGAGAGAGCCAATTCCTTGGTAATGCCAGAAATACTATCTGCTACAGTTTCTTCTCTGTCTTTCATAAACGCACTGCACTCGAGGGCAAATACCTGTAGCTAACATTTAATATGGCCTCTGCTCCATGCCAGGTACACAGTTTGGCAGTGCCAAAAGATTCCCATGTTGCTGCTCCCCTGGTCAGTGACTATTTCCAGGTATACTGACTGGACCTACATTTTTTCACTCACCATAGGAAACCTCAGGTCTTCAGTACAATTACTTTCTAATAGTGTTAAGCTATTGCCACATGGACATATCCAACACAAGGATCTGCCCTTACCATTTTTAATGTCTATATTTTCCCCTCCAGTTTTAAAGAGGAGTGCACCAAAGTGAGACCCTTCCCTTGAATTTCTGGCCAATCCTATATTTTATGACCATGTCAACTCTTGATATCTTCTTTCAATGGTGTTCAATTAGCATTATATTTAATAGAAATTACTTCAAATATGTTGTATGTGGAAAGCATCTTTCCCTAATGCTCAACACAGGTTCAGAACAGCCCTTTTTCATGTATAAATTATAATTTGCGAGGGGAGGCCACTGGATGGGTGTGTTTTAAAGTTTGTATTCCTTTTTACATCATGACTAAAGGTTCCAATGCACAAACAAAAATTTATTGAACCCTGGAGGTTGACACCAACATTTTCTGAATTCACTCATATTTAACAACTCAGAATTAGCTTTTTTTTTTTTTTCATTCAATTAGCCAACTTGACCTCTTATTGAAAACTAGGGGCCCGGTGCACGAAATTCGTGCACTGGGTGTGTGTGGGGGAGTGTCCCTCAGCCCAGCCTGCCCCCTCTCACATACTGGGAGCCCTCAGGCGTTGACCCCCATCACCTTCCAATAGCAGGATCAGCCCCTTGCCCAGCCTGGCGCCTGGGCCAGAGGCGTCAGGCCTGGGCAGGGGACCCTCATTTCCCCCCATCACTGGTTCTGCCCCCAGCCCAGGCCTGATGCCTCTGGCCCAGGCGTCAGGCCTGGGCAGGGGACCCCCAGACCCCTCCGATTGCTGGCTCTGCCCCTTGCCCAGGCCTGACGCCTCGGCCAGAGGAGTTGACCCTCATCACCCTCCAATCACCAGTCACCGGATCGGCCCCTTGACCAGGCCTGAGGCCTCCGGCAGAGGTGTCAGGCCTCGGCAGGGGACCTCCAGCTCCCTGTGGTTGCAGGCTCCACCCCTGCCCAGGCCTAACGCCTCTGGCCTAGGCGTCCGGCCCGGGCAGCGGGGACCCGCAGCTGCAGGGGGCCCGTGATCATGGGCTTCGCTTTAGGCCCAGGCAAGGGATCCCTAGCTCCTGGGACTGCCAGCTTCGACCATGCCCAGCTCCCATCGCTGGCTCCACCCCTACTTCCTGCTATCACTGGCCAGGGCGGAAAAGGCGCCTGATTCTCCGATCATGGCTGGGGGGCAGGGCAAAGGCGGCCCCAGGGCCGCCTTTGCCCTGCCCCCCAGCTCTTAGCTCCCCCCTGGGTTTCCAATCACTGTCAGTGTCAGGGGGCTTCTTCCTGCTTTCCCTTTGGCCTCCCTGCATTGTGCCTACATATGCAAATTAACCGCCATCTTGTTGGCAGTTAACTGCCAATCTTAGTTGGCAGTTAATTTGCATATAGCCCTGATTAGCCAATGAAAAGGGTATCGCCGTACACCAATTACCATTTTTCTCTTTTATTAGTGTAGATTGCCTATCTGAGTTAGGCTTTGCTTTTTAATATTGTTGAAATGATTTCACTCTTGGTTTCTCTTAGCTATAAATTATTACTTTCTCCTAATTGTTTTTATCATAAAATTGCATCCTAATATCTCTACTCAAATAGCTTCATGAAATATGCCTTTCATATTATAAGAACAAGGGCCTCTCTCAAATATCTATAATAATTCCCTCTTATCTAAAATACAACAAAAATGGTTAAAAATTAAATTAACTTTCCTACCATTTTCTAAGTTTTTTGTATCAAATAAAGTGATACAAAAATATTGCAAAATTTCATCCTGCCCCAATAATCTTAAAGAAGAAGGAATTGGTACACTGAAATCCCAAGTGGAATTTAGGTGCTTAAAAAGTCCACAGAATGTATCCAACTTCTTTGAGTGGATTGTGTATTTTCTCTGTCATCTAGCTCTTAGAATCTTGACCTTGTGCTTTTGAGAATGAGAATGTTTTATCTGCTCTTCAGTTTTCCAAGTTGTAAAATGGCACAGCATTCCTTCTTTGTCAGTAACTTTTTTCTTTTCTTCAACACCCAACACAACACAGCTGAAGTATCTATTACTTTGGAAGGCTTTCATTTTCTCACCCTGCAAAGTCCAGGACCTGTTTTCCCTCCTCTGTTTCATCATAACACTCTGTCCTTAACTCCATTGTACAACGTATTGCATTGTAAAGTTCATGTTGATTAACTTGTCTGTCTTCCCCCACAATACTTGAATGAAAGAAATATGCCTTTTATCTCTGTGTCCATCCTAAATATTAGAGTTCCTGGTAATAGATGTGTTTTTGAATGAAGACCAAAAGGAAGAAATTAAATAATTGTATTGCATTTGCAATCTGATAGGTAAAACTTATTTAAAATGAGTGGAAACTAAAGAGAAAACAATATCATTCTAAAATATTCTGGATAAAAAAAACAACATGGTTTAAATCCTGACACAAGCATCTATTAATCTTTGATTATTGAACATTATTAAACAATAGGCTCAGCAAGTGAATGAACATGGACATTCCTAGGGAGGAGAAGAAACTTACATCAATTTCAGAATAGGAAGTTCCATCAGAAATGGAATGTGAACAGTGGGGTTTTTAAATGCAGGAACAGTGTCCAAGGAAGCATTCATAGATGTGGAAATTGTATGGTTGTAACAAAGGGCTGGGAAGTATTAAAAACTGCACAGTTAAGGCAGACAAATGTGACACTGCCAATTATTATTTAGTGTATGTTGTTCTCACTTCTATAGAAAGATGAGGCAGCATTATCTACAATCAGCTTGGGAACAATGACAGCTTGGCACCAGTGAAATTCCTCAGCTGGAGGCAGTGGTGAAACAATGATCAAGCAAATGGATCCTCAAGAAACCCTAAGGGCTCAGATGAGAAGGAGAAAGGGGGGCGCAGGGAGGGCCTAGTCAGGAGCAGGGCAGTGAAAGCATGAGGGTAGATGAGAATCAGATCAGCGTGCGGCAGAAATATCAGTGGCTTTCAAAAAAAATAAGTAAAAGCAAAGGCAAAGGATGAGGGAGGTGAACTAACATGTCCCCTGAGATTTAGATTCAAAAAGCCCTGGTTGGTCCGGGTGCTGGTCTACTAGGGTTTTAATTCCTGTCATACTGCTGACAGCCCACATGACTTTTGGCAAGTCAGAGGCCTTCTTTGCTCATAGATCTATAAAATGAAAATGTTTCATTAGGTGACAACCAAACCATAGTACGTGACAATTTCTCTTGTGTGACTTCCTCAGGAGAATGAACCCATGATTTTCCTGATCTCTATAAGTGCCACTCCAGATGGCAATTCCTGGCATGTAGCAGGTTTTGAATAAAGGTTATCAAGTAAGAATAAGACAGATGATTACTTTTATTCTCTATATGTAAAAGTTAATAGAATAAGGTTATATGTTTGACTAGCCCTATGCTTAATCTGATTTGACTGAGTTCAGAGAGCTGTTCTTTGAGGAGCTGGGGATGGGCGAGTTTAGCTAGAAATTTCTGAAACCAATAATCACAAAAAGAAACTTACGTTTACTGAACCAGCATCCTGTAGCGGGCCATCAAATGCCATTCTGGCTGGTAACGGATGTTGGTTTAGGCAGGGGTGGGCAAACTTTTTGACTCGAGGGCCACAATGGGTTCTTAAACTGGACCGGAGGGCCGGAACAAAAGCATGGATGGAGTGTTTGTGTGAACTAATATAAATTCAAAGTAAACATCATTACATAAAAGGGTATGGTCTTTTTTTTTTTAGTTTTATTCATTTCAAACAGGGCGGATCCGGCCCACAGGCCGTAGTTTGCCCATGGCTGGTTTAGGGGGTAAAGTTGAAAGGTGATAGTGCTTCTTGCTAGGTGTGTCTCCGTGAGCTAGGGAAGCATTGAAGAAGGGAAAAGACGCATCCTTACTCCTGAGCCTAAGCTGTGTTTTAGTCCTATTTTTGCTACAGAGACCAGAGCTAGTTCTTCATCCTTTTATGCTAGGCAGTAAATGAAGTGTCAGCCTGAGCCCTACTCTGCCATTGCTCTGCAGTCTCCTCCCAGCCACGCCCAGTGTGCCTCACTGCAATGCGTCCCATCATAGCCTCGCTTCCTGTGAACATTAACCTGCATCGTTGCTATTACCTGAATGTTTGAATAGAATAATAAATTCTAGGTATCATGCACAGTGCCTCATAGTTAGTAGGCACTCGATAAATGACAACTGGTATTATGAAGGAATAATATAGTTATCAAGAACTCTGTCAAAAGAGGAAATTAAATTTCACCAAAATTAAGAGGTATAATACTCCACGTTACCAATATTCATGCTTCCCAACACATGTTCTGTATTTGCATAAGTGGTTTTATTGCAAAATATTATACAAAACAAAAAATGTCCTTTAAGGATCTTGATAAACTTTATCAGTGGTTTCTATATGTCAATACTTTGTGAGACGACAAAGTTATATCAGTTACAAAGCTTAAATTAATACCCAGCACTTCAATACCAGACCACATGGTAAATTTCAGGTTGAACTCCAGGCAAATGAACTCAAGCCCATCCTTCTTCCCAGGTCTGGAATGAAGGCCCCCTTCTCCCTGGGAGGATGGAGGAGGAATCTGAATGGCATCTCCATTGGGAAAGGAGATGATTGTGGTGCCCATACATGATTCTTTGTAAGTGGCCTCCCTGCCATGTTACTGTCTTTTCTAATACATCCTACACAGAACTGCAAAATGAATCTTCCCAACACAATTCAGATCATGAGCGTTTCTGCTCAAAATCTTTTAACAGCTCTTCAGAGCTGAATGAACTTTTAACTCATGCGAATAAAAATTCACTCAGAGTTGACTCTCCTTGGGGGTCTAGTCATGCCACCATGTATCTAGCACAGGAGTCTGTATGCATGTTTATCCCACTGAAATGTTAGAAGGGTGGAAAAGCCCACCTATTCTTTTATCCTCTGGTAGGTTCCTTAGAGTTTCTTCATGTGTATTCAAAGTCTGTCCCCTTTCTGCTGCTGGAGAGCCACACAAACTTAATCAGATTCTTTTTCCATATATAACCGATCAATATTTTGGACTGTACAGACCTTCTAAACCACATTTCTCCTTTTAATTCAGACATTTCTTCAGTGGATTTCTACTTCTGGAGAACTTACCACACTTTCAAACTCCCTCTTATGTGGCTCTTTCCATCACCTTCCAGCTTCTCAGAGAGAAGCCCTTTCCCCAAGGTCTGTACCCTCTGAATAGAGCACTCGCTCTATTGATCTCTTTCTAATGCTGCTTATTACTTTATTTGTAAAATGTTTTTATTGACTTTTTTTTAGAGAGAGAGGAATAAAGAAGGAGAGAAAGAAACATTGATGTGAGAAACATCAATCAGTTGCCTCCTGCACACCCCCTACTGGGGTTCAAGCCAGCAACCCAGGCCTATGAAACCAAACCGGTAACCTCTAGCTGCTCCGGACTATGGCCAACCCACTGAGCACCACTAGCCAGGGCCATTCATTATTTTATATCTTTAATTATAGAAATATTTTTAAATGTGTTCAAAGCAACACATTTTTTTACATATTGTTTGGGTTTTATGGTTGGGGGAAAAGATACATAAAACAATAAACATCCATTTTCTATATATAATATGGAAACAAGTTACACAGGATTCTCAGAAGACTCAGAGGAGTTTCAATTTGTGAATTTTCAGGGATGGATGGGAAGTATGCTGTGCATTTTTTAAAACTAATTTGACAATAAAACTTTGCATTTCATGAGATTAGATTTCTCAGGACAGGTTCTTTGGGGTGTGTTGACTAATAGCTATTTATAACAATGTCTCATCTCTCTTACTGGAATAGGAAGTTCTTAATGGCCCAGTCTGTCTCATATATCTTTGTAACTGCCACAGTGACTTCCACACTGCCAAGTGCATGATACATATCAGGAATGTTTGAATAATCAGATGAAATAATGAATTAGCCCACAGTTGTTTTTATTTTGTTGAGATCTTATAGAAATACTAAATGTTCTTTCTTGTTCTAAAAATTTTTATGGAAAGAAAGCAATTTTTTCTCTTTCTAAAGCTTGTCTTATTTTGCTATTTTCTTCTTGTCCTTTACTAATTCTCATTGAATTTTTTTCTGATTTATTAGCATTTTAATATAAGAAAAATTTAAGTACCCACTATGTGTCAGTAGATGCACTCCATATTTTGCATGAATTGTGATTCTTGTTACCCTTAGTAATTATATGACTTAGGGACTAATATCCTAAGAGAAAGATGAGAAAAATTAGATTCAGAGAAGTTAAAGTGAATTCTCAAAGGTATTAAAACCAGTAAATAGTATAACCAGAATCCAAACCACAGGATAATTGAGTCAAACCTCATGAAACTTCCTGCCCAAACATTCCTCTGAAGTATGTAATATCACTCTTTCTTTTTCTCAGTATGGAAGATAAAGAAGGCATGAGTACCTAATAAAGTAAAATAATAATACCTTCACATATATAAATAATGGTATTCTGGATTATCAATGAGTGATAGGTAAGCCCTGGCCGGGTGGCTGAGTTGGTTGGAGCGTTCTCCGATACACCAAAATGTTGGGGGTTCTACTCCTGGTCAAGGCACATACCTAGGTTGTGGGTTTGATCCCTGATCTCTCTCTCTCTCTCTCTCTCTCTCTCTCTCTCTCTCTCTCTCTCTCTCCACTCGCTCTCAAATTAATAAATGTATACTCTGGGAAGAATTTTTTTTTAAGGTAAAATCAAAGAAGATTCTACTGAGATATTCCATCCAACTTTTTTTTTTGTAAGTCTTTTTTTTCTTTATTTCTTTATTGATTAAGGTATTACATATGTGTCCTTATCCCCCCAGTGCTCCCCCATCCTCCCTACTCATACCCTCACCCACCCTGGTTTCTGTGTCCCTTGGTTAGGTTTATATGTATGCATACAAGTCCTTTGGTTAATCTCTCCTCCTTCCCCCCACCCTCCCCTGCCTTCCCCCTGAGGTTTGACGGTCTGATCGATGGTCTCTTTCTCTGGATCTGTTTTTGTTCATCAGTTTATGTTGTTCATTATATCCCACAAATGAGTGAGATCATGTGGTATTTATCTTTCTCTGACTGGCTTATTTTGCTTAGCATATTGCTTTCCAGTTCCATCCATGCTGTTGCAAATGGCAAGAACTCCTTCTCTTTTACCGCAGAGTACATTGTGTAGATGTACACCATACACAAAAATAAACTCAAAATGAAGAAAGGATTTAACATAGGACAGGAAACCATAAAAATATTAGAGGAATCCACAGGCAGCAAAATCTCAGACATATGCTGAAGCAATATCTTCACTGATACAGCTCCTAGGGCAATGGAAACTAAAGAGAAAATAAACAAATGGGACTACATCAAAATAAAAAGCTTCTGTATAGCAAAAGAAACTATCATCAAAACAACAAGAAAGCCCAAAGCATGGGAGAACATATTTGCCAATGTTATCACCGATAAGGGTTTATTCTCCAACATTTACAGAAAACTCATACAACTTAACAAAAGAAAGATAAACAGCCCAATCAAAAAATGGGCAATGGACCGAAATAAATACTTTTTTAAAAGAGGACATACAGAAGGCCAAGAGACATATGAAAACATGCTCAAAGTCACTAATCATCTGAGAGATGCAAATCAAAACGACAATGCAGTACTGTCTCACACCTGTCAGAATGTCTATCATCAGCAAATCAGCAAATAACAAGTGCTGGCGAGGATGTGGAGAAAAAGGAACCCTTGTGCACTGCTGGTGGGAAAGCAGACTGGTGCAGCCACTGTGGAGAACAGTATGGAACTCCCATTTGACCCAGTGACCCCACTTCTAGGACTATACCCCAAGAAACTAGAAATACCAATCAGAAAGGATATATGCACCCCTATGTTCATAGCAGCACAATTCACCATAGCTAAGATTTGGAAACAGCCTAAGTTCCCATCAGCAGATGAGTGGATTAAAAAAACTGTGGTCCATCCAACTTCTTAATTTATTTTTCATTTCAAACTTTCTCCAGCGACTAGATTCAAGGTCATGAAGAATAGCATGGAATTATGTGGATGAAGAAAGCTGTCTGCCACATTAGCTCCTCCAGGTTGTCAGACACTCCTGGATAAATGGGAGGCACTTTAGGGAGCTGCATTACATTGGTCACTAGATCAGCTTTTCAATTACCTGCAAATTTCTTGTAGAAGAAAGTCTGTAGTTTATGGAACTCTTAAAAGCACTCACTCTTACAACGTATGGACAGCATATTAATCATAATTGTAAATAGTTAATAAAATGATTAGAATTTAGTTAGCGAAGCTCTTAACGTTTCTTTTTCTTAAATCTTATGAGTAGCTAATTAACCCATAATTATAAATATCAATCATTTTTACCTTTGGTTTTACACAGGCTTTTTATGTCCATTTATAATGTTAGGTTACGTATTAGAAAACTGAAGCCTGGAGTGAGTGGCATGTCAGTAATGCCAGGAAAAAAAAAAAACAGAGTAGTTCAAGGGCAGTCTAGTTTTCCAACTCTTAGGACTTTCTGTACCTAACACGCTGGAAAAATAGGAGTTAGAGATGTGGAAAGGAAAATTGGTGAATGCTGCCAGTAAAAAAAATATATATAAATTCTTAATTTTTTTCTTATATATTTCAATAAGAATAAAATGTTCTATAATTATTTTATATTTCCTAATTGTTGATTTATTAGAATCTTAAATCATCAATTCAAAATTCAAATCACATATAGCAGAAATGGTGTTTGGGATTTGAGAAGAGGAAATGATATAGTGATTTTGTCCTACAAGCAAACTACACAGAAAAATGTGGTCCTAGACTGTTCTTTTAGCATGGAAAGCCATGTTTTCTACCTGTTGATATGACTCCTCTGTCTATAAAAGAGTAGCTCGGGGTATACTAGTATGTAGCACTTGGCCCAAAAATGACCAATTCATAGACTAAACTATAAAATATAACTTTGAAGTGAGAGCTTTGCCCAAAAGTCAAGACAGAGGCTAAGTCAAAAAATAAATTTCTTTCTGGTCACATGTGCAAATGGGATTTACTACAACAGGAATCTATTGCCTCAATAATATTTCACAACAGCCACTGTTTTCTAAGATTTAAATATTTCTTTGAAGGCAGGACACAGAACATTGACACTCAGATAGGTAAGAAGCAGCAGCTCTGAATGAGAGAAGAGCACCAGGCAGAGTGGCAAAGGGGTTGGCACCAGGGACAAGGTAACAGCAAGCTGGAGCTGGAGGAGCCAATTTGTATGGCAAATAGGCAGTGATTAGCTAGGTTTCTGAGGCTCCCTGTGTACTAGCTAATTTGAGTAATTTTCACAGGCTCTGGGCTGTTCCTAGGTGTCTGGTGTGTGATCCCAGAGTTATCAGAGTGGAATCACAGGGGCGCCAAGAGTGTGAGAGGCTGATGAGGATAGTGGTTAATGTTTGGACTTAATTAGCAGCTCAAGAAGAGGAAATGGCTGGCCTCAAAACTAGGTCAAGACAGCATTCCATAAAGAAAGAAAGAAAAATAATGATATATAAGACATCCCTATATGTGAACAATCATCTCTAAAATATCACCATGTTGAAACGATAAGAATTTATCTCCTGCCCATGTAACTGGTTTCGCTGGAGCAGTTCTGCTGATCTTGCCTGAGCTCTGCTTGGCTTGGCGGCATGGCACCAGTTTCCCTCAGGTCTGCTCCACGTGTTTCATCCTTTGAGAACCGGAAGAACAGCCAGGACACATTCTTCTCTTGGCAATAGCAGAAGCACAAGAGAGATGGTTCAGTCGTTAGGTATGCTTGAAGCTACTGTTTGCCTCATACCCACCCCCATCTCATTAGACCAAAGTAGTTGTACAGCCAAACCCACAGTCAAAGGGTAGAAAGTGCTCTCCCTGGCTCTTGTGGGAAGAATAGAAAAATCACATGGAGAAGGGTTTGGATACAGAGAGCACTTGGGACCCATAATACAATTTACAACAAATACAAAAGAGAAGGGGGAGGGAAAGAGATTGAAGATAGAGTTGGTGACTGGTGACAAGGCTGAGGGCAGGAATAGGGAGATCCAAAGTTCATCAGGTGACCTTCCTGCAGAAGCACCATAGAGGGATTGCAGCATCTCCTGCAGAGGTGACAAGGTGCCTATTCCCCAGGCACTGTATCCTGCATGACCTTCCACATCCAGTTTCCTGTGGCCTGCCACACATAAGACTTGAAATTATCTTTCTTGGGTATCCTGAGGAAGTTTTAAGCACAACCTTTCCAACTCCATATTTCTAAATGTATCTTCCCTCATTAAAGAACACAGTTTATATAACCCCGAGATTCTATATTTGAACTTGAATTCCGAGACCCTGTTTTGAGTAAAGAGGATGATGGAGCAGGAGGAAAAATTGCATTTTCAGGCCACTTTTTTCTATCCCTCTTGTGTATCTCCATTTCATCACTCTCTTTACTACCCGCCAATCAATGCTACCAGCCTCTCCTACTTCTCCTTCCTGTCAATTATTCTCTTTTCTTCTCATGTCTTCAGTTCTCTCTCCCCTAATTTTCATCCCTCTGTTCTTCTAGGTCATTCTTTACCTCTTTTCCTAAGTTTTTCTGTCTTTACCCACTAAACCACTCTATGCTAGTTCACTTCCGGAGATATTGCTCAACACCATTGATTTTATCTGACCTTTTCACCTCACTCCTTCCAGAAGGGCCCCCCTACAATGTTAAGCTGATGGGAAAATTTCATTAGAGTTGCCTTTAAGTCTCCCATTTTTCTATATTATAAATGCTTAAAAGGTTTTATGGGGGACAGTTTCTGTTTCCCCAAAGTATGGATGTGCCATTCAGTCTCTGCTGAGCTCTGACCACTGATCATCATGGAAATGAATGTCCCTGAAACTTCCACCTCAACAGATGCAGGTCTGTAAGCTGCAGTAACTATAGGGAGCATTTTAAATCACTACAAACTTTGAAGTAGGCGGCTGGGGGAGAAAGGGTCAAAACCATCTTAATTTCCCCAGTGAGTGTTGGCATCACAGAAAAAAGGATCAAACAAAAGTGGTTATGACCTGAATTGGTCTTCAGGGCCATGTTGCCGAGAATCAGCATAGCTTCAGGGAAAAATAAAGTTGAACTCACCAACGCTCTGTTTTCCAGGACGGCAGTGTCTTCCTGTTCCTGGCTGTTCTTGCAGAAAGAACCAGCTTTTACTATTCCCCTGGACCAGGGACCTTTCAGATTCAATCTCACAGGCAGACTATAGCTTCTGCTGCTATAACAGAGCCTGGTAATTACGGTTATTTATCTTAAAATCATGGGCTCTAATTCCAAAGACTTCTTGTACCCTTAGAGTCTTTCAAAATATAATGGCATAAAAAATTAATCGCCCTTTCCTAGTGGTGTCTTTGCTTGGTAAATGCCAGCACTAAGGAGGATATAAACATATTCCCCAAACAGGAACCACAAGCTGGGAAATGACACAGTGTCAACCATAAACATGTCTTTGCCGCAACCTCAGTCAAAAACTTGAGAGAAGTCTTTCAAATTGCATTTCAAAAAGAAAATCAATAAACCCGCACAAACTCTCTACGTGGCCGGAAAAGTTTGAGCCACGTCTATTGCATTTCCTAGTGGCATTCCTTTCCCTCCTCTGTCACTCCCACTTCTTCCCAGTCTCTGCTCAGTCTCTGGGGTGAGACAAGCACCCCACAATACCAACTGTCACAGTGTGACCCTTCTCCGAAGGAAAGCAAACACTTCTTCCTAAACGGTTTTACTTCCTGCCGGTGCTCTGCCTTATGTAAAAGAATTGCTGTCCTTTATGTACATACATGTGTGTGTGTGTGTGCGTGAGTGTGTGCAAGTGTGTGTGCGTGTGTGAATATTACAAATACAATCTAGAAAGGGAGCGACATGTAGGTACTATCAACTACTAATGTCACTTACCAAACTAATTTATTTAATTAGAAGTATCAAAGGACAGTGTTGGTAAGGATTAGGACAAGTAGCAGACTACTATGTGGGGGTGGGGGAAGCAAAGAAGAAATCTGGAACCTGGGAGGTGACCCTGACATGGAAAGAGGGAGTAGACCTCGGACTCGCTGCAGGATGAGGGTCCAGCAATCTGCTCACACAGCTTTCCTCTCATTTTGACTCCTGGATTAGCCTTCTTGCCTGACTATCTTATGATGTTACAAAGTGTCTGTATGCCCTGGATGACTATCTTCAATGTGATTCCTTGCTGGCATACATCCCATTTCAAACTGAGCACACCATTTTTCTGTAATATTTTGAATATGATCATTCTTCATCTCTTACCTCACAACAATAGGTAGGCAACCTTCTACTA
Source organism: Myotis daubentonii (assembly GCF_963259705.1). NCBI lineage: Eukaryota > Metazoa > Chordata > Mammalia > Chiroptera > Vespertilionidae > Myotis > Myotis daubentonii. Next base: position 27,466,174 of record NC_081851.1, on the reverse strand, counting down.
CAGCTAACCATCCTTCACACTGGATTAGGGCACTCTGCATCCACATCTTGACTAGACAATTTATGGTAAAGACACAGTAGGAGATTGTCACTGTAAATGACAAAGCTGACCTTTCAAACTCTTCCAAGCTAACATGCTGTGCACTTACATTAGTACACTGCTTACCTCCTAATACTTACTGAGAAACACTAAGGCATTATATCTAACTAGAGGCCTGGTGCATGAAATTCATGCACGGGTATGGTCCCTAGGCCTGGCCTGTGATCAGGGCCATCTTCCCTGGCTGCCCACAGCTGGCTCCACCCCCCGCCATCACCCACCCCGGTTCCCCATTCACCATCAGGTGATCAGAGTCTGACGGCCAGGGAAAGGGACTGAGAGGCTGGCCGTTCCCACCCACTCACCCTCCCAGCCCCACTGCGAGATGCCCTCTGCGACTGGGGTGTCTTATATGGCAGTGGCCTTGGCCTGGCGCCACCTGCATCCCCCACCATCCAATCCCGGCCCCCCATTTACCATCGGGTTATTGGACCATGACAGCCAGGGAAAGGAACCAAGAGGTGGTGAATGCACTTCATAGTGACTAGTTGATCAGTCATTCTGGTTATTCCACCATTAGGGTCTATTTGCATATTACCCTTTTATTATATAGGATGGTAGTGGGTGAAGAAGGAAGCTGGAGAATTGATCAGCTTTTTTGGGAATTGTGATGTATGCTAAGATCTTAAAGTATTATAAATAACTGAGAAAGAACACACATGTGTTATTATTTATTACTAGAGACCTGATGCACGAAATTCATACAAGAGTAGGTCTTCCTTTGCCCGGCTGCTGGCACCGGCTTCCCTCTGGCACCCGGAACCCAAACTTCCCTCCAGCATCCAGGACCCGGGCTTCCCTCTGGCTGCCAGCAGGCACCCGGGGACCCCGGGGTTCCCTCGCAGCCCCAGCTTCGTTCAGAAGGTCGTCCGGAAGGATGTCTGGTCTAATTAGCATAATATGCTTTTATTATTATAGATGAGTTAATATTCATGAAGAGAAAGATCAGTGTCTAGCTTTTGCAAGTGCTACATGATGGTTTTCTTAAAAACTAAATCAGGTCATCTTTTGCTGGAACAAGTGTACGCGCAGCCATTTAGAGCACCCCCCATTGGCAGAGGAAGGGAGGAAAGGACACCTGGAAAGGAGAGAATGTACCATGAATCAGGAAAGCAGTTTATAATTTGTTAAAGCGTGATCGCTCATTATTCAAGTATAAGGTTAAATTTTGGTGTGTTTAAATGAATAACAGATACAAGAAATGAAATGATTGTGGTATTGCTTTGGAAAACATTTTTCTCACAGCACGCATAAAAACAAAATGTGATAAACAGGTTTGCAGACAGAGAGGGTTTAATGATATTTGCAGTCATTTGGTCTGTATCCGAGCTAATAAGCATGAGATTTAGTGTGGACTTGTCTGATTTCCTTGTCTACTTGCAACAAATCTTAGCTAACTAGAGATGTTGACTTAGTCTTTCCATTTATATTGTAATTCAGGTTAATATTGAAGTTCTCATTTATAATCTCATATATTGAATTTATACACCTCATTTCAGTTTCTTTCTTCTCACTTTCTGTACGGAATTTTCTTTGAGAATTTTTTAAGCCCTTACCTGAGAGTAATGGAGAATTTTTCTGTGTTTATTTGTTCTAGGGAACTCTGCCATTTTTTCTCAACTCTGTCAATTTAACATCTCATTTTCTTTTCTAATTATTTAAATTATTTTCCTTTTGGTAAATATTTCATTTAAATTTTCAAGGCCTTAAACCACATTGTTTGTTCAAAATTTTCTTCATTTTCTTTAAATATATTTTCATTGATTTCAGAGAAGGGAGAGGGAGAGAGAGATAGAAACATTAATGATGAGAAAGAATATTTGATTGGCTTCCTCCTGCACACCCCCACTGGGGATCAAGCCCACAATCCTGGCATGTGCCCTGACCTGGAATTGAACCTTGACCTCCTGGCTCATAGTATGATTCTCAACTACTGGGCTCTTTTGGTCTCCACAAAAGAGTAAGACTATAGATGGTAGATGAAGAATAGAGTATGAACTCTTAGTTCTGCTGCTTAGTAAGTGTGAGATCTTAGACATTCTAACATCATTATTTTTTTTTACTTACCTGTAAAAATTAACAGATGCAATGTTTGCCCTTGGGAACTCACAATATTTGTGACAAAAATAAAGATGAAAACCTATTACAAACTAACAAGTGAATTGCACATGAGTTTATACTCAATCAAATATCAGCTATGAATTTCTGATTTTCAAATAATGTCAATGAGTATGTATGTACTTTACAATCTTGATTTTTTAATATTTTTTAATGATTTAGAGAGAGAGGAAAGGAGAGGGAGAGAAAAATTGAAACATTGATCTGCTGCCTCCTGCACAACCACTACTGGGGATGAAGCCCAAAACCCTGGGCATGTGTCCTGACTGGGAATCGAACTGGTGACCTTTGGTGCATGGATCAATGCTCAACCACTGAGCCGTACCAGCCGTGCAACAATATTGCTTTTTTTTTTCTTTTTACCCTTATTGAGATCAGCAAATGTCAACATGTTCAACATGTTCAAAATCCAATAGACTCAGGAATAGAGAGCAGGCAGACAGCTCTGGTGGCGGGGAGGGGAGGAGGGTGCTTTGGGAGGGTGGAAAGATTGCACACAGTAAAAAGAAAAAAGAGAACACATGAACATGTAGAACAGTGTGATGATTGCAGAGGGGGCTGATAAAGGGTATAGGGGAAATAAATGGTGGTGAAAATAAAATAAAAAATTAAACAACTCAAAATTTTTTTATATTTTTTTCTTCTGCTAAAAAATTCCAATTTATATTACAACAATGTATTTTCCCCCATATAATGGAGTACATGCTGATATAGTCATAAATTGTCAAAATTGTCAGAGATGTGAGACCATGCAGAGACTAAGTATTCAATTTTTAGGAGAGAAGAAAACTAAATCCATTAAGGCAAAAAAATTCACCAAAGCTAATTGTTATAGACTCTTTTTTGTCCACCCCACCCCCAAAAAATGTCTGTGTTTAAGAGTTTCAGTCTTATCCTGCATATGAATGAAATCATATTGTTCCTACCTTTTCCTGATTGACTTTTTTCACTTAACATGGTATTCTCAAGATCCCTCCATATTGTCACAAATGGCAGTATTTCATCTTTTCTTATGGCTGAGTAGTACTCCATAGTACGTAGATACCATATCTTTTTTATCCAATCCTTGTATAGAAAGACACTTGAGCCAACTGGTGCTTCTGCATTTGTGGGGATTGTTCAACTCCCTAAGTATGCCTCTGCAGACAGTCTCTATTTATAGGCCTCCTATAACCTTTATACTGGAAAATAAGTCTGCTTATAGCTTTTTCTGGCTTAAAGTACCAGTCTGTAGATAAAGCCAAACATTTCAAAACAATGGCTTCCATCCCCACAAACAGCCCTTTATCAACTAATTCACTGACCCAGTGTCCTTGTCTTCTCATGAAAATAATTTATTTTGATATTTTAATGGATATAAATATTATAGATTACTAATGGCTATGAGAAAAAATTATGGGATGAAGAAAAATATATAAAATCCTTTGTAGTAAAAAGAGAATGAGTGAAGAATACTAAAGCATTCCTGTTTGCCTGAAGAATTTACATGTTTTATTATTTTGGACCCTGGAGTAACCATTATATACAGTAAAATACACAAATAAACATTTTCACTTAAACCCATTGATGCAGTTACAAAAGGCAGTTTAAGCCCTAAGTGGTTTGGCTCAATGGATAGAGTGTTGGCCTGCAGACTGAAGGGTCTGGGTAGCCAATCAATGATTCCTTCTAATCATTGATGTTTCTATTTCTCTCTTCCTCTCTGAAATCAATAAAAATATTTTTTTTAAAAAAAGAAAAAAGGCAGTTTAAGACCTTGCATAAACTATGCAACTTAATTTCAATTCTTAAAAGCACTGTAGTGGTTGGTACTATTCTGAGATTTGCTTTTTTGTGTTGATAAATATTGAGATTACAATTCTCAGTTAGCATTTGAAATAAAAACTGATCCTGAAAGTTCTGTGTTGTTTGTTCAAGCCCTTCCCTGGCAAATCTTCTGTGTGCATTGTGCTGGGAGTTCACACTTAGATATTATAGAAAATCAATTTGTAAAGGAATATCTTTAATTCACTTAGATTACATTTTTATGAATGTATTAGAAAAGTTGCTCAGAAAATGCTGCTATCCATTACATTATAAATAAGATTATATCAAAACTTCTCACTTAGTGATGCAAGAAAATGTTTGAAAAATATGCTGAATTAATGACTCTATATTGATAATAACACTACTTTAAAAATAGTTTGATTATAAAGTAAATTACATAGCAAACCAGCAGTGGATCAACAATTTTCTGGATCTCTTGGGATTTCTAATTATTAATGGCTACTTTTGGCTGAGCACATATACTAAAGCAATTATATTCTGGAATAAAAACATCTTTCTTTTTGGTTGTTTTGTCTTTTGAAAATGCTTTAAAATGCAATTACATTGAAATGACTAAAATGCATGAGATAGTAAATTTAGTTTAAACCCAATGTTTTTAATTAAACCAACACATTTTGTTGTGGGCATAAACAGTGCTCTCCCACAAGTAAAATTACAATTGAAAATTTTAAAAAATGCTTTCATAAATGAAGCACAAAGAGTTTTAGCTTGTCGGTACTAGCAGTTGTTTCAATTAAACTTTGAATATATATATATATGTTTTTCAACTAGAGACTATGATCTGGAAAGTGGGGGCTTTTGAAAAAATTCCTTCCCATAGACTCCATAGTTCATAAATATTTGAGTAACTAAGAGGATTATGCACAGTTGAATGCTATTAATTATTGGGAATTGTAATATCCATGAAATCTTCCCTAACAACTGGCCACGGTTACCCAGTGACCCCGGCACCCTTTTACCTCCTCCTGTGAACACTGGAAATTGTAGTAGCCCAACCCTGGTTTGGGTTCACAGAGAACTGGGTTCAGTCCCAGCTCCACCCCTACCTGAGGTTGTGAGCAAGTTCCTTATCTCTGCATTTCAACTGTGTTGGGGCTCCGCAGGGAACCTGGAGGGGTTCCACAGCTTAGTTCTATGTTCTGAGAGAAAGAGTGGTACTTGATATCTTTCAAAATCCAGGCAATGGCTAGTCTAATATTGAAATTTGCAGTTTCAATATTCGATCACAGTGCCTTACTTCCTGGGACATATCTCTGCCAAAGCTGGGTCCTAAAAGCAAATCAAACAAAAAGCAAGTGCCATTGTGAAGGTCAATGTAGAACACGCAATGAGAGTTGTTCAATCTGACTCCAGGGTTTTAAAAAATCGAGACGCGCCCAATAGACAAACACATCCCATTAATAACTAATTGATATTATTTAAGAAACTAAAATTAATATATTATTTTTATTTATATTGATTGTTGAAAGTATCACAGATGCCCCCTTTTTAAATATGTTATTTCCCTTTTATCTCATGTGTATTTTTTTTAAACAGCTATTAAGTGACTAGGACATAAACATTTAAATTGTTTGGACCTGTAACTACTTAATAAATAAACTGCTTGGCGTTTCTGTTGACGTAAAAGTCAAGAAAATTTTAATGCATTACCAAGAGCTCATGCAGGAAGCCTCTGATTTGCTCTGGGACATAATGGAGTGGTAAGAGGAGTGGACAGGACTCTCTGCAGACAAATCTGTGGTCATCTTCTATGATAACAACATTGTTGTTACTGAAAGCCACAAAAGCCATCTCCATCTGAGAACTTGAAAGCCCAGTACTATGTAAGAATTGCTCAGCTAGCTTGTTTTGCTGTCCAGTCATCTCCCTTCTTCCCACCTGGGTCAGGTCCAGAGATCTGTGACACTAACTCTACCCTGCGCTTCTTTCCCACGACTACCCAACTCCCCTAGCTTAAGACAGTTTCTGATCCATCCAGGGAGCAGGTCAGCAATGACATCCTTTTCATGCTGCAAATCTCTCCCCTCCACGTCTTCCTTCCCATTCTACCCACCAGCCAGCAAAAGGCCTCTGCTTTTAAAGGTGCTGGTGACTACATTGGACCCACCTGAAAACCCAGTGCAATCTTCTTGTCTTAAGTCAACTGATTAGTAACCTTATTGCATCTAGAAAGCCTCTCTTGCTATTAAGGTAACATATTCACAAGTGTGATATCCCATTAGATTCACAGGCAGTGAGATTAGAACTAGTCATTTGAGAAGTGGTCACATTAGAAATCTTACTACCACAGCAGCCAGAATCAGTGAGGAAGGAGTTGAGGAACACCCCATTCCACCTCCACCAGAGCCCACCCAGCATTTCTGAGAAAATATGTTCAGTAATAGCTGGAAGCATAGTATTACTGATGAACACCCATGGATCTGTCTACATTCAGAAGTAACAGTAATGAGGTAAACTTTGAATTGGGTTGTAGAAGGGAATGGAGTTGAGAGAAAAATAAAGCCAAGGAAACAACTGATCACTATTTTGTGAAGGGAGCAAGCATGATATATTCCAGCCCAACGCCAACACCGACTGGACACACTCTATGCACGTGGTCCTAGGTCTAGCTCCCAAACAGGGTTAGACGTGGTGAAATAACTGTGAGAGTAGCCAATCATGAAAGTAGCTTATCTTTAGCCTGGGAGAGAAAAAATATATTTCCGTGTCACTGCACTGCCATCTCTGCCAGTTTTCCCATTTCTGCCATTTCTTCCCTTATGGCACCAAAGGATCCTAAGCCAATAAGGATCCAAGATCTCATCACACCATTGAACTGAACTATCTGTAATGCATCTACTTCAAAAAGGGAGACTGTGCAGTTTGGCCTTTTCTACCTCTATTCCTTTCAACAACTGTTTTCTTGCCTTGCAATGAGCATCAAACTTTTTCTTACAGAAAATAAGCTTGGAACCCTAATTTCCTTGTCTCTTTTCAAAACTGCTCTGACCTATGTTTCCATTCTCCAACAAACTTTGTCTTGGTTTACCTGGTACAGCTCCTAATTCATGGAGCCGATAGTGGTTTCATGGATTACTCATATCTCGGATGCCACATTAATACTTTACGAGGAGCCAGCAACGGCATGACCCAAAGCTGAAATAGACAGGAAAAAGAAGGCTGATTCTGGAAGTAGGTTGAAGCCCAGAGTTCATCTTTATTTCTACTTTGGTCAAGTCTGTTTAAAAATGCATTTTGCTGAACTGTAGCTGAGGGATTTTCATGTTTTGTCAAGTAGGATTTTGAAAATATGATTGTTCACAATGGTATCTTCCTGTATTTCTTCTTTTATCCCTTCACCTTTGAAATGTGCCTTAGAAAAGCCAAACATAAGCATGCAATTTTTTTTCCCCCTCTGGGTCCCAGAATTCACAATTAAGAAAGAAAAAAGCAACCCTTTCAGCTCAATACAGTTTGGGCCACAGGATTCTGAGATTAAGAGCCTCATGTTCAATGTCTGGAAAAGATTTTCAGAACAAGGTTATTCAGTTCTATAGATTTATGACATAGAACGAATAGGGAACAAATGGTTTTCCTCAGTCTGAAAGTTCTATTCATGTTGAAAGAAGAAAGTCTATTCCATTGTTCTCTTTCTATCAGATTGCCAATTTTTGCTCTGCTGGGTTGATTAAATTCAATGTTTGAAAACTCCAAAAATATTTGAATAAAAGAGGCCAAATACACAGATGATTGTGATTTAAATTCCAATGGGTTTTGCTTCATTTTCTGTGTTGCTTTTTCATAGGAGATTAAATTAGAACTTCTGCGAATATTGTGTTCGAAGTTCTCAAACAGTATGTCTTCTATTAACTTTGACTTTCTTATTAGTTTTCAGATTGACTTTGCCAGTACATTGCTCACAGATATATCCTGAGAGACAAATATCTACTCTGTTATTTACTCGAATGTTTCAAAATATTTACCACAATCTGTAGACATGCAACCTTCTAGAGGAAATAAATAAAAAGGGACCATCTTCCTCAGCATTTTCTTGGATCAGCGCCAGACAATGAGCTCTATCAAAAACCATTGTCTCCCAACTGCTGTCCACCTTGCTTGACTCCCAGCTGCTGTCTAACTGCTTGTCCAAGTCAATGTCAGCAAGTTGCTACACATCACCTTTAAGTCGCCCGGCAGGCTCTGTAAAGAAATAGAAAGAAGATGTTCAGAATTTCTTTTAAAAATATTTTAAATCTTATTGAAGTAATAGAAAAATACTCATGAAATATACACATATATTTTTTTTTAGAAAAAGAGTGAATATAATCAAATGTCAATTGTGGGATTCTACCATCAAATATGAGAGAAGATGAGAAGAGAGAGAGAGAAATAACGGTCCCAGAGATTCTTAAATTGGACTTGGAAGAATGAGCAGAAGTCACCCAGGCTAAGCAAGAAGATGGGTATAGTCTGTTTGCTATCAGAATGATGGCATAGGAACAGCGGCTCTCTAAGGTCATAGAAAGATAATTTGTTCAATAGTCTTAAGTTAGTATGTAAATAAAGAAACATCTAGTGAGCACTTCCTATGTGCCAAATACTGTGTGATGCACTGGGCATAGGCTGAGTAAACAATACAGGTCTGGAATTGCAACATGAGATTACAGTCTAGCTCAGGAGTCATGTTAAATATATAGGTACTAGTTAGTACTAATAAAACTAAGTCCACCAGGTTTCATGAAGGAGTAAGATGCTAAGGGAACGTAAGTTTGAGTGTCTGCATGAAAGCCAGTGTACTTGAGAAGACAGGAGTGGGAGGGTGGCCATACCTGAGCCTGGAACATCTCCCAGGGACCAGGCCATGCTAATCTTTCTGTATATGTTATAATTTATTCTAATGATAACAGGCAACTCTCTTGGAGATTAAACACGGTGATGACCAGATTAGATTTGTGTAATGCAGAAGATGAAGTTAGAGCACTGAATTTTGATCAGCACATTCCAATCCTATATCCTCTCCCTGGCCATTAACTGTCTCTATTACTTGGATTTTGGACTCATCATTGTAAAATAGAATAATGCCATATAAATCAGATGAGATCATGTATGTAGAAGTGAATGACAAAGTGGCATTCAGTGTACACATGTATGTCAGAGACTACTATTTACTCTCTCATTCAAGCCTGTTGTTATCAGCTACCACTAAGAACATGCCTTTATCATCACACAGGGCCCAGTAAACAGTATTGCATTGAACACACACACACAGAGAGAGAGAGAGAGAGAGAGTCCAAGCTTCAGAACCCCTTCCTCCAAAGGTCATCTTCCTCCCATTGCAGTGGGAAAGTAGTTTGGTCTCACATCACTCCAGGCTCATTCTCTACTGGGCACAGACCCACACGGTGACTGTTGAGAATGGATCCCATAAAGTAAGCTTTTTCTTGTCACTGCTTCAATCACACCCCAACTGGCAGACCCCTGCACTGGACAGAAAAGAATCCGGTGCTCTGTCCTCAGTGTCAGTGTTTGTCATTATGAGCTGCCTCTTCAGCCATGGCTCCCAGCGCCCTCTCCAGCTCACAGCGGCTGGACTGCAAAGGGTCTCGGGCCTCAGCTACACACTGTTTCTAAGCCAGCCACTGGCCCACATTCTCCTTGGCCTTAATGCTAAAATTCTGTCACCAGTGCTAATTCCCCTTCCCTCCTGGGAAAATCTTTGTGGGTCCTCCACATTCTTTACTACCAGTTAACCTCAGCCACCTTAGCAAAGTTCTGTAACATTAAATTTCCAAAAGGAAGAGGTTCAGAGTACAATGAATGAATCCCTTCCCACCAATGAGGTTCCTCAGCCTTCCTACCAAAATACCCACTTTGTCCCAGTATCTGGTTCTACAGAGACAGGGATATTTTGAGCCAGAATCTTCCCTAAGCCACAGACAGTGCTGTTTCCCAGTTGTCTAATCCCATAGCCCAGTTTCTTACCTGGTTGCATACTACCTTTTAAGGATAAATTAGTTTACTTCCTTTTTTTAAAAATTCTATGTTTTATTTTTTTAATGTAAATTCTTTATTGTTTCAAGTATTGCATAAGTCTTCTTTTTTCCCCATTGACTTCTCCCCAGCTGCCCCCACCCCCCAGCATGTGCCCTCACCACCCTCCTGACCCCCCTGTCTGTATCCATTGGTTTTGCTCATATGCGTGCATACATAGTTTACTTTCTTAAAACTATATCAACCTCAACCACACAGGCCCTGCTACTACTCTGTTTCCATCTTGTGTCAAAATCTAATTTCTTATGCTCTAGACCAGGGGTGGGCAAACTTTTTGACTCGAGGGCCACAATGGGTTCTTAAACTGGACTGGAGGGCCGGAACAAAAGCATGGATGGAGTGTTTGTGTGAACTAATATAAATTCAAAGTAAACATCTACACTAATAAAAGAGAAAAATGGTAATTGGCGTACAACGCTACCCTTTTCATTGGCTAATCAGGGCTATATGCAAATTAACTGCCAACTAAGATTGGCAGTTAACTGCCAACAAGATGGCGGTTAATTTGCATATGTAGGCACAATGCAGGGAGGCGAAAGGGAAAGCAGGAAGAAGCCCCCTGCCACTGACAGTAATCAGAAACCCAAGGGGGAGCTAAGAGCTGGGCCGCCTTTGCCCTGCCCCCCAGCCATGATTGGAGAATAAGGTGCCTTTGCCGCCCTGGCCAGTGATAGCAGGAAGTAGGGGTGGAGCCAGCGATGGGAGCTAGGCACGGTCGAAGCTGGCAGTCCCGGGAGCTAGGGGTCCCTTGCCTGGGCCTAAAGCAAAGCCCACGATCGCGGGGCCGCTGAAGCTGCAGGTCCCCACTGCCCGGGCCGGATGCCTTAGCCAGAGGCGTCCTGCAGGGGCAGGGGCGGAGCCTGCAACCGCGGGGAGCTGGGGGTCCCCTGCCCAGGCCTGACACCTCTGCCGGAGGCCTCAGGCCTGGTCAAGGGGCCGATCCGGTGATTGGTGATCGGAGGGTGATGAGGGTCAACTCCTCTGGCCGAGGCATCAGGCCTGGGTGGGGGGCGGAGCCGGGGATTGGGGGGATATGATGGTCCCCTTGCCCAGTCCTGAAGCCTGGGTCAGAGGCGTCAGGCTTGGGCAGGGGGTGGAGCAAGCGATCAGAGGGAGATGGGGGACCCCTGCCCAGGCATGATTCCTGGGCCAGAGGCCTCAGGCCTGGGCGGGGGCCAGAGCCAGTGATCGGGGGGAGATGGGGGTCCCCTGTCCAAGCCTGACACCTCTGGCAGAGACGTCAGGCCTGGGCAAGGGGCCGATCAGGTGATCGGAGGGTGATGGGGGTCTACATCTCTGGCCGAGGCATCAGGCCTGGGCAAGGGGCAGAGCCAGCAATCGGAGGGGTCTGGGGGTCCCCTGCCCAGGCCTGACGCCTGGGCCAGAGGCGTCAGGCCTGGGCAAGGGGCCAATCCTGCGATTGGAGGGTGATGGGGGTCAATGGGCCCCTAGTCATTACATAAAAGGGTACGGTCTTTTTTTTTTTTTTTTTTTTAGTTTTATTCATTTCAAACGGGCCAGATCTGGCCCGCGGGCCGTACGGCTGCTCTATACTAACTTTTGGAATAACTTTATTAAGGCAATGAGGTCTAGCTTCTTTAGTCCTCTGTAATTGTTGTGATCAATATATGATAAACATTTGTTGAATCTGGCAAGGAACTATTTTTGTGGCCTACTCAGCAGTATCTATTTTAAAGTCTTCTTAAGGATCAAACTTAATTCCCTCCACCTAAGGATTATCTTCTCGGCTCTTCTAGTTTCTCCACTCTGTCCAAATCTAATTGACAGCTTCTTGGACACTCCACGCTATAAAAAGCAGTAGAAGTTTCCTTTACTGAGAGATGAGAAATCTGCCTGATGATGCTCATTCAGGAAGAGAGAAATGGAGTCTTTTCATCCCTTACAAATAAATGGCTATTACTGCAAGGCGGAGGATGCATTTGGCTGCTAGTGAGGCTGTTGATTTTGTGACATGGCATCAGTGCTAGGGATTTACCTGTTTTCAATGTTGTTGAGCCCCAGGACAAATTTCCCAGCATGGATAATGAATTCCCTCTTCTAGTTTTTTTCTGGGGAACACCTCTCTCTTTATTCATGCTATATTTAATGTTATTGGTCCGGCCGGGTTGATGCACTGCTGATGAAGTGATGATCACAGTTCTAAGAATTTTATTTAGAATTTAAAAGGTCAAGCATAGGTGGGCTTTCTCAAGGAAATTCTAGGTGACATTTGTTTTTCAACTGTCACAAAAGTTAGTATTTCCTTTTTCATACACAGATAAAGTAGAAACAGTTTTTAAAGATTTTAAACAAATTGATGAAGATAAATCCAGGTTGGTTTTTTAAAGGGAAAAAAATGCAGTAGTTGCCCCCCATATGCAGGCAATGCATTTCCAAGACCCCCAGTGGATGCCTGAAATTGTGGCTAGTACCAAACCCTTTATGTACTACTAGGGGCCCGGTGCATGAAATTCGTGCACTGGGTGTGTGAGTGTGGGGGGAGTGTCCCTCAGCCCAGCCTGCCCCCTCTCACATACTGGGAGCCCTCAGGCGTTGACCCCCATCACCCTCCAATCACAGGATCGGCCCCCTGCCCTCTGTCAGAGGCGTCAGGCCTGGGCAAGGGACCCTCATTTCCCCCCATCACTGGTTCTGCCCCCGGCCCAGGCCTGATGCCTCAGCCAGAGGCGTAGCCCCCCATCACCCTCCGATCGCCTGATCGGCCCCTTGCCCAGGCCTGACGCCTCCGCCAGAGGTGTCAGGCTTGGACAGGGGACCCCCATCTCCCCCTGATCACTGGCTCTGGCCCCCGCCCAGGCCTGAGGCCTCTGGCCCAGGAATCATGCCTGGGCAGGGGACCCCCATCTCCCTCTGATCGCTTGCTCCACCTCCTGCCCAAGCCTGACGCCTCTGACCCAGGCTTCAGGACTGGGCAAGGGGACCATCATATCCCCCCAATCCCCAGCTCCGCCCCCCACCCAGGTCTGATGCCTCGGCCAGAGGAGTTGACCCTCATCACCCTCTGATCACCAATCACCGGATCGGCCCCTTGACCAGGCCTGAGGCCTCCGGCATAGGTGTCAAGCCTGGGCAGGGGACCCCCAGCTCCCCGTGGTTGCAGGCTCTGCCCCTGCCCAGGCCTAACGCCTCTGGCCTAGGCGTCCGGCCCGGGCAGCGGGGACCCACAGCTGCAGCGGCCCCGCGATCGTGGGCTCCACTTTAGGCCCAGGCAAGGGACCCTTAGCTCCCGGAACTGCCAGCTTCGACCGTGCCCAGCTCCCATCGCTGGCTCCACCCCTACTTCCTGCTATCACTGGCCAGGGCGGAAAAGGCGCCTGATTCTCTGATCATGGCTGGGGGGCAGGGCAAAGGCGGCCCCAGAGCCGCCTTTGCCCTGCCCCCCAGCTCTTAGCTCCCCCCTGGGTTTCCGATCACTGTCAGTGGCAGGGGGCTTCTTCCTGCTTTCCCTTTCGCCTCCCTGCATTGTGCCTACATATGCAAATTAACCGCCATCTTGTTGGCAGTTAACTGCCAATCTTAGTTGGCAGTTAACTGTCAATCTTAGTTGGCAGTTAACTGTCAATCTTAATTGGCAGTTAACTGCTAATCTTAGTTGGCAGTTAATTTGCATATAGCCCTGATTAGCCAATGAAAAGGGTATCGTGGTACGCCAATTACCATTTTTCTCTTTTATTAGATAGGATGTTTTTTTCCCTATACAGACATACCTTTGCACATAAAGGAAGCACTATATTGCTTCTCTTTGGCATGTCCGGATTTCCAGTATCTCTACTCTTGCTCTTTTGGGGCCTTTATCCTATCTAATAAAAGAGAAAAAAGGTAATTGGCGTATGACAATACCCTTTTCATTGGCTAATCAGGGCTATATGCAAATTAACTGCCAACTAAGATTGGCAGTTAACTGCCAACAAGATGGCGGTTAATTTGCATATGTAGGCACAATGCAGGGAGGCGAAAGGGAAAGCAGGAAGAAGCCCCCTGCCACTGACAGTAATCGGAAACCCAGGGGGGAGCTAAGAGCTGGGGGGCAGGGCCAAGGCGGCCTTGGCCCTGCCCCCCAGCCATGATCAGAGAATCAGGTGCCTTTGCCGCCCTGGCCAGTGATAGCAGGAAGTAGGGGTGGAGCCAGCGATGGGAGCTGGGCACGGTCGAAGCTGGCAGTCCCGGGAACTAGGGGTCCCTTGCCTGGGCCTAAAGCGGAGCCCATGATCGCGGGGCCGCTGCAGCTGCGGGTCCCCGCTGCCTGGGCCGGATGCCTAGGCCAGAGGCGTTAGGCCTGGGCAAGGGCGTAGCCTGCAACGCGGGGAGCTGGGGGTCCCCTGCCCAGGCCTGACACCTCTGCCAGAGGCCTCAGGCCTGGTCAAGGGGCCGATCCGGTGATTGGTGATCAGAGGGTGATGAGGGTCAACTCCTCTGGCCGAGGCATCAGGCCTGGGTGGGGGGCGGAGCTGGGGATTGGGGGGATATGATGGTCCCCTTGCCCAGGCCTGAAGCCTGGGTCAGAGGCGTCAGGCTTGGGCAGGGGGTGGAGCCAGCGATCAGAGGGAGATGGGGGTCCCCTGCCCAGGCATGATTCCTGGGCCAGAGGCCTCAGGCCTGGGCGGGGGCCCGAGCCAGTGATCAGGGGGAGATGGGGGTCCCCTGTCCAAGCCTGACACCTCTGGCGGAGGCGTCAGGCCTGGGCAAGGGGCCGATCCTGCGATTGGAGGGTGATGGGGGTCTACACCTCTGGCCGAGGCCTCAGGCCTGGGCTGGGGGCAGAACCAGTGATGGGGGGAAATGAGGGTCCCCTGCCCAGGCCTGATGCCTCTGTCAGAAGCGTCAGGCCTGGGCAAGGGGCCGATCCTGCGATTGGAGGGTGATGGGGGTCAACGCCTGAGGGCTCCCAGTATGTGAGAGGGGGCAGGCTGGGCTGAGGGACACTCCCCTCACACACACACACACACACACACACACACACACACACACACACCCAGTGCACGAATTTCGTGCACCGGGCCCCTAGTTGAATAATATAAGGGTTACATGAACACAAGCACTGCAGTACTGCAGAGGTCCATCTGATAACTGAGATAGATACTAAGATAGATAGCCTTTACAGTGTGATCACACTTGAAGAAAGAATGATTACAAGATGGGATGGAGTAGCAGGATGGTGTAAGATTTCATCAAGGTACTCAGAACAGTGCACAACTTAAAATTTATAAGTTCTTTATTTCTGGAATTTTCCATTTAACATTTTCAGATACGGTTGACCTCAGATAGTTGAAACTACAGAAAGCAAACCTATGGTTAAGGGAGGACTACTGTACTTAGTTATGAGTGACCCACATCACGCGTGGTTCAAGGTTCGGGCTCTGGAGAAGGGGCCACATGCAAATGACAGAGATGAGACAAGAAATAATAATTTGGAAATTGGGGTGCCAGGCAGGAGCCCAACGCAAGAAGATGGACTCTGCTTGGGCTCAGGCCTTGCCATCCTTTTATTCAGTTTGGGATACACCTATAGCCCGTAGGCAGGCAATTTCTAGTAACAGACAGACAATCTTATCAGTAAGGATTTACATGACTATCTGGTAATGAAGTTGCTTCAGCTACCATTGTCTCAACTAAACAGTGGGTGCATAGCTCTAACCTTTGCCAGGGCTCAAGGGTCACCAGCATTCTGGGCCCCTTGTCCTCACCTTTCTGCTAGTGAAGACAATAGGCAGTTTCCCACACTTAGTTAATAAATCTCTAATATCTTGGTATTGATACCTTGGGGTATAGTTACAGCCTTTCATAAATGTCATTGAACCAATGAGTTCTCAGTCCTGTACAAATTCTTCATCCTTCAGGTACATGATATTCTGAACCCCTCATCAGGGTCTCTAAACTCATTGCTCTGTCAATTTACCTGGTTATCAGATTATTGTGATTTAGAGCCTGGACTACCTGCAATCAAATCCTGGGTTTACCAAGGGTGTGACTATGCAAAATAGTCAATGATTTTGTCATTATAACATAGGCACATGTAACATATGTCCAATCAATGTAACATGGTCAAATGATTTTCATTATGTAACACTGTCAAATGACTATAATTAATGTGACATTGTGCTTTAGTTTCATGTGTAAAATGAAGATCAAAATGATGAGTACAATACTGATAAGTAAAAATATATGAGTTAAAACAAAAAATATTTGGTATCCAGTCTGGCACATAGCAAATCCTATCTAATAAAGAGCTAATATGCTAATTAGACCAAATAGCCACATGACCATCTGGATGACATTCCGGACGACCGTCTGGAGGACCTTCCAGATGAAGCCGGGGCTGCGAGGGCTGGGCAAGGTTGCAAGGAGCTGCGAGGGCCAGCTGGGGCAGTCGGGGCTGCAAGGGCCAAACCCCTTGCACGAATTTCATGCATCAGGCCTCTAGTATTATATAATCTTTAGTTATTTACTATTTGACAGATATATAGTAGAGCAAAATGATAAGTTCAATTTCATAAAGTTCCTTTTTTAAGTTTATTTATTATTCAATAGAATAAACTTTGATTTGTTATTTCTCTAAATAAGTCTGAAAATTTGATTGGAAAAAGTAAATCTATCCTATTATGCAATATTGCTCTGTTTCTGGGCATTTGATACCAGGGTCCTAGTGAAACCCAATAGATACCCAAAGGACATGGTTCCTGAAATGAGATATTGGCTTCTAGTCCTCCTTGTACATTCAACATCTCTGGGAGAAATCCTAGCTATTGTTCGGAGCATCATCTGGAACATAATGTTCAACCTGCATTCTCTAATAGCTACCAGAACTTTCCATTGATGTGCCTGTTTTTCCTTCTGCTCATGTATCTGATCACTCATTTATGACCACTATATAATTATATGAGCAAGCTGTTTTCTGCCTTAGGAACCAGTGCTGGACAAGAACCTTTCATTGATGACCAGACCCAAGTTCATCCTAAATTTGTCATGTGGTCCTCATTCTCAAACCTTCTATTTGTTTACCTTGATTACTTTGAACTTATTCTTTAGGTATTTTTGTTTCACTCCAGTCTTGCCTTAGCCTTGGCATTTGTAAAAACAATGGCTTGGAATTTAGACGTCCTATTCTGCAGCAGAAACATGTGTGAGTGCATGTTTGTGGATGGAGTGGGGCTTCATGCACCGGGGAGACAGAGAATGCACTGCTAGAGACAGAAAAAAAAGGACAATTACCTGCTATTAGAGTGCAGCCTATTCAATGCAAAGCCAACTGACATGTGATGTGAGAGACATTTCCTGGGGTTGTATAACATCACTTGCTGACAGCTACAGGGCCCAGTTTATCAGCAGTCATCTGAGAATTTCCATTTATAAGTACAAGAAAAAGATTTTTCTTTCTAAATGGGGGGCGTGGCAAGGGGACTGGGGAAATGAAGATGTCTAGCAGATTAATGTTTTCAGATTGCAACATGAATAGGCTAAGCTAGTGGTAGCTCCCGCCCTTATCTGTAAGCAGCTCTTTCAGGTTTGTTGTTGTAGCACAGTATTGGTTTCTGTTACTGATGTTATCAGGAGTGGAGTGCTTCAGTCTCAAAGAGAAAGCAGACCCAGGACAGTAGAAGAAACATTTTTTTTTTTCAAGAAGCTCCATGTTAAAACAAAAGTATGTGGGAAGTTAAGGTATTGCTCATTGACTTCGTTCAGAAAGCCTTGAACTGAAAATCAGGGTGATAGAACACATAATCACTGTTTTCAGCTAATTATATTCTTCAGGATTAAAAATCAAAATCATATAGTAAGATTTAGTAATTTTTTATCAGTTAGCTACACTGCACAAGGAACTATTGTTAGGAACAAATATTTAAATATATTGTTTATTAATTTTTAAGGCAATTTTTAAGATAAATTGTGTTTAGGTAATGAGGACTGAAGCCAAGGTACTCTTTTGTGCCTATCCTATGCTAACAATTCTGAAACAAAGCATGATTTTTCTGTCTTTGCTGATCAATGTTGGAACTGGGGTTGAGGGGCAGGGTGGCTATTTGAATGTATTTGATTGCAAGTCTATTTTTACGCAGAATTTGTGGATAGTTGTGAATTGCATGAGTTAGAAAGTAAAACACTGAAATTTGTGGAACATTGTTTTAGAGAAGGAATATGTATCTTTAATGGAAAAGGATATGGTTACCAAGATTTGTAGCAAGAATACAGTTACCAGAGACCAACTGAACGTGTCACCATTTTGCCTGCAGAGATTCTTGCTCCATCAATAGCTCTCAGACACTGCTTCATTGCCTTGCTCAAAACTAGCTTCTACATTATGGCGAAGGCATTTTAATAATAATCCTATCCTATCTAATAATAGACAAACATGGTAATTGGCCATACCTCCCTACGCCTCCCATTGGCTAATCAGTGTGATATGCAAATTAACTGCCATCAAAAGATGACGGCTAATTTGCATACTGCAGGCAGGGTAGGACAGCGCTAGCCACCAGCCCGAGCCGCCATCAGGCCCCCATGCTACCCCAGAAGCCGCCTGCCTGCCGCCCATGATCCAATCCAATCCTGGGCCGCTGGCTGGCCCCAGAAGCCCCAGAAGCTGCCTGATACAACAGTAACTCTATCAGTAAGCACTCTGAAAGTCAGTGGCATAAATGCACCAATTAAAAGACAGCCCTAACTGGTTTGGCTCAGTGGATAGAGCATCAGCCTGCGGACCTTGGTTGCAGGCACATCCCCAATAGGGAGTGTGCAGGAGGCAGCTGATGGATTTTTCTCTCTCATCGATGTTTCTAACTCTCTATCCCTCTCCCTTCCTCAATCAATAAAATATATTTTTTAAAAAAGACAAATAATGAGGATGAATCAAAAACAAAACCCACTTTAAATATAAAGACACATATAGATTAAAAGTAAATGAATTAAGCTGCAGCCTGTTTTGCTCAGTGGATAGAGCATTAGCCCGTGGACTGAAGGGTCCCAGGTTCGATTCCAGTCAAGGGCATGTACCTCAGTTGCTGGCTTGATCCCCAGTCCCTATCAGAGCATGTGCAGGAGGCAACCAATCAATGTGTCTTTCCCTTTGCCTTCACTCTCTCTAAAATTCAATGGAAAAATATCCTTGGGTGAAGATTAACAAAAACAGAGTAAATGGATTAAGCAACATTAAAGAGATTATAAGAAAAATATATTCCAGCCGAAACCGGTTTGGCTCAGTGGATAGAGCGTCAGCCTGCGGACTGAGAGGTCCCGGGTTCGATTCCAGTCAAGGGCATGTACCTGGGTTGCGGGCACATCCCCGGTGGGGGATGTGCAAGAGGCAGCTGATCAGTGTTGCTCTCTCATCGATGTTTCTAACTCTCTCTATCTCTCTCCCTTCCTCTCTGTGAAAAATCAATAAAATATATTTAAAAAAAGAAAAATATATTCCAAATTTTGTTAGTTGTATAATGGTTATGTTTAAATTATTAACACCTAAAAAATTTGGTGAAGGGTACATATAATATGCTGTAGTATTTTATAGTTTTTTTTACATATATGAGATTATTTCAAATTAAAATATTAAAAAATTAAAAATTAATAAAATATTAATTGAAATGTATCTGAATTACATGAAAAACCTAATTGCTTCTAGCATAATTTATTAAATTGTGCTAAAATTTACAAGGGTTCAATTAAAAATATATCTTAATTCTAAATGATATAATAAAAAATATATAATAGTGCAGTTATAAGTGCTTATCTGAAAATAAAAATTTAAAGAAGTGAAATGGGTCACAATCACAAATCAAAACAGTCAGGAATCAAACATGAATTCATTTTTAGAACTTGAATGTGAAGAAATCTTAGGTGCTAAAAATTTTAGACTCTAGGATATATTAAAAATGAAAACCATATTTATTGTGTAAATATATGTTTTCAGCTAATTGGATATGTTTTGTTTATTTTTGAGTGTGAATCTTTTTCCTGGAAAAGCTGTTATCAAAACAGAAGTAGTTTCTAATGTCATAGACATTTTATAATCAAGAAAATATCATAACATTTTAAAAATAATTATCTCAAATTCCCCTTTTAGAACATGCCAATTTGATCAGAAGATTGTTGACAGGCAACTGTAAAAAAGAAGGAAATCTTACCTTTCAAGACAGCATGTATGCACCTGGAGATTATTATGCTAAGTGAACTATGCCAGTCAAAGATAAATACCATATGATCTCAGTGACATGTGGAATCTAATGAACAAAATAAACTGAGAAACAAAATAGAAACAGTGGCATGGATACATGGAACAGACCAACAACTGTCAGAGGAAAGGGAGAAGAGGGGAAGTGGATGAAAGAAGGTGAAGGCATTAACCAAAGAACATATATGCATGACACATAGACAACAGTGTGGTGATGGCCAAAGGGAAGAGAAAGTAGGAGTTGGGTGGAGGTGGGCAAAGATGGGGGAAGTAGGAGGGGGACATCTGTAATAGTGTCAAAAAAAATGTAAGGTAACAAAAGAAATCATAAAACAATTATTGAAATGAAAAATTATCATAGGAATATTATATCAATGCATTATTGTGTCTCAGAATATAAAATCTGTAATTAATCTTGAGTATCATATTATATACAGCCCTACTTCACAGATAAAAGAGCTAAGGGTGCCAAAATACCTTCCCAAGTTTGAAGACATTGCCTTAGGTCTCAAGATTAGCATCACACGTTAGAGTAAGACGCACATCAAATATTAACACAGTTTAGGCCTCGATCACTCAGGGAGACAATAACAGAGACAGACCTGAACCTCACTCCCAAGCCAAAATTCTTTTCATGATATATCCTAGGTCATCATTTCCTCATCAAGCTGTCACTACAATAGGATGATGGTGTTAGCCAAGCCGGGGCAGACCCTATCTTTGATAACATTTGAAAGTAGATGATCCTATTTAGTAAAGTGTAGCTAGTATCATTTTTCACTGTGATGTGTCCCATCTCAGGCCCTCCTGGAGAACCCTGTCACCTGGAGGGATTTCAATACCAGGAGCCTGTGCTGATCCCCACACAACTACAGGGCACCAAGGCTATCCAGCCTCACTCTTATGGGTCATAGTACAGCATATGTTCAGTATATCCCAAGGGTTGCTCTAGGTTTAAACAAGGTCCAGGCCAGAGAAGAAGGAAGAAAAGAGAAGTTTAATATGTCTTGGGTTACACAATCTTGTTTACCTAATGTAAAAGAAATTTTTTCAGGGTTTGTGTCCCTGATCCTATATAATAAAGAGGTAATATGCAAATTGGCCATCACACCCTCACAAGATGGCTTCCTGTGACCAAGCAGGGGGGTTAGTGAGGGATGACCAAACAACTGAACAAGCAGGCTATGTGGGGCGACCAGGCCTGCAGGGGGGTTAGTGAGGGATGACCAAATAACTGAACAGCAGATTGCGTGGGTGACCAGCCGGGCGGGGCGGCCATGAGGAGCGACTAGGCTGGCAGGGGGGTAGTAAGAGGTGACCAGGCAGTTAGGGGTGACCAGGCCAGCAGGGGAATGCAGTTGGGGGCAACCAAGCCAGCAGGGGGGGCAGTTAGGGGCAATTAGGCTGGCCTGGGGCAGCAGTTAGGCGTGACCAGGACATTGGGGAGGGACAGTTGGGAGCAACCAGGCCGGCAGGGGCAGGGGGGGAAGTTAGGGGCGACCAGGCAGGCAGGCATATGAGCAATTAGGAGCCAGCAGTCCAGGACTGTAGGAGGGATGTCCTGGGGATTGGGCCTAAACAGGCAGTCGGACATTCCCCAAGGGGTCCTGGATTGGAGAGGGTGCAGGCTGGGCTAAGGGGATCCCCCCCTTTGTGCATGAATTTCATGCACCGGGCCTCTAGTTTATAAATAACAAATAATAAATACTTTTTTTAAAAGTTTTCAGGCATTGTGTCCAATAAAAAAAGTGCCATCTATTTATTAGTCTCAAGGCACATGCTGTGGGTTCTATAGGGAGATAGAAAGGATAAGAGGGAAGGCTGGGGGTGGATGGGTGGGTGGGAAGAGATCAACCAAAAACTTTATGCATATATGCATAACCCATGAACACAGACAATAGGATGGTGAAGGCCTGGGGTGGGAGTGGGAGGGCTATAAGGGGTCAATGGGGAAAAAAGGTGGCATAGGTAATACTTCCAACAATAAAGATTTTTTTTAAAAGATAGAAAGGCTAAGACTAAGCTGGAAATCAGAAACCTCAGATCTGGGTTGAATAGCCTTCAATGATATCCTCACCAGGTTCCAATGTTGGAATCAATAAAATTAGGATTAAAAAAAGCAAGCTTTCTGGTTCCAAAGGTTGGCATGCATGTAAACATAGGCAAAAACAATAATAGCGATAACTCTGGTGGTCCTCGCCAATCATTACATCACAGAACTGTGTGTCCTCGTTCTACAAATGAGACAACTAGGGCTAAGTGAGCATCCAGTGAGCATTCAACCCTTCTGGTCTGAATCCCTCATTCTTCCTGTTCTCTTCCTCTTCCTGTTCTCTCCCCCTGCCTCCTACTAGTATTGCAGATAAAAATACTTAGCCAGCTACAAAGTTCTATTTTTCCAGATGAAATTTTAGTCTTATAAACTAACAGAAAAGGTCTAATTACTCCACTTGATTTTTTCTGTATTTCTCCTGATAAAATCTTTGTTAGGAGAAACTAATCCCAAATGCCGAGTTATTACTTCTGGTGTATGCATCTGGGGGGGATATGGCATTGCTGAGAAGGAAGATGTGCACCCCTGACATACCACTATTCACAGGATGGCCAATCGTTTAAAACCAAGATAAAATCCACATGACATGAAACGCACCATTGAAACCATTAAAAAGTGTACAATGTAATGGTATGTAGTGCATTTACAATGCTGTGCAATTATGACCACCCTCTAATTACAGAACATTTTAAAAAAGAAACCCTATAGTTATTAAATAACCATTCACCACCACCCCCTCTCAGCCACTGGAAATCGCCAATTTTCTGAATCTATGGATACGACTTTTTTAGACACTCCATAGATATGTCATCATAATGATACCCCGAATGGCAAGCTGGAACTGTCATCGCAGGTTCTTGTCCTAGGAAGTTTGAAGAATAAAAAATTCACAGACTAAAAGTTTTTTAAGCAAAAGTGTGGAAATTTATTGCAAGCCTATAGAAACTCCCCCTGGGGAGGAATCCCCAAAGAGAAACCCCTGGGAAGTGGTCCCCAAAATGGAAAAAAAAAAAACCACTGTCTTCCAAAATGGAAAAAACAACAACCCTAGTTCCATGAGTCTCTTTGTCTATGGGTTTTTGTTTTACTTTACTTTTTAAATATTTTTATTGATTTTAGAGAGAAAGGAAGAGGGAGAGAAATAGAAACATCAATGATGAGAGAGACTCATTGATTGGCTGCTTCCTGCATGCCCCCTACTGGGGATCGAGCCCACAACCCAGGCATGTGCCCTTGACCAGAATCAAACCCAGGACCCTTTAGTCCACAGGCTGACGCTCTATCCACTGAGCCAACTAGCTAGGGCTCTATGGGTTTTAAATGCTGGCAGGTTCTTTGTCTGTTCATGCTACTTTCTAATTGGACCCTTCTCTGGCTGGTATCAGTTTCAACGTTTCAAAGCTCAAACGGGGCCCCCTCTTCTTCTTCCCCTTATCCTGAAACATTCTTGCAAACCACCTGGTGGGGTGGAGCTGTCTCCATCCATCACATATGCATTCCTCTCCATGGATCCCCTTCCTCCTAACTGCCTCTCCTGCCTCTAAAATCTTCTCAATAATAAGTGCACTTTTGTGTCTGATTTCTTCCTTTTAGCATAATGTCTTCAAAGTGAATATATGTTATAGCATGCACCAGCTCTTCATCTCATTATGACTAAATAGCATTCCATTGCGCACTTTGTTTACTTGTTCATAAGTTGACAGACAAATAGATTGTTTCCACTCTTGATATATCTATAATAATAAAAGCATAATATTTTTATTGCTTTTTAGAGAAAGGAAGGGAGAGGAATATGAGAGAGAAACATCAAAATGAAAGCTAAAACCTCCTATCAGGGCTTGAGCATGCCCTGACCTGGAATCCAACCAGAAACTTTCTGGTGCATGGGATGATATCCAACCAACTGAGCCACACCAGCCAGGGAACACTTCTTATCTTTTGATGATGTCCCACGATTCCTTCTTTATTGCTTCCTTTCACTTTAGGTAGCTTCATATAGCCATTCTTTCATGGTAGACCTGCTAGCAACTAATTCCCTTAGGAAAACTCTATCTGAGACCATCTTGCATCCCCCCTCTTCCTCAAAGGTACTTTTGCTATATATAGGATTCTAGGTGAACAGATAGTTTTTATTTAACATTTAAAAAATATTTTTCAACTTTTTTTGGCCTTCATGGTTTTGAATTTGCATCCACTGTCATTCAAATTGCTTTTACCCTTTTACCATAATCGGTAAAGCGATTTTTTTCACTAAATCAAGATTGTTTTTCTTTGTTTTCAGTTTTTAGAGGTTTGAGTGTAAGATGTCTTGGCATGAATTTCTATGGGTTTCTCCTGTTTGAGGTTCACTTAGCTTTTTGAATGGGTACATTTATGACTTACGAAACTTTGGAAATTTTCAACCATTATTTCTTTCAGTACTTTCCCAACCTTGCCCTTTCCTTCTCTTTTTTTGGGGACTTCAATGACACAGATACTAGTTCCTTTGTTACAGTCCCACAAGTTTTTTTTCTGACTGTTTTTTCCCCCACTCTATTTTTACTCTGCTTTTCAAATTTAGGGTTTTTTTTATTCTTCTATCTTTTAGTTCACTAATTTTTTATGTGCTTTCTTCATTCTTCTGCTGAGATCATCCACTGCAATTTCTATTTCAATATCCATATTAGAGCTTTGGAGTCTGATCTCTCAGAGCAGAACTTCTAGTCATAAAGTCTGAGCTTATTATGGGGGCATTGCATGTCGAGTTCAGTTAGAAGACAAGCAAATTACCTTCAGGACTGTCCAATGTCCACACAAAGCCTTTCCAAATCACATACAAACTTCTCTCTCCCCTCTATTCCTTCCATTCAGAAAACATGACTGGCACCAAAATAGACCAATAAATGTTCCTTGAATCAACACTTGAGTCCACTGGTCACTGCACCATTGAGAAAACAGCATCTTTGCATTGAATAGAAGAAAGATGAGAGATATCAGCAAGGATAGTCTCATCTGTTCAAGAAGACATGCTGACACTGAGACATCCTAGGAATGAGCCTTCCTAGCACCGTGGGACTCCATTATCCAACCAAAAGGTTGGTTATCAATGCATCCTTTGGATGGATTTATGACCGAAAGGAGGATGTTTGGACGAAAGGGAGGGGCCACATGCTGACCTGACAAGCTCAGGAGAGGCCTGGGTGGCAGTCTTGCAAACTCAGAGACCTAAAATAACTACAAAAGATGGTCTGAAAATTAAATATTTAACTACAAACAGGTTGTAGTGGGTAGTCATGTCCTAGGCCAGTGATGGCGAACCTATGACACACGTGTCAGAGGTGACACGCAAACTCATTTTTTTGGTTGATTTTTCTTTGTTAAATGGCATTTAAATATATAAAATAAATATGAAAAACATAAATCTTTGTTTTACTATGGTTGCAAATATCAAAAAATTTCTATATGTGACACGGCACCAGAGTTAAGTTAGGGTTGTTCAAAATGCTGACACGCTGAGCTCAAAAAGTTCGCCATCACTGTCCTTGGCCAATATTTTCCCTGACAAAGATCAAGGTAGATCTTTACTGAGCCCATTTGCCTTTTTGCCTCTAAGATAACATACCTGTGAGATGTCTGGGTAACTTGAAACTTCCTTCCCCATCCTCCCCACCCCTCAGGGCACAACAAATGGCACCAGGACATTCACTCCTTGTTATTGTTATCAAGTTAATTGTCAACTGTTAAATATGTTAAACTATCCTGTACCCATCTGTGTAAAAGAAGCACATGTCCATCATTTCACTTTTTACCCTATCCCAGAGGTTTCCCCACTTTGCTTTATCCCACCACCTTAATCTATCACCAATGAATTTCATGTAACTCACCTATGTCCCTTTCCTTTGATTGCTGTGTATAAATACAGATGTAACCCTCCATTCTCCAGAGCACTATTTCAATTCGTTGAGGTTCTGCTTCCCGGCATATGTCAACAGTTTGGCTCAAATAAACTCACAAAAATTCTTTACAGGTTTCAATATTTTTTTTCGTTAACACTTCCATTCAAAAAATATGACTGGCATCAAATTAGACCAATAAATGATCCTTGAATCAACACTTGAGTCCACTGGTCGCTGCACCATTGATAAAACAGCATCTCCGCATTGAATAGAAAAAAGATGAGAAATATCATCAAGGATAGCCTCGTCAGAACTAGCAAGCCATTTTATGCAGGGTGTCGGAGACCAGTCAGGTATGGTTTACTGTTACTGATTACTAGTAAGTACTTGATCCTGACTTGACAGAGAAATTGGCAATTCAGGGAGATATAACCTTCTCTTCCTGATGTGCCTAATTACACCTAGGGAGAGACTTAGGGCCAGGAGTGATACCAGCTCAGAATTAATTTCCACTAGAACTGCATCTTTCTTCTGAGATGATCCCCAGATATTTTACAAAACTGAAATTTCCCAGTGGGCCATAATTCTTCCAAAATCCTTTCTGCACAAGTCACCAGCAAGAATTATAGAACCAAAAATAATCTTCTCCTTCTAATTAGATGATCTATATTTCCTTGTTTATATTTATGTATCTTGATATATATTTTATATAGCTATAGAAATAAAAACAAGAAATTTAATTTGATTCCACTTACTGAGCTGTGGCATTTGTGTATAGTCACCTACTCAATAGATAATGTGTTTGACATCTTCCAGACCAGACACTATCATTCTTCAGCTGTCTTGTCTCACATTTTCTCTATTTTGATCTTCATCTGTTTTAGAGCTCTAACTGATCAAGTTGATGTTATTCTGTCATTCTGATTCATTTATTTGCAAAACAATCCCTCTTCATAGATTACTCCTTAGTTGCCTGAGACCATTGATCTCTCCACAGCTTAGAGTTTTCAGTGCTATGGTAAGACCTTTTCCTTACTGCTACTGGTGTCTCCATCCCAGACATTCATTTTGCCTTTTAGATTCAAACCTTTGAGACAGGAATTTTTGGGGGTGTAAAAAAACAGGTTTAGAAAATTTTAGAAATTAAGGGTCCATGGAAGAAACACAGGGCTGCAGAGCAGCAGAAGGTATATTTCCATAGAATAGGGAAGCTGAAAACCTGCAACAGGTACATTTCCATAGAATGAGGGAGCTGGGAACAGCAAATGGTCTATATTTACAAAATAAAGGGAAGGAAGCCCTTCATCCAGAAAGAGAAGAAAGGCCAAAGGGAATAGGAAATCAATAATGAAGGAGGGGGGGGTGCTCACATGTCCCATGTGAGGTTCAACCTTTGAGCTCAGGAGTTACTATAGTAACCAATCTAAGGGAATATTGACCAATCAGAGTGGATATCAAGGCACAAAGATCTGTAGCCTTTATAAGCCATAGGGAAAAGGAACTCAGTGGGACTCTTCCCCCTCCCCATGTGGGAGTCTGTACTGTGAGATTCTTTCCCTTTCCCCATGTGGGAGTCTGTACTTGTTCTTCAGTAAATTTCCACCTTTGCTATACCACTTTCTGTCCATGGATTCATTTTTCAATTCCCATGGACAAAGAGCCCGGGAACCAGTCTGCCCAGGGAAATACCTCGTGTTCCAGTCGAAAAATTCCACTTCACCTTCACAAGATTTGTTATATGCTCTTTTCTCCACTCTTCACATTCAGATACAACAATTCTCCCTCCAAGTATTGTCTTCCTTCCTTAGGACCTACATAAGAACAATAGGTCTCAAAATTTACACTAATATTAAATGAAAAGAATAAGTGAATTCATATTTTATTTTTAAAATAGACTAGGATTTTTTTAGAAATATATGTGGATTTAAAGAGGGAACGTGGAGAAAAGTGGTAAGGAAGAATGGTGCTTATACTTTCAGGGTTCACAATGGATCATCCCTCTGTTAGCCACGTTAGTTACATTATTTTATGTAATCTTAACAGAATATTGGGTTAAAATGAGGATAATGAGGCTCAAAGTCCTCCTATGTCACCTTCCAAATCATACTGTTAGTAAAACTAGTATCGGGATGACTAACAATGCATAATGTTGGCTAAAACATTATTTCACTTCTTTGGGCTTTATTTTTCTTAGCTATAACATCAGAATTGAATAGTAACATTATTTCCTTCTCAGCAGTGCTCTAAGTATAATTGGTTGCTTACACTTTATCTTTGTGTTGGCCAATTTCCCAAAAGGATGAGCAAAAACTAATGTGGCAAATATCCTCATAGCAGGGGGTTAACATACGATGCAGGATAACCAAAAGCTGTTTATTTGTTTGTTTGTTTGCTTGTTTTGATAACCCTTAGATCTATACTCATCTTATCATTCTAGAATTGTTGAAACTGATGTAACTTGGAGCACGAATTTCTTTAGAAAAATTGGCAGTAGTTGGCATAATATGCCCTCCTACAAGGAATGGGAATGGGTGCTCCCTTCTAGAATCAAAGTCAAGGTGAAAGACTTCAATTGGACCATAGTAGACTTTGAGGACCCATGACTGAAGGAGGCTAAATATGAAAGACTATTGCTGATTACCTGCTCTAGTGGCAGCATAAGAGAAGGCTGCAGCCAAATGTCCCTTAGGTTCTCCTGAAGCTAAACTAGGTATGTTGTCCAAAAGAGTGCCTGAATGAACCCATTGAAGAGTGAGAAGTAACATTCTTGGTTAAAACCTATATTTGATTTTTCAGGCTCAATCATAGGCAACAAAGGCTTTACTGTCAGGCCTCACAGAGAAAAGCTGGTCTTCCCACCAGATCTGGTGATCTGGTGCACAGTTGGTGAATTACAGTCTCTAAAGGTAGTTGCAGCCAAGGACTCAGACTTTCCTAACTGGCCATGGTTTACACATATTTGCATTCCCAGCCCAGGTATCTAGGCTCACAGCCTCTTTATCTTGGATCTTCCCACTGATGAGCCCTTCTTAATGGGGACGGTGGGGTGTGGAGAAATTTTGAAGATCCTTTTCCCCACACGGATACTTTATTCACTACTTTTCTACTTTTATATGCCTAGTTTTCACTCTTCCCCTCCCCCCAGCCTCAGGGGTTTAGATTGAAGTGAAATAGGTTACCCTAGCCAATTAAAGAGTTATTGAAGATAAGTCAAACAAAAATAAGCTTGATAAAGGCACTTCAAATGCAAATGTGAAGTTCTCAGCCCTTGTAATTGTATGTTATGGTGGAGACTACTGTACTTGAACCCTTACATATTTATAGCAGGAGCTCAGTCAATGGTGGCTAGTCTTTAAAACTAAAGCAGCAATATATGAATAATAATAATAGTTTAAATATGAAGTAGTCATATTTTTGCTGTGTTTTTAAGTAAAAATTGTTAAAAGTCATCAATTTTATATGGTTCAACCTATACAAGTCCTTAATGATCAGTGACAAGATAAGTATGTTGTGCCATAGGAAACTTGGAAAGGAGCAGCCAACCAGTGTTTTAGTGGAGGAGAATGAGCAAAGTTTCAGGCAGGGAAAAAGCATATGCAAAGCCTCAACTATTAAAGCCCTAAGGGGGAGTTTGTGATTATAACTGAACAGCTAAAGCCACATTTGAAGAGAGGGGTTAGAGAGAGACTGAACACAAGTCCAGCTTGTGCTAAGAGCCCTATCCTAAAACCCATTGATCAAGGAAGACACCAAGTAAGAAATGCATTTTAAGAAATGTTCTGGAAAAAAAAAAAGAAAAGAAAAGAGCCTAGACATGGATGAAATAGGAGACTGGGAGAGCATTGAGAATATCTACAGAAAAGGGTGCCCTTTCTTCTCCATTCTGTGTCGACAGCAACACACACACACACACACACACACACACACACACACACATCTACACACACGTTCACATACACGTGAAATGCAAAAATTAAACTGAAATGCATTGTTTTCCTCTGGGCAGGATACAAAGGTTATTTCCAGGTCCTTGTCCAGGTGGATTTGAAGAATGAAGCCATGGACAAAAAGGTGGTATAGAAAAAAGTGGAAATTTATGGGGAAAAAAGCACAGACTCCCAAGTGGGGAAAAAGAGAGAGTCTCACTGAGTCCCTCTTTCCTAAGGCTTATAAAGGCTGCAGTTCTTTGTATCCTGATATCCCCTCTGATTTGTCCACACTTGGGGTCCCTCTCCTTTTCTCCTCTTTTGTTTTTCTACTCCCTGTGACTTTGCCCTTTATTCTGTGAATGAGTGTCTTCCTCTCTTTATTCTGTGAATGTATGCCTTTTGGCAGCTCCTAGCCCCTTAGCTTTGCAGCCCTACAGTTCTCCCCCATGGGCCTGCTTTATTTCTAGAACTCCTTAAACCTGCCTGTTTTCCCCTAAA